>NC_092707.1:423900635-424200635 GCF_047496885.1 Scyliorhinus torazame | reverse complement strand
GGAAGGAATTAGGAGGGTTAAAAGAAATGTCTTTAGCAAACATGGTCAAGGAGAATCCCAATGCTTTTTATGCATATATTAGGAGCAAGAGAAAGAGTGGACCCACTCAAGGACAATGGACGGAAGTTATGTGTGGAACCACAGGAAGTAGGTGAAATCCTGAATGAGTACTTTGTATCGGTATTCACCAGGGAGAAGGGCATGGTGGATGTTGAGGTCAGGAATAGGTGTGTGAACGCTCTTGAGAAAATCGATATGTCAAAGGAGGAAGGGTTGAGTATCCTAAATTGCATCAAGGTAGACAAGTCGCCAGGGCCGGATGGAATCTATCCCAGGTTTCTGCGGGAGACAAGGGGAGAAATAGCTGGGGTCTTAACAGATATCTTCACATCCTCTTTGACCACAGGCGAGGTTCCAGAGGACTGGAGAATAACCAATGTTGTTCCCTTCTTGAAGAAAGGGAGCAGGGATAATCCAGCACCACCTTAAACTGTATCAGGCACATCGTTGCACAAGAGGAGGTCCCGTTTACCCTTCGCAGTGCCTCACTTCATACTCCCCAATTGATCTCCATTCCCAACTCCGCTTCCCATTTCTCCTTGATCTTCACCACCCGCTCACCTCCCTGCCCCCCCAACCACTTATATAGATCACCAATTCTTCCCTCCCCTTCCACATCCGGAAGCAGCAGTTGCTCCAGCAGGGTGTATCCCGGCAATCTAGGGAACCCCTTCCAGGCCTTTCGTGCAAAGTCCCTAACCTGTAGATACCTGAATTCACTCCCCCTCGGCAGCTCTACCCTCTCCCTCAGCTCCTCCAGACTGGTGAACCCTTCCTCCAAATACAAATCCCTCACCTTGACCAGCCCCACTTCCCTCCACCTCCTGTATACACTATCCATCCCCCCCCCCGACTCAAACCCATGATTCTCGCACAGCGACGTTAGCACCGACATCCCTTCCACCCTAAAATGCCTCCTCAGCTGATTCCATATCTTCACCGTGGACTGCACCACTGGGCTCCCTGAATACCTACTCGGAGCCATTGGCAATGCTGCCGTCACCATAGCCCTCAAACTGGACCCCTTACAAGATTCCTCCTCCATCCTAACCCACTCTACCCCTTCTCCTTCCCACCACCGCCGCACCTTGTCCACATTCACCGCCCAATAATAATGAAGCAAGTTTGGCAACACCAACCCCCCCTGCTGCCTGTGCCTCTGTAGCAGGGTCCTCCCCACCCTCAGCACATTCCCCGCCCATACAAACTCAGAGATGATTGTGTCCACTTTCCGAAAAAAGGCCTTTGGTATAAAGATCGGGAGAGCCTGAAAGATAAACAAGAACCTCGGCAGAATATTCATTTTCGCCACTTGGACCCTCCCCGTCAACGTTAAGTGCAGTGTGTCCCACCTCTTAAGATCCTCCCTGGCCCCTTAGGGGCTGTTTAGCACAGGGCTAAATCGCTGGCTTTGAAAGAATCCCCAAGTGCCTAAACCTATCCCTCGCTACCGTAAATGGCATCCCCCCTAAATTAGCCCGCTGTGCCAGCTCATTCACCGGGAATACCTCGCTTTTCTCTACATTCAGCTTGTGTCCCGAGAACCCTCCAAACCTCCCCAACAGGCCCATAATCCTTCCCATACTCTCCAACAGATGCGAAACATACAGCAAGAGGTAATAGGCATGGAGCGACACCCGATGCTCCCTCTGTCCCCTCACTATCCCCTGCCACTCTGCCGACCCACTGAGAGCCATTGCCAATGGCTCTATGGCCAGCGCAAACAGCAGCGGCGAGAGCGGGCACCCCTGTCTCCTACCCCTGTGTAAGTCAAAGCTTCGTGAGCTCATATCATTCGTCCTCACCCTCACTCTTGGCGCCACATACAGCAACCGCATCCATGCCACAAATCTCGGCCCAAACCCAAACCTTCCCAAAACTTCGAGCAAGTACCGCCACTCCACCCGATCAAATGCTTTCTCCGCGTCCATGGACACCACCACCTCCGGTACCAGAGCTCCTGACGGATTCATCACCACATTAAACAGCTGTCTTCGATTACTCGCGAGCTGCCTGCCCTTCACGAAGCCTGTTTGATCCTCTGCAACCATCCCGGGACACAATCCTCCATCCTCACCGCCAACAACTTAGCCAATACTTTCACATCCGTGTTCAATAGTGTTATGGGTCCATACGACCCAAAATCCACCGGATCCTTCCTTTTTTTGGGGATTAGTGTGGTTACTGCCTGCTTCATCGTCTCCGGTAACTCCCCCTTCTCCAGCGCTTCATTAAACGCCCCCAACAGATGTGGTGCCAGGTCTGTCGCAAATTCCTTATAAAATTCTGCCAGGTACCCATCCGGCCCAGGGGCCTTCCCCGACTTCATACCCCTGATACTATCCAGCACCTCCCCCAGCCCCAGAGGCTCCTCCAACGCCTGCCTCTTTGCTTCCTCCACCTGGGGAAATTCCAGCTCGTCCAGAAACCGCCCCATGTCCCCCTCCTCTCCTCCTGGGTCTGCCTCATAAAGTCCCTGGTAATACTCTCTAAATGCCTCATTATCTTCTCTGGCTCTGACACCACATCCCCAGCCCCAGTCCGGATCTTCAGTATTTCCCTGGACGCAGCCTGCCTCGGCAGCTGGAGCGCCAGCATGCGGCTTGCCTTCTCCCCATACCCGTATTTCACCCCTCTAGCCCTACACAGTTGCCCTACCGCCCTCCCCATTGTCAGCCTGTCAAATTGCCCCTGCAACTTTTTCCTCCTCGCCAATCCCTCCACGGTGGGCACCCTCGACTATTCCCTGTCCACCTCCGCTATCTCGCTCACTAGACGGTCATGTTCCGCCCTCCTTTCCTTATTTGCACGAACTGTAAATGAGATAATTTCTCCCCGGACCACTGCCTTCAGTGCTTCCCAAAAAATGCCCGCCGACACCTCCCCATTCTGATTGAACTCCACATAATCCCTAATCGCCAACCGCACCTTATCACAAAAACCTCCATCCGCCAACAGCCCCGAGTCAAATCTCCTCTGCTCTCGTCCCGTACTGAACCGAATATCCAGCCAGTGGGGTGCATGGTCCGAGATAACTATCCCCGCATACTCTGCCCCCTCCACCCCAACAAAATCTCCCGACTCACTACAAAGTAATCAATCCTCGAATACACCTTATAGACGTGTGAAAAGAAGGAATACTCCCTTCCCCCTGGGTTCTGAAAGCACCATGGATCCACCATACCCATCCTCTCCATAAACCCCCCCAGCTCCCTTGCCATTCGTACCCTACCCATCGACCTGGGGCTCGATCTATCCACCCTCGGCTCCAGGACACAGTTACAATCTCCTCCCTTGATCAACTGGTGAGTGGCCAAATCCGGGATTGCTGCCAGCAACCCCCTCATAAAACCCACATCATCCCAATTTGGGGCTTTCACATTTAAAAACTCTACCGGTGCCCCTTCCAATACCCCACTCACAGTCACATATCTCCCACCCGGATCCCTCACTTCCTTCGCATGTTAAGTAATGGGTTAAGAGACATTGCAATTAGTTGTCTCATTTAGTTTAAGTATCCATTAATTGACACTGAAATGTAAAGGGGCTTCAGGTGGCCTCTGTCAGGTGGTGTGTTGTTAAGAGTTTTGTGCAGAGGCTGTGGAAGGGAAATAAACGGTGTTTGGTGAAAAGGAACAAGAACTTAAACTCTTCATATCACAGCAACTAAAACAGCTAACACCGCACTCTCAAATCCCATTTGTTTGCTCATTAAAATCGCCACTCCCCTCGATTTCGAATCAAACCCCGAGTGAAAAACCTGCCCAACCCACCCCTTCCTTCACCTAACCTGGTCCTTCACACGGAGGTGTGTCTCCTGCAAAAAGACCACCCCCGCTTTCAAGCTCCTGAGGTGCGCGAACACCCGCGACCTTTTAACCGGCCCATTCAGTCCCCGGACGTTCCACGTTACCAACCTTACCGGAGGCTTGCGTCTCCAATCCTCTCTACCGTCCGTCATCTTCCCCACTTAACTCCTGCCCCTTAAATTCCACTCTGTACCTAGCCCATCCCAGATGGCCCATTTCTTCGCCCTTGACTATGTCATCTCTCACCCCCTGCCGCGTCGCATAACCCCCCCCCCCCCCGCTTTCCCCCTTCCCCTTCTTCCCCCACCCCCACTTCCCCTTTACCCCCTCCCTCCGGCCACCTCTCTTGGCCTTCTCCCCCACCACCTCACTTCCGTTCACCAGCATAACCTGCTAGCGCGGCTGCCCCTGCCCAAAGGCACATCCTAAAGACCTCCCCCTCCCTCTCCCCCCGCACTCCTCAGCTCCAAGAAGGCCTCCTGCTGGCCTTACCCCCCCCACCCAAACAAGGACTTCTCCTGAACTCCAGGTAGCTTCCTCTAAAAGCAAACAAACAGATGTTAAACACAAACAGTCCCATAAAAGAGGAGGGGGGATGGGAACAACTCATTACAATCTCGACATTGAACAGAAATCCCCCCCACTACGAAAAAAGACAAAAATCTCCCAATCCTACACCCACTTCAAACATGCTCCCGCCCATTACATAGTGCCAGCACCCCGGTTCCCCAAGCACCCCGGTTCCCAAGCATTGTCCACTCAGTTCTCCCCCAGTTTATGCTCCTTAATGAAATCTTCGGCCGTTTCTGGGGTCTCGAAATAATACTCCCGGCCTCCGAACGTCACCCATAATTTCCCCGGGTAGAGCCCCCCAAACCTGAGCTGCCGCCGGTACAGCACCGCCTTGGCCTTGCCGAAACCTGCCCGCCGTTTTGCCAACTCGGCTCCGATGTCCTGATAAATCCGAACGTTATTTCCCTCCCAGTCGCAGCTACGCCTCTCCCTGGCCCACCGCAGAATTCTCTCTTTCTCCACAAATTTATGGAGCCTGACGATCACCGCTCGCGGCAGCTCCCCAGCTCTGGGCTTCTGCCTCAGGGACCTATGCGCTCGGTCCACTTCAGGGGCCTTATCCAGCACCCCTTCTGCCACCAGTCCCGCCAGCATCCTCGAGACGTGCCTCGTGGCACTCACACCTTCCACTCCTTCAGGAAGGCCCACTATTCGCAGGTTCTGTCTTCTCGAGGTATTCTCCTGCTCCTCAACCTTTGCTCTCAACGTTTTACACAGGTCCCCTGGGAGCCCCACCTCTGCCTCCAGAGCCACCACACGATCGCTGTGGTCCGAGATCACTCCTTCAATCTCCCGAATCTGTGACCCCTGCACCTCCAAACACCTCTCCATCCGCTCCAAAGTACTCTTCAGGGGACACAGCTTCTGCAATGGCCTTCGAGCGATCCTCACGCATTTCTTTCCTCTGTTTATGGAATTCCTCCTTGATAAAAGGTCATCAGTTCCTGTATCTGGGGCCTTACAGCTTGCGCCTCCCGCCTGCAGGCTGGAAGAGGCTAGTGCGGCATCACCAGACTGTTTCAACTTTCCAGCCAAATCTCTCTGTTTTCTGCCGGGTCCGGTGATCAGGAGACAGACCATTCCCCGGGTAAACTCCTCCTCTAACATTCACCTACGCCTTTTCATCACAATTCCACCCGGGTAAAAAGAGCCCTTTTCTGTGACTTTGCACAGAAACAGCCCTTTCTGTGACTAATCACTCCATGGTCATAAGCGGAAGTCACACTTTTCCACATTGTATTCCATCTGCCACTTCATTGCCCACTCTCCTAGCCTGTCCAAATCCTTCTGCAGCCCCCTTGCTTCCTCAATACTACCTGTCCCTCGACAGATCTTTGTACCAAATGCAAACTTAGCAAACAGTGCCTTCAGTTCCGTCTTCCAGATCATTAATGTATATTGTGAAAAGTTGTGGTCCCAGCACCGACCCCTGAGGCACACCACTAGTCACCGGCTGCCATCCTGAAAAAGACCCCTTTATCCCCACTCTCTGCCTTCTGCCAGTCAGCCAATCCTCTATCCATGTCAGTATCTTACCCTGAACACCATGGGCTCTTAACTTATTTAACAGTCTCCTATGTGGCACCTTGTCAAAGGACTTCTGGAAATCTAAATAAATCACATCCACTGGTTCTCCTTTGTCTAACTTTCTTGTTACCTCCTCAAAGAACTCTAACTGATTTGTCAGACACGACCTCCCCTTGATGAAGCCGTGCTGACTCAGTCCTATTTTACCGTGCACTTCCAAGTACTCCGCAATCTCATCTTTAATAACAGACTCTAAAATCTTACCAATGACCGAAGTCAGGCTAACCAGCCTATAATTTCCCATCTTCTGCCCCCCTCCCTTCTTAAACAGTGGTGTTACATTAGCCACTTTCCAGTCCTCTGGGACCCTTCCTGCCTCCAGTGATTCGTGAAAGATCATCACCAATGCCTCCACAATCTCCTCAGTTATCTCTTTTAGGACCCTGGGGTGTAGTCCATCCGGTCCAGGTGACTTATCCACTTTCAGACCTTTCAGTTTCCCCAGAACCTTCTCCTTAGTAATGGTCACTGCACTCACCTCTGCCCCCTGGCTCTCCTGGAACTCTGGCATCCCACTGGTATCTTCCACCGTGAAGACTGATGCAAAGTAACTATTCAGTAGAAAAGAGCTCAAGCAGAGAGTTAGGAGGGCAAAAAGGGTCACGAAATGTCCTTGGCGGACAGGATTAAGGAGAATCCCAAGGCATTTTATACGTATATTAAAAACGAGAGGATGGCGAGAGAAAGAGTTGGCCCACTCGAGGACAAAGGAGGGAAATTATGTGTGAGAACCTGAGGAAATAGGTGAGATCCTTAATGAGTATTTTGCATCGGTATTCACAAAGGAGAGGGACACGTTGATTGGTGGTGTCTCAGAGGGATGTGTGAACACTTTAGAACAGGTCGATATTACGAGGGAGGAAGTGTTAGGTGTGTTAAAAAGCATTAAGGTAGACAAATCCCCAGGGCCAGATGGCATCTATCCCAGATTACTGAGGGAGGCAAGAGATGAAATCGCTGGTCCCTTGTTATGGGCGAGGTGTTTTCAGAACCCCAAAATGTATCATGGAGTTCAACCAACCTCCCCCTTTAATGGATTGTTAGCTTTTGAAGCACACGACTTGTTCCCCAGGGGTGGGATTACAATTATGGACTCGTGGTTTTTAACGCAAAACAATGTTTATTCCATGAACTCAACTTAACCTTTTAAATAAACATTGGATCACTTAACACCCCTTACTTCAAAGATAACCCTGAAAATAATACAACACTAAATAATCCCTCAGATTATTACTTTAAACATCCAAAAGACTTCACCTTTAACAACAGACATGAGGTTACATTCAATATATTTATAGTCTTTGGATTTGCAGACATCCACAGACCAGCTCTGTTTCTTCCTGCAGCTCTTTGCAAAACACAAAGACACCCCCAGCTTTCTCCTTGAACTGGCTTTCTCCTTTCCAGCATCTCTCAGTAAACCAGCCAGGCACCTTTTAGCTGCTCTCTCCCAAAACTGAAACTAAAAACTGCAAAATGGCTGAGCTGAAGCCCAGCTCCACCCACACTCTGACATCACTGCATTTCTTAAAGGTACATTGCACAAACATTCAATTCTTAAAGGCACTCTCACATGACACCCTGACAGAAATCTTTGTGTCCTCATTGGCCACAGGTGAGATCCCAGAGATTTGGTCCCCGATCTGGGAGCATATCCCACCTTTTAAACTCCTCCTCCATCTGCTCCACCAGCCTCGTCAAGTTGAGCTTGTATAGAGCCCCCCAGCTCCTGGCCACCTGGATCCCTAGGTACCGAAAACTCCTTTCCGCCCTGCAATGACCTCCAATTGGCATTATTGGTTGGCCAATTGGAGTATGAGCTCCCTCAATGATAGCTCATTGAGGGGGCCCATATAAGCACCTGTGTAGGCTTTGTGACTGGAATGCTAGCAGCCCTGTTTGGAGCTGCTCTTGTATATAAGTTATTGCAAATAAACACTGGTGTGGTGACGGAACCCCTGCCTCCTGTGGACTATTACAGTGGCGACGAGGTAAACAAAGAACCTTGCGGAGACCAGCTGCCGCACTCGGAGGGTAAGCCTTGCTCTTTCAAAAATGCCTCTTTTTGGGAAGTTGGATGCATTCGACCCGACTATTGAGGACTGGTCCCAGTGTGTGGAGAGAATGTGTTACTTTTTCCAGGCCAATGAGATAACGGAGGACGGAAGGAAACGGGTTATACTGCTGTCGGCGTGCGGAGACCCTCAGCCTTCGCCATTATACGTAGTCTAACTTATCCCGATACGCCAGACACGATACCATTCCAAGAATTAACAAAATTGGTGGAAGAGCACTATGACCCAAAACCACCCCTCATTTTGCGTAGATACAGATTCTACACAACGAAGCGGGAAGACAGAGAGTCAGTCAGGAATTTCTTGACCCGCCTGAGAAGGCTGGCGGAAAAATGTGAGTTTGGCTCGACGCTAAATGAAATGCTTCGGGACCGGTTAGTGTGGGGCATAAACAATCTCACAATACAGAAGCGCCTGTTGGCGGAAACGCAGCCAGACTGCAGGCGGGCGTTCCAGCTCGCACTGTCCCTCGAAAAGGCAGCAAGTGGGGCGCAGGAACTACAGGGCACGCCAATGGAGGTAGATACCTGGGAGAGAGACTACCACAATGGGTCCAGCTACCAGATAGCCACCCTCAGGAAAAGCCTGAGGAATAGAGGGCCAAAGGAAAACCCCAGAACTGCCCCCAAGTCTGCTAGGACTAACTGGAGACAGAGGGAACCACCGGCTGAGGCTCCCCCAACAGAGAAGGACCGTTTCAGACAGAGTGGGGTAACAGCGACAGAAACCCTAGAAGGAGGTGGCAAAAGAGGAATAGCAGGTGGGGATGCAGGGAAGTACACAACCTAGATGCCCCATCCTCCTCCGAAGGGGGACAGTTATATAATATTACGATGAAGAAAGCAGAACCTATTAAGATTACCCCACGGGTGAACGGTCGGCCGACAATAATGGAAATAGACACGGGTGCGGCCGTATCAGTAATGGGAGTGGCAGCATTTTAAAAACTCAAAGATGGACTCCAGCCACTAACCCCAACAAAAACATCGACAAAACTTAAAACCTACACGGGGGAACCCCTGGAAGTTCTGGGCACGACTCATGTACCCGTGGAATATGACAAACAATTGCTCAGATTACCATTGACGATAGTCGAGGGCTCCGGACCGAACTTAATAGGATGGAACTGGCTGAAAGACCTAAACTTAGATTGGATGAAAATTTTCCAGAGTGGAAGCAGGCAGTTGAGTGGAGTACTCCAAAAATACCCGGAGGTCTTCCAAGAAGGTTTGGGGGAAATTATAGGCGCCAAAGCGACTTTGCATGTGGACCCAGAAGCCCTTCCGAAATGTTGTAAGGCCATGTCGGTACCTTTTGCAGTGAGGAAGAAAGTAGATGTGGAAATAGAAAGGTTACGGCGCGACGGCATTATCAGACCAGTACAGTTCTCGGAATGGGCAGCACCAGTGGTACCAATTTTGAAGCCAGACGGCTCGATACGTCTCTGTGGAGATTTCAAACAGACGGTAAACAAATACGCACTGCTGGACAAATACCCGATCCCGAAAATAGACGACCTATATGCCAAATTGGCAGATGGGCTTTTGTTCACGAAACTGGACATGAGCCACGCCTACCTGCAGTTAAAACTGGACAAGGACTCCCAGAAGTTCGCTACGAACAACACCCTGAAGGGACTTTTTCGTTATACTAGGCTACCCGCCTGCGCGATATTCCAGCATACGATGGAAAATATTTTGCAGGGACTACCGCAGGGGGTGATTTATTTGGATGATGTCTTAATCACGGGTAGGACAAACAGGGAACACTTAAGGAACCTGGAGGAAGTGCTCAGGCGTTTCGCAAAGGCAGGCGTACGGCTGAAAAGAGAAAAATGTGTTTTTCTGGCCCCACAAGTGACGTACCTGGGATATAAAGGAGACGAGTCGGGTTTACACCCATTGGAAGACCGAGTAAGGGCAATAAAAGAAGCCCCAGCTCCCACCACGGTCCAGGAGCTATGATCATTTCTAGGATTGGTAACATATTATGGCAAATTTGTTGAAAATAGGGCGTACATCCTAGAACCCCTCCACCAGCTACTAAAAAAGGGACAAGAATGGAAATGGTCCGCCCGCCAAAACCCAGCATTTCGGGACATTAAGGAACAGCTGTCATCAGAAAATGTCCTCGAGCATTATGACCCAAGGAAGGAGCTGGTGGTCACGTGTGACGCATCACCTTACGGGGTAGGAGCCGTCTTAGCCCATAGAGGAAGGAATGGGGAACGGCCAATAGCCTATGCTTCCAGGACCTTGGCGATGGCTGAGAGAAAGTACGCCCAAATCGAGAAGGACGGACTGGCGGTGATATTTGCCGTAACAAAATGTCACCAGTATCTGTACGGGCGGAAATTCACCACAGTGACGGACCATAAGCCGTTATTCGGGTTATTAAAAGAAGACCAGTCAATACCCCCGATTGCATCAACTAGAATCCAACGCTGGGCGTTGCTACTGGCGGCGCAGAGATACGTTCTGGAGCACAGACCGGGAACGCGAGTAGCAAATGCAGATGCTTTGGGCAGACTTCCCCTCCCAGACACCCCGCCGCTAATACCGAAAGTACAGGAGACAGTAATGACTCTAAATTTTTTGGACACCCTACCAGTGGACGCACAGCATATTCGGAGGGGGAGGGAGTGCGGGGTGAGGAGGGGGAGGGAGTGCGGGGTAAGGAGGGGGAGGGTGTGCGGGGTGAGGAGGGGGAGGGAGTGCGGGGTAAGGAGGGGGAGGGAGTGCGAGGTGAGGAGGGGGAGGGAATGCGGAGAAGTGACCTTTAAGGGGCATCTTGACAAATACATGAATAGGATGGGAATAGAGGGATACGGACCCAGGAAGTGTAGAAGATTGTAGTTTAGTCGGGCAGCATGGTCGGCACGGGCTTGGAGGGCCGAAGGGCCTGTTCCTGTGCTGTACATTTCTTTGTTCTTTGTTCTATTATAGCCGTACTGCGGGAGGACACCTCGGAGGGTTCACACAATGAGGCAATCTGGATAGAGCTCAGGAACAGGAAGGGGGCAATCACAATGTTGGGGGTTTATTACAGGCCCCCCACCTGCCAGCGAGAGATAGACGAGCTGATAGGCAGAGAGATTTTGGAAAGGTGCGAAAGTAACAGGGTTGTTGTGGTCGGGGAATTTAATTTCCCCGATATTGACTGGGACTCACTTAGTGCTCGGGGTGTGGGTGGGGCGGAGTTTGTAAGGTGTCTCCAGGAAGGCGTCTTGATGCAATATGTAGATCGTCCAACTCGGGAAGGGGCAGTACTGGACCTGGCAATGGGGAATGAGCCTGGGCAGGTGGGTGAGGTTTCAGTCGGGGAACATTTTGGGTGAAGTGACCACAATTCTGTAAGTTTTGGGGTATTTTGGACAGGGATGAGAGTAACCCTCGCGTTAAGGTGCGAAACTGGGGAAAGGAAAATGACAATAACATTAGAGCCCCATCTGCCTTTTTCACCCCCTATTAACCTGCCCTTCTGCCTTCAGAGATCTATTTACAAACACGCCAAGGTCCCTTTGTTCCTCGGAACCTCCCAGTGTCAGGCCGTTCATTGAATATTTCCTTGTCACATTACTCCTTCCAAAGTGTGACACCTCACACTTTTCAGGGTTAAATTCCATCTGCCCCTTTTCTGTCCATTTGACCATCCCGTCTGTATCTCCCTGTAACCCGGGACACTCAGCCTCGCTGTTAACCACCCGGCCAATCTTTGTGTCAGCCGCAAACTTACTGATCGGAACCCCCACATAGTCATCTGTCATTTATATAAATGACAAACAATACGGGGTCCCAGCACAGATCCCTGTGGTACGCCACTGGCTTCCAGACACCAAAGCAGCCGTCTGTCATCACCCTCAGTCTCGTACAGCTAAACCAGCTTGGAATCCAGCTAATCCGTTCCCCTGTATCCCAGTGCATTAGCTTTCTTTATCAGTCTCCCATGTGGGACCTTGTCAAATGCTTTGCTGAAATCCATGTAAACTACATCAATGACACTACCCACATCGAAACACCGCGACAGATGCTCAACAAATTCAATCAAATGTGTTGGGAGAAAGTGTGCAGAATACTCCAGCTGTGGTTTTAGCAAAACCCTGGACAATTGGAGCAAGACTTTCTTATTCCCGAGACTCCATCCTGCCTTCAATAAAAGCAAACATGCCGTTTGCCTTCCCGCTGCTGGCTGTTTTTTGGTTCCATGCCCAAGAATACCCAGCTTTCTCTTAACATCTGCTTTTCGGTGTTTCATATATTTTAATAAACCTTTTCAGATATAAAGTAACTATTGTGACTTTGCATTTACCTGCACTCGTTGTCCTCTCCTTCCCACTGCCTGCCTCCAAGGCGGGAATATTCCACTGGAAAAGGCTATTTGCCAGACCCTCCCTGACCTTTCGCTCTCTGTTCTGCACTTCGACATTTCATTCTGCTGTTCATTTTCGGTTGGGTTCAATTATTTTTTTTTTTGTTAATCCCTCTCTGTAATCTCTGTTTCCAGGTAATATCATTAAGAATGAGGTGCTGTACCTGTCTGCGATTCACCCCATGTGCCTGGGCTGCCTGCTTAGTGCTGACAAACGGCAGACTCTCCTCGACCAGGTGATCCAGTTCAGTGACCAGTGGCTGGACAACAAGATGAAAGGAAAAGGCTTAAAGTACCACATTTATCAGCGGGCGCGGTGCCCTAGAGGGCACGCTGTGGAGAGGGCAGAGCTGGGACCAGCTCAGGGTCTCCAGAGAGCCACATGGTGGTGTCCTGTGTGCCAGCCTGCTGTACAGTGAGCGGTTTGTTCACCTAGTTTAACTGGTAGGCTCTCTTATGGCATCATTTGTTTCTGCGTCTTATCAGCATGTTTTTGTTCTTTATGTATAATTAAAAATATCTTTTCTGCAATTGGCCTCTTTCTCCGTCTGTGGGAGCTGACACACTGGGGGCCATTTTCCAGGTCCGTTTGCCATGGGCGCAAACCCCGTCATAGCCACTAAATCCCGCGAGGGGGTCGTGACGGGATTTGGGGTGGTGAGATTTCCCGCCAGCAACATGATCAGGTTCAATAAGGAACCTGATTTCCATAAATTTACATTGATTTAACTATCATTAACAAAAATGAAAACTAGTGGGGGATCCCGAGATGGACATTGCCAGGAGGGGCTGGGGGCAGTGTCAAGGATTCCCCTTCTCCATTGGGGGAGGGAGGGGGGAGAGGGTTGGTAAACGCGTGGGGAGAAGAAGGGGGATAGAGTACTCTCGATCCTTCTGTGTGGAAAGTGGAGCTGAGTCCACAAAGATCAGCCATGATCTCATTGAATGGCGGAGCAGGCTCGAGGGGCCAGATGGCCTACTCCTGCTCCAAGTTCTTATGTTCTTATGTTCTCTGGTGTTGGGGTCACCCAAAAGATTGTTTGGGGGGGGGGGGGGAGGAGTCCTCCATGGCTGTGGGGGAGGAGTCCACAGCAGTTGTGGTAAAGCCATTTAATAGACAACAATATTATCTACACCAGACCCAGTTACATCTCCTCTCTGGTCCACGCCACATTGGCTGACCTTTGATCCCAGTGCTCATAGCGGGAGAGCTCACAGTCCCAATGAGCACGGGGAAACCCTGCAGATTATTACACGGGGGTTGGGAGGGAGTTCAATAAAGGGCAGCACGGTAGCATTGTGGATAGCACAATTGCTTCACAGCTCCAGGGTCCCAGGTTCGATTCCGGCTTGGGTCACTGTCTGTGCGGAGTCTGCACGTCCTCCCCGTGTGTGCGTGGGTTTCCTCCGGGTGCTCCGGTTTCCTCCCACAGTCCAAAGATGTGCGGGTTAGGTGAATTGGCCAGGATAAATTGCCCTTAGTGTCCAAATTGCCCTTAGTGTCGGGTGGGGTTACTGGGTTATGGGGATAGGGTGGAGGTGTTGACCTTGGGTAGGGTGCTCTTTCCAAGAGCCGGTGCAGACTCGATGGGCCAAATGGCCTCCTTCTGCACTGCAAATTCTATGAAACAAAATTCTCACTGATTGGGGGGGGGGGGGGCACGGTGGCACAGTGGTTGGCACTGCTGCGTCATGGCGCCGAGGATCCGGGTTCGATCCCGGCTCTGGGTCACTGTGGAGTTTGCACGTTCTCCCCGTGTCTGCATGGGTCTCACCCCCACAACCCAAAGAGGTGCAGGGTAGGTGGATTGGCCGCGCTAAATCGCCCCTTAATTGGAAATATTGAATTGGGTACTGTAAAATTTACAGGTGTCGCCCAACCTGTGTGTAACCTGGCTTGCTGATTCGATCAGGCCCCCCCCACCTCACCAAGTGTTGGCATAAACCTCACTCCCAAGTGTCAGCACCTGGCCCGGTTTCTGGGACAAACACTCCTGTTTTCAGTCCAGACCTGATACTTTTTCCATTTTCTGGAAAGTTCCGCTCACTGTGTGTGGAACAGGGAACCTGAATGTGTTTGACAAGGGTGGGGGGGGGGGGGGGGTCTTTGTGTCACATTCTCAGGTGTAGTTGATGGCTTAAATATTGCATCATGTCCATTACAGACTTTGAAGCAATAATTTGACTGAATGGTTCACAGGCCAGCATTGGGAGACACTGATCGAGGCTCTTTGAAAGAACAGTTGAATTAGTCAATCCATCCTACCCATGCAGATTGTAAGCTTTCCTGTGAGCATTTATCCAATAACTTTTTAAAAGTTACCATTGAATCTATTTTCACATTCTCAACTTGCTGTATTGACTGGGATGTAAAGAGTTAACAAGTTGATGTGTCATGCGAAAGTGCCTTTAAGAAGTGGATGTTTAAGCAATATACCTTTAAGAAAACAGTGATGTCATAGAGTGGGTGGAGCTCAGCTCAGTTCAGCCACTTTGCAGGTTTTTAGTTTCAGTTTAAAAGCAGTGTTTGTGTGTCTGTGTGTTTCCAGAGAGCTGCACGTTTTGCAGCTTAAAAAGTGCCTGGCTGTTTTGCTGGAGCTGAAGGCAACCAAGCTAATATATCTCTGCCATTCTACAGAAAATATATATATTGCTCGCACAGGGCTAAATCGCTGGCTTTGAAAGCAGACCAAAGCAGGCCAGCAGCACGGTTCAATTCCCGTAACAGCCTCCCCGAACAGGCGCCGGAATGTGGCGACTAGGGGCTTTTCACAGTAACTTCATTTGAAGCCTACTTGTGACAATAAGCGATTTTCATTTCATTTCATTTTCATTTCATTTCATTTCATTTTCATTTTCATATCCTTTAACCTGATGTGATTCTGTTTAAAGGTGTTAATTCTCTTGGAAGTTTGAAGGAACATTTTAAGGAATTATTTGCTGTTGCAATATTTTCTGAGTTATCTTTGGAGTAAGGGGTGTTAAGAGATCCAATGTTTCTTTCAGATGTTAAGTTGAGTTCATGGAATAAACAGTGTTTTGTGTTTAAAAACCCACGTGTCCATAATTGTAATCCCACACCTAGGGAACAAGCCGTGTGCTCGGAAAAGCAACAAATCCATTAAAGGGAGAGGTTGGTTGAACCCCATGATACATTTTGGGGTTCTGAAACGCCTCGCCCATAACAACTGGGGGCTCGAGGGGGATAAAAGTCTATCTATTGGATTGGCTTTTGTGAACTTAAAGACAGTGAAGGATTGTTGCTTTTCCAGTGTGGTATTTTAGTTTAAGTGGGGAGAGTGTTGTGAACAATGGCTCTTTCAGAGGTTCAGAAGTTTTTGGGGGTGGAGAATGTCACACATAGTACTTTACGGACAGAAACGAAAAGCAGACTGTTAGATTTGGCAAGAACATTGCAGTTAACATTACCTGATAAAATGCAAAAAGATGAGGTAATCATGGCGGTGGTTAAGCATTTAAAGTTGCCTGAGATAGAGTTTGACTCATTGGAAATGTCAAAAATTCAGTTGCAAATTAAACAAATGGAACATGAGAAAGAATTAAAGCGGCTGGAATACGAGAGTGAGAGAGAGGAAAGAGAAAGAGAGAGAGAGGAAAAAGAAAAGGAGAGAGAAGAAAGGAGAAAAGAAAGAATAGCCCTAGCAGAACAAAAGAAAAAGGGAGATACAGATCAGGGAAAAAGATAAAGAGAGGGAGTTTGAACTTCAGAAAATGGCCATGAAACATGACAATCAGTTAAAATTGGCAGACGTAAAGGGAAACGTACAGTTGGACGATAGTGTTGAGGATAGTGAGAAAGAGCGTCATAGTCGAAGGCTTGGTGGGAATCTATTTAAACATGTCCAAGCATTGACAAGGTTTGACGAGAAGGAAGTGGAAGCCTTTTTCATTTCATTTGAGAAGGTAGCTAAACAAATGAAATGGCCACAGGACATGTGGGTGTTACTGATTCAAACAAAGCTGGTAGGTAGAGCTAGTGAAGTGTTTGCATCGCTACCGGAGGAGGTATCTGGAACGTGTGAGGAGGTGAAAAAATCCATCTTAAGTGCATATGAGCTAGTGCCTGAAGCTTACAGACAAAGGTTTAGAAATTTAAGATAAGAATTTGGTCAAACATACATGGAGTTTGAAAGGCTCAAACAGAGTAATTTTGATAGGTGGATAAGGGCTTTGAAAATAGACCAAATGTATGAAGCTCTCAGAGAAATTATACTTTTGGAGGAGTTTAAAAATTCAATCCCTGATGTAGTGAGAACTCATGTGTAAGAACAGAGGGTTAAAACTGCGAGATTAGCAGCAGAAATGGCAGATGATTATGAATTAGTTCACAAATCAAAGATTGGTTTCCGACATCAGTTTCAGCTGGTGAGGGATAGAAACTGGGACATGAGAAATACTCAAGTGGCAAAGATGATCTGATGGGAGACAATAAAGAGAGTGTCCCTCAGATTTAAAAAGAAATCCAGGAGGGTGGAAAAGAAATGAAAAGTTTCAGATGTTTTCACTGTAATAAACTAGGCCATGTAAAGTCACAGTGTTGGTGGTTGAAGAAAAGCACTGGGAAGGCTGATGTGGTGAAACAGGATAAGACAGTGGGGTTTGTTAGAGTGGTAAAGGAAAGCCCAAGGGAAGCGAAGGAGGTGCAAACGATTGTACAGCCTGTTCAAGAAGTAATTGTTAAGAAGGTGCCAGATGTCTTTAAAGAATTTACTTGTGTGGTGTTGCTGATTTTAATTTCATTTTCAATTGGCTCTGTTTTATTACCTTTGTTCTCGAGTCACCAGGTATCTTTATGATACCGCCACGAGGTTCAAGTCCGAGTAATGATCAATAATCCAATACACCGATTAGTAAGATTTAAATCAAAGCACATTTATTATACACAGTAATCGCTACTCATGCACAAATTCTACGTCTAAGCTACTTCTACAACTAACAGGCCTATACTTAACTTCGGACTGGCCCACCAGGTCAGGGGAACAAATGGCCTTTCGTTCGGGTTCTGAGTCTGCGGGATTCGAAGTTGGTACAGATTGGTAGCTAGGAGCGCCTATCTCGTAGCGACCGTTGAATTAAGACTTACTTCTGTCGGTCGGCACTGGTCACCTGGTCATGGTCAATGTTGGTCCGTGTTGCTAGGTGACCCGGGCAGGACGCAGAGGTGAAGAAGAGAGTGATTTGAACTTGGGGCTCAACTCTTATAGTCCCCAGGGGCTTCCCGCCTTTCGGGGCGGACCCTGTACCTGGTCCCAAGTGATTGGACTTTGTCCCAATCGCTTGGTTCGATTTTCTCCAATGCTGGAGCGGTTCCCTCCAGATGGGCGGTCTTGAGGTGCTCGTTCACCTCCTTTTGTGTTGGCTCCTGCTGGCGCCGTGGAGTCTGGCTTTGCTTTGTGTGTCCAAAATGTGTGTCCAAAATGTTACTTATTGTTACTTTATGCTGATGGCCGCTGGTATCGATGTTGTCTGGCTTTTGCAGGGGTAAATACACAGCAAACCTGCAGCTGCTGGGTTCTGTCTTGTTGGCTGACTTTCCCATCAGCCTTTGCAGTTCGCCATTTTAAATCGGGAGTTGGCCAATTTAGGTGGCTACAGCGGGTAAAGTTTACTCGTGTATCAGGAGGAGCAGGTAAAGAAGTCACAATTTTAAGAGATACAGGGGTTAGTCAATCTTTAATGGTAAGAGATGAGGAATTATGTAGTTTGGGAAGAATGTTGCCAGAAAAGGTGGTGATATGTGGAATTCAGAGTGAGAGGAGTAGTGTTCCATTATATAAGGTAAGGTTGGAAAGTCCAGTGAAGAGTGGTGAAGTGGTAGTAGGAGTAATAGAGAAACTATCTTGTCCAGGAATACAGTTTATCTTGGGTATTGATCTCGCTGGATCGCAGGTGGGAGTGATGCCTACTGTGGTTGATAAGCCAGTGGAAAATCAGTCAACTGAAGTGTTGAAGGACGAATATCCTGGGATTTTTCCAGATTGTGTAGTAACAAGGTCGCAAAGTCACAGGTTTAGAGAAGAGGAGAAATCAAAGAGTGAAGATGAAGTTGAAGTGCAATTATCAGAATCGATTTTTGATCAGATGGTGGAAAAAGAACAAAAACAGGTGGAGGATGAGGCGGATATTTTTAGTTCAGGAACATTGGCGGAGTTACAACAGAGATGCAGAAATAAAACGGATGTATCAGAAAGCATATACGGAAGAGGAATCTGAGAGTATACCAGAGTGTTATTACCGTAAAAATGATGTCTGGATGAGAAAATGGAGACCTGTACATATGCAGGTGGATGAAAAGTGGGAAGAAGTTCATCAAGTTGTATAGCCGGTAGGGTGTAGAAAGGAGGTGTTGCGAGTTGCACATGAGGTACCATGGAAGGTCATTTGAGAATGAGGAAAACTCAAGCTAAAATTCAGAAACATTTTTATTGGCCATAAGGATAAGGATGTAGTTAAATTTTGTCAATCATGTCACACATGTCAAGTGATAGGGAAACCTCAAGCAGTGATAAAACCAGCGCCCTTAATACCCATTCCAGCATTTGAGGAACCTTTTACAAGAGGCCTAATCGATTGTATAGGACCGCTTCCTAAAACAAAAAGTGGGAATCAATATTTTTTGACTATAATGGATGTGTCTACTAGGTTTCCAGAGGCCATTCCAGTACGTAATATTACAGCTAAAAGGATTGTGGAGGAGTTACTAAAATTCTTTACTAGATATGGACTACCCATAGAAATTCAATCGGATCAAGGAACAAATTTTACTTCAAAGTTATTCAAAGAAGTTATGGATAGCTTAGGAATAAAACAATTTAAATCAACTGCAAACCATCCAGAATCGCAGGGAGCGTTAGAAAGGTGGCATCAGACATTTTTTAAAAATATATATATTTATTAACGTTTTTTAACACAATTTTTCTCCCTTACAAACAATAACCCCCCCCCCCCCACTAATAACAAAAAAACAAAACGAGAAATCGCGCAGAGCAAGATATATACCTGGCAAAATGATATATTTACACAGCTTTGTACACTGGCCCTCACCCGTACGTGCCAGTTTCCCCAACCCTTCATGTTATCTCTTGCTCATCCACCCTCCCAGGCAGTCCCCCCTCCTAGGAGGTCCCCTCCACACCCCCCACCCCCCCCAAGGATGCTGCTGCTACTGACCGACCTTCCTCTAACGCTCCGCGAGATAGTCTAGGAACGGTTGCCACCGCCTGTCGAACCCCTGCGCAGACCGTCTCAAGGCGAACTTAATCCTCTTCAACTTTATGAACCCAGTCATATCATTTATCCAGGCCTCCAGGCTGGGGGGCTTCGCCTCCTTCCACATTAGCACGATCCTTCGCCGGGCTACTAGGGACGCAAAGGCCAGAATGCCGGCCTCTTTCGCCTCCTGCACTCCCGGTTCGTCCACTACTCCGAATATTGCGAGCCCCCAGCTTGGCTTGACCCGGACTTTCACCACCTGAGATATTGCTCCCGCCACTCCTCTCCAGAACCCCTCCAGTGCCGGGCATGACCAAAACATATGGACATGGTTCGTCAGACTCTCTGAACACCTTCCACATCTGTCCTCTACCCCAAAGAACCTACTCAACCTCGCCCCCGTCAAGTGCGCTCTGTGGACCACCTTAAATTGTATCAGGCTGAGCCTGGCACACAAGGAGGAGGAATTAACCCTACCTAGGGCATCAGCCCACAGACCTTCCTCGATCTCCTCCCCCAGCTCCTCCTCCCATTTACCCTTCAACTCTTCTGCTAGCGCTTCCCCCTCTTCTTTCAACTCCTGGTGTATTTCCGACACCTTGCCCTCCCCGACCCATACACCCGAGATCACCCTATCTTGAACTTCTTGTGCCGGGAGCAACGGGAATTCCCTCACCTGTCGCCTCACAAAAGCCCTCACCTGCATATATCTAAAGGCATATCCCGGGGGTAACCCTAACTTCTCCTCCAGTGCCCCTAGGCTCGCAAACGTCCCGTCGATGAACAGGTCCCCCATTCTTCCAATCCCCTCCCGATGCCAGCTCTGGAACCCCCCGTCCATCTTCCCCGGGACAAACCGCTGGTTACCCCTGATCGGGGACCACATCGATGCTCCCATTGCACCCCGGTGCCGTCTCCACTGGCCCCAGATCCTTAGCGTTGCCGCCACCACCGGGCTCGTGGTATACTTTGTCGGCGAGAGCGGTAGCGGTGCCGTCACCAACGCCCCCAGGCTCGTTCCTTTACAGGACGCCATCTCCATCCTCTTCCATGCCGCCCCCTCTCCCTCCATAACCCACTTGCGGATCATCGCCACATTTGCTGCCCAGTAGTAGCTCCCCAGGTTTGGCAGCGCTAACCCTCCTCGGTCCCTACTGCGTTCCAGGAACCCTCTCCTTACTCTCGGGGTCTTATTCGCCCACACAAACCCCATAATACTCCTGCCTACTCTCTTAAAAAAGACCTTAGTGATCACGATGGGAAGGCACTGAAACACAAACAGAAACCTCGGAAGGACCACCATTTTGACCGACTGCACTCTACCCGCCAGCGAGAGCAGTAACATGTCCCATCTTTTTAAATCCTCCTCCATTTGCTCCACCAACCTCGTCAGATTCAGTTTATGTATGGTCCCCCAACTCCTGGCTATCTGGATCCCCAGATACCGAAAGCTCCCCTCCGCCCTCCTCAGCGGTAGGTCCCCTATCCCTCTTTCTTGGTCCCCCGCCTGTAATACAAAGAGCTCACTCTTCCCTACATTGAGCTTACAGCCCGAAAACTACCCAAACTCCCTTAGCGTCTGCATGACCTCCACCAACCCCTCCATTGGATCCGCCACGTACAGCAACAGGTCATCCGCATATAGCGACACCCGATGCTCTTCTTCCCCTCGGACCACCCCCCTCCATTTATTAGACTCCCTCAATGATATGGCCAATGGTTCGATCGCCAATGCGAACAGCAGGGGGGACAGGGGACACCCCTGCCTTGTCCCTCGGTACAGTCGAAAGTACTCCGACCTCCGCCGGTTCATCACTACACTCGCCATCGGGGCTCTGTAAAGGAGCTTAACCCAATTGATAAACCCTACCCCGAACCCAAACCTACGCAGCACCTCCCAGAGGTACTCCCACTCTACTCGGTCAAAGGCCTTCTCCGCATCCATAGCTGCCACTATCTCCGCCTCTCCCTCCTCCGATGGCATCATTATCACGTTTAAGAGCCGCCGCACATTGGTGTTTAGTTGCCTGCCCTTTACAAATCCCGTCTGGTCCTCATGGATTACCCCCGGGACACAGTCCTCGATCCTCGTGGCCAGCACTTTTGCCAGCAACTTTGCATCCACATTGAGGAGCGAGATCGGCCTGTACGATCCACATTGCAGTGGGTCCTTGTCCCGCTTTAGGATCAAAGAAATTGTCGCTTCTGACATTGTCGGGGGCAGGGTCCCCTCCTCTCTTGCCTCATTAAAGGTCCTCACCAGTAGCGGGGCCAACAGGTCTGCATACTTCCTGTAGAACTCCACCGGGAATCTGTCCGGTCCCGGGGCCTTCCCCCCCTGCATGCTCCCCAAACCCTTGCACAGCTCCTCCAACGCAATTGGTGCCCCCAAACCAGCCACCTCTTGCTCCTCCACCCTCGGGAATCTCAGCTGATCTAGGAATCGTCTCATCCCCTCTTCCCCCGCTGGGGGCTAGGTGGCATCAGACATTAAAGACAATGCTGAGGGTGTATTGTCAAGATTATCCAGAGGATTGGGATAAAGGAATCCCATTCGTATTGTTTGCATAGAACATAGAACGATACAGCGCAGTACAGGCCCTTCGGCCCACGATGTTGCACCGAAACAAAAGCCATCTAACCTACACTATACCATTATCATCCATATGTTTATCCAATAAACTTTTAAATGCCCTCAATGTTGGCGAGTTCACTACTGTAGCAGGTAGGGCATTCCACGGCCTCACTACTCTTTGCGTAAAGAACCTACCTCTGACCTCTGTCCTATATCTATTACCCCTCAGTTTAAAGCTATGTCCCCTCATGCCAGCCATTTCCATCCGCAGGAGAAGGCTCTCACTGTCCACCCTATCCAACCCCCTGATCATTTTGTATGCCTCTATTAAGTCTCCTCTTAACCTTCTTCTCTCCAAAGAAAACAACCTCAAGTCCATCAGCCTTTCCTCATAAGATTTTCCCTCCATACCAGGCAACATCCTGGTAAATCTCCTCTGTACCCGCTCCAAAGCCTCCACGTCCATCCTATAATGCGGTGACCAGAACTGTACGCAATACTCCAAATGCGGCCGTACCAGAGTTCTGTACAGCTGCAACATGACCTCCTGACTCCGGAACTCAATCCCTCTACCAATAAAGGCCAACACTCCATAGGCCTTCGATTAGGGATGCACCTAATGAGTCCACCAAATGTAGTCCTTTTCAACTAATTTTTGGTCACGAGGTAAGAGGACCACTTAAATTGATTTAGGAAAAATTGGTGGGTGGGAAATTGGAAATTACATTATTGGATTACGTGTCAAATTTTAGGGAACGATTAAATAGAGCAGGGGAATTGGCGAGACAACATTTGAAAGTTGCACAAAATGTGATGAAACGGGTAGCGGACAAGAAATCCAAAGTTCGTAGTTTTGCCAGTGGGGATAAAGTTTTAGTGTTGTTACCAGTGGTAGGGGAGCCTTTAAAAGCTAGGTTTTGTGGACCGTATCAGATTGAAAGTGAGCTTAAATTCGGTAGTAGGGAAGATGCTGGAATCTATCATCAAGGAAGAAATAGCGAGGCACCTGGATGGAAATTGTCCCATTGGACAGACGCAGCATGGGATCATAAAGGGCAGGTCGTGCCGAACTAATTTAGTGGAATTGTTTGAGGACATTAACAGTGCGGTAGATAATGGGGAGCCAATGGATGTGGTATATCTGGATTTCCAGAAAGTCTTTGACAAGGTGCCACACAAAAGGTTGCTGCATAAGATAACGATGCATGTGCGCCTGATGTCTAACTGTGGCAAAGAAGTGGTGGGGGTCTGCGGCGGGGAGGAACGGTGTGATCTTCTCGCACGCATCCCGTAATTGGGTCACTGTTAAGGGGCTGGAATATAGAAATTCCGCATCGTCCGGTGTGGCTGTGCGGTGGGTGGTTACAGGGTTCATTGGAGCCTGAACTATCTGCTGTGTGGGGGGTTGGGGTGCTTTTCTCTTTTGGGGCTTTCCCTGCGCACATGTTCCCTGAACATATCTCTGCGCTGTTTTGTGTAACTCTTCCCAATCAGGGTCGTCTTCCTGGTCTAACTTTTCCCCAAAGGTTTCCTGAAATCCTTTCTGAACAGAAAGCAGTGATTGCAGCTCTGCAATCTGCTTCCGGCACTTTGCATGATCTATGGTGCTCTGTCTTTGTTCTGTGGTGGCAGCGTGGAGCGCTCTCAAGGCTGCCTTGAGATCACTACACTGTTTCTGTAGCATCTCTACCTGTTTCTCTGTCTCTTTTCTTACCAGGACTGCACGTTGCGTGTCCTGATAGGCCTTTTCATACTGTGATTGGAAACTGCTTAAATGCGCCAGACAAGACTGGTGACCCCGTTTGGCGTCAGCCACCTCTTCATCCTTTGCTGCCAATTTCCTCCTTAATTCTAAATTCTCTTTTTCAACTTCGCTCACATCGACTTTACTCATCCGATGTATGCCCTCAACTTCTTTGCGGAGCGTCTTGACGACCTCCTCTGTGCCTCGCAATTGTGCCAAACAGGACACGATTGCCATCGGCTTGCGAGCTTTTCCCAAGCTCTTTTTGTGGATCTCGCTCAGGTTCGCCCACCAAGTATGCCCTATACTTCCGGGACCTGATTCCTCATTATCGCAGAAATCATTCCACAGGGGCCATCCTTTGCCCTTGAGATATTTCCGGATTTCCTCCTCCCAAATGGGACACTGTCCCACTCTACTGCTGCTGGTCGCTGCGACTGCAAATTCCTCAGTGTTCATGAGGCGCTGCATTGCCTGCATGGCCATCTTTCCTATCCGACTGCTTCTTCTAAATTTGGAACAGGGGCTAAAGCGGTGTTGTAAATGCGGGTACGGCTTTCGCTACTTTCCGAAAATACAGACTTCCGACAGTTTTGATGCAACAAAGATCTCTCAGTTTTACCTTATAGCCCTGTTAGTTACACATGCATACACACACTTCCGAATTATGACTATTGATCAGAACTGCTTGAACATTTGTGGTTTTCTGTTTCCAATTGGGTTTCTAATTCAAATTTCTTGGGTTCTCTCGGAGTGGTTTTCCACTTCTAGATCGGGTCCCGGCGGAGTCGCCAAAATGTTGCTCGTTTTAGCCTTAGTTTAATTGCTTTTATTCTGTCATCTTTGCTCTTGAGTCGCCAGGTATCTTTCTGATACCGCCACGTGATGCTGCCAGTCCGAGTAATGATCAATGATCCAACACACCGCTTAGTAAGAGTTAAATCAACGCACATTTATTATATACAGCAATCAATACTTCTACATTAATTCTACTTCTAAGCTACTTCCTACAACTAACAGGCCAATACTTAACTTTGGAAATGGCCCACCAGGTCAGGGAAACGAATGGCCTTTCGTATGGGTTCTGAACCTGCGGGATTCAAAGCTGGTACAGGTCGACAGTCAGGAGCGCCTATCTCGTAGCGAGCGTTGGAGTAAGACTTACGTTTTCAGCAGAAGGGTCTCCAAGGGTGCGAAGAGGAGGCGAAGGGAAGAGGGCAAGCGGGCAAGAGAGAGAGAGAGATCGATTTGACCTTGAACTCTATTCTTATAGTCCCCAGGGGCTTCCCGCCTCTCGGGGCGGACCTCGTACCTGGTTCCAAGTGATTGGACTTGGTCCCAATCACTGGGTTCGATATTCTCCAATGCTGGAGCGATCCCTTGATCGAGGGGCGGTCGTTTACCTCTCTTTGTGTCAGCTCCTGCTGGCGCCGAAAGGTCTGGGTCGGCTTTGTGGGTCTATTTTGTATCAATTGTTCCCGGGGATTGCTGCTTACTATGCAGATGGCTGGTGTGTTGTTGGGTTGATAGTTGCAGGTATCGATTCGGTCTGGCTTCCCCAGAGGCGAATCCACTGTTTTACCTGCAGCTGTCTGTTTGAGTCCTGTTGGCTGATTTTCCCATCAGCCTCTTCCGTTCGCCATTTTAAATCGGGGTTTGGCCATTCTAATCCGGAGTCAGCCATTTTACATGGCTACACTGCCAGTGCATTTTCAATTTAATTGTTAGATATATGTAATTATGCCTTTTCCCTAATTTCTTTCAATATCTGTGAATCCAATATCTGTGAATCCAATAGGTTTGGTGCACAAAAACCTATCAAATGTCAGATTTAGAATCATCAAATCATAGAATTTACAGTGCAGAAGGCCATTCAGCCCATCAAGTCGGCACCGACCCTTGGAAAGAGCACCCCACCAAGATACATGCCCACTCTATCCCCGTGACCCAGTAACCCCGCCTGACCTTTTGGACACTGAGGGCAATTTATCACGGCCAATCCACCCAACCTGCACATCTTTGGACTGTGGGAGGAAACCGGAGCACCCGGAGGAAACCCACGCAGACACGGGGAGAACGTGCAGACTCCGCACTGTTGTGGGCCAGGGTTTAGAGAACCCCAAAGTGTATCATGGAGTTTAGCTGACCCACAACTTTTACTAGATTGTGGTATGGGGAGAACACGGCCCACTCTACAGTAGAAATGGAAAAGTATTTTTTCAAGCAACACAATGTTTATTCTATGAATTCAAGTTAACCTTTTTAAAACAAACAGTTAACATCTTAGCAACCATCAATTCAAATACAACCCACAAAGCATACAACACTAAGTAATGCTTACGCTGTGCTGTCCTTTTAACATCCAGAAGACTTACAAAAAACATAACCTTTAACAGAAGCACATCAGGTTAAAGTCACTACTGAAAATATTTATAATTCTGAATTCACCAAATGATCAAGAGACAGTCTTTTCATGGCAGAGAGAACAGCAGTACACCTGCTCTGTCTGGCTTCAGCTCTAACATTGAAAACAAAACTAAAACAAACCCTGCAGCAGGCAGCCCAAAACGAAAGTAAAACACTGACAGACAGCCCAGTTCCACACACTCTCTGACATCACTGCAGTAATAAACACCCATTTCTTAAAGGTACTCTCACTACAGATATTTATATACACACCCATTTATAAACACCCATTTCTTAAAGGTACTCTCACATGACACCTCCCCCCAAGAAAAAAAATAAACCATCAACTTTAAGATGGTTTCATTTTTCACCTTTTCACTATCCTTTAAGAAATGCACACAGTAAATATACTTTTTCATTTTAAAAAAAAACACACGCCAACAGATACAACAATATAGTCCATTTTTTGTTTTTCCTCCAACTGGAAACATAGAATTTGAATTTAACATAGAATTTACAGTGCAGAAGGAGACCATTCAGCCCATCGAGTCTGCACCGGCTCTTGGAAAGAGCACCCCACCCAAGGTCAACACCTCCACCCCATCCCCATAACCCAGTAACCCCACCCAACACTAAGGGCAATTTTGGACACTAAGGGCAATTTATCATGGCCAATCCACCTAACCTGCACATCTTTGGACTGTGGGAGGAAACCGGAGCACCCGGAGGAAACCCACGCAGACACGGGGAGGATGTGCAGACTCCGCACAGACAATGACCCAAGCCGGAATCGAACCTGGGACCCTGGAGCTGTGAAGCAACAGTGCTAACCACAATGCTACCGTGCTGCCCTTCCCGATTGACTGTCTCTTTGAACAAGAAGGTCTCTGCACGATCTGTCCATTTCTCGCCGCCTCGGCATTTCTCGTTAAAGTCAGATACTTCAGTTCAATCTGATCACAGAGTCCTTTGTAATTCTCCAACATTGGTGATCACAGCTTTCAGGCAGTCAAATGCCTGTTGAAAGTCCGCTGTCCACTGAAATTTTCGATGTTTCTTCAGCAAGTCCATCAGAGGAGCAATCACGCTACAAACATTTTTCACAAATCTTCGATCAAATCCACTCATGCCAAGAAATCGCATTATTTCCCTTTGTAATGAGGGTATTGGAAACTCCTCAGTAACTGTTGTCTTCACATCCCGTGGGACCAGTCGACCCTGTCCGATTGTATGGCCAAGGAAAGTGACTTGGGCTTTTCCAAATTCACTTTTGGCCAGGTTTATCACCAGACCCGCCTCCTGAAGTCGATCGAATAACTCCATCAGATGCTTTAAATGTTCTGTCCATGTCTGGCTGAAAATTACCAGATTGTCGATGTATACCGCACAATTGGGTAATCCTGAAACAACTTTGTCAGTTAACCGTTGAAATGTGGCTGGGGCGTTTTTCATGCCAAATGGCATAACTTTGAATTGGTATATACCATCTGGAGTCACAAAAGCGGAAATCTCCTTTGCCCTTTCGGATAAAGGTACCTGCCAGTAACCTTTAAGTAAATCCAGTTTGGAAATAAAAGCTGATTGTCCCACTTTCTCAATGCAATCCTCCAAACGTGGGATAGGATAAGAGTCCGTTCTTGTAACTGCATTAACCTTTCTATGGTCCACACACAACCGTTGGGTACCGTCTGGTTTAGGTACCATCACTATGGGTGAGCTCCATTGGCTGCAACCCACTTCAATTATGCCATTTTTAAGCATACTCTCAATCTCTCTGTTAACCTGCGCCAATTTTAAAGGGTTAAGTCTATATGGGTGTTGTTTGATAGGAACAGCATTTCTCACATCTACATCATGTATAGCCATTTTAGTACTTACCAATTTATCTCTACAAACTTGCCCATGTGGTATCAATAACTCTTTCAGGTCAGTTCGTTTTTCCTCTGGAAGGTAACTCAACAATTTATCCCAATTGTTAAGAACATCCTCATTTTCCAATTTAATTTGAGGTATGTCAAATTCACAGTCATCTGGATTTGGTTCGTCACTTTGAGTTAGAATCATTAAAACCTCCTTTCTCTCTCCTTCCCTTTCAAAGTACCTTTTAAGCATATTCACATGACACACTCGGTGAGTCTTCCTTCTATCTGGTGTTTTTACCACATAATTCACCTCATTTAATTTCCTTTCAATCTGATAACGTCCACAAAACCTAGCTTTTAAAGGTTCACCTACCACTGGTAACAACACTAAAACTTAGTGTGGGCAGCACGGTAGCATAGTGGTTAGCACAATTGCTTCACAGATCCAGGGTCCCAGG
The DNA here is from genome assembly GCF_047496885.1 of Scyliorhinus torazame. Taxonomy (NCBI): domain Eukaryota; kingdom Metazoa; phylum Chordata; class Chondrichthyes; order Carcharhiniformes; family Scyliorhinidae; genus Scyliorhinus; species Scyliorhinus torazame. The sequence continues at coordinate 424,171,885 of NC_092707.1, read as the reverse complement.
TTCGATTCCCAGCTTCAGTCACTGTCTGTGCGGAGTCTGCACGTTCTCCCCGTGTGTGTGTGGGTTTCCTCCGGGTGCTCCGGTCCCACAGTCCAAAGATGTGCAGGTTAGGTGGATTGGCCAGGATAAATTGCCCATAGTGTCCAAAATTGCCCTTAGTGTTGGGTGGGGTTACTGGGTTATGGGGATAGGGTGGAGGTGTGGACCTTGGGTAGGGTGCTCTTTCAAAGGGCCGGTGCCGACTCGATGGGCCGAATGGTCTCCTTCTGCACCATAAATTCTATGATTCTATGATCCCCACTGGCAAAACAACGAACTTTGGATTTCTTGTCCGCTACCCGTTTCATCACATTTTGTGCAACTTTTATAATGTTGTCTCGCCAATTCACCTGCTCTATTTAATCGTTCCCTAAAATGTGACACGTAATCCAATAGTATAATTTCCGATTTCTCACTCACTAATTAATTTTTCCTGAATCAATTTAAGTGGTCCTCCTACCTCATGACCAAAAATTTGTTCAAAAGGACTCATTAGGTGCATCCCTAATTGCGAACAGTACAAATAGAATTCCTTTATCCCAATCCTCTGGATAATCTTGACAATAAGCCCTCAACATTGTCTTTAATGTCTGATGCCACCTTTCTAACGCTCCCTGCGATTCTGGATGGTACGCAGTTGTTTTAAATTGTTTTATTCCTAAGCTATCCATAACGTCTTTGAATAACCTTGAGGTAAAATTTGATCCTTGATCCGACTCTATTTCTGTGGGTAGTCCATATCTAGTACAGAATTTAAGTAACTCCTCCACAATCCTTTTAGCTGTAATATTACGTACTGGAATGGCCTCTGGAAACCTAGTAGACACATCCATTATAGTCAAAAGATATTGATTCTCACTTTTTGTTTTAGGAAGCAGTCCTACACAATCAATTAGGACCCTTGTAAAAGGTTCCTCAAATGCTGGAATGGGTATCAAGGGCGCTGATTTTATCGCTGCTTGAGGTTTCCCTATCGCTTGACATGTGTGACATGATTGACAAAATTTAACTACATCTTTATATAGTCCAGGCCAATAAAAATGTTTTGTATTTTAGCTTGAGTTTTCCTTAGAACAGAGAACATTACAGCGCAGTACAGGCCCTTCAGCCCTCAATGTTGCGCTGACCTGTGAAACCACTCTGAAGCCCATCTACACTATTCCCTTATCGTCCATATGTCTATCCAATGACCATTTGAATGCCCTCAGTGTTGGCAAGTCCACTACTGTTGCAGGCAGGGCATTCCACGCCGTTACTACTCTCTGAGTAAAGAACCTACCTCTGACATCTGTCTTATATCTATCTCCCCTCAATTTAAAGCTATGTCCCCTCGTGCTAGACATCACCATCCGAGGAAAAAGGCTCTCACTGTCCACCCTATCCAATCCTCTGATCATCTTGTATGCCTCAATTAAGTCACCTCTTAACCTTCTTCTCTCGAACGAAAACAGTCTCAAGTCCCTCAGCCTTTCCTCATAAGATCTTCCCTCCATACCAGGCAACATTCTGGTAAATCTCCTCTGCACCCGCTCCAATGCTTCCACATCCTTCCTATAATGCGGCGACCAGAATGCGGCCGCACCAGAGTTTTGGCCAGCTGCAACATGACCTCATGTCTCCGATACTCAATCCCTCTACCAATAAAAGCTAACACAGCGTACACCTTCTTAACAACCCTCTCAACCTGGGTGGCAACTTTCAGGGATCTATGTACATGGACACCGAGATCTCTCTGCTCATCCACACTGCCAAGAATCTTACCATTAGCCCAGTACTCTGTATTCCTGTTATTCCTTCCAAAATGAATCACCTCACACTTTTCTCCATTAAACTCCATTTGCCACCTCCCAGCCCAGCACTGAATCTTATCTATGTCCCTCTGTAACTTGTAACATCCTTCCACACTGTCCACAACTCCACCGACTTTAGTGTCATCTGCAAATTTACTCACCCATCCTTCTACGCCCTCCTCCAGGTCATTTATAAAAATGACAAACAGCAGTGGCCCCAAAGCAGATCCTTGTGGTACACCACTAGTAACTGGACTCCAGTCTGAACATTTCCCATCAACCACCACCCTTTGTCTTCTTCCAGCTAGCCAATTTCTGATCCAAACTGCTAAATCACCCTGAATCCCATGCCTCCGTATTTTCTGCAGTAGCCTACCGTGGGGAACCTTATCAAACGCTTTACTGAAATCCATATACACCACATCAACTGCTTTACCCTCATCCACCTGTTTGGTCACCTTCTCAAAGAACTCAATAAGGTTTGTGAGGCACGATCTACCCTTCACAAAACCGTGTTGATTATCTCTAATCAAATTATTCCTTTCCAGATGATTATACATCCTATCTCTTATAAACCTTGCCAAGATTTTTCCCACAACAGAAGTAAGGCTCACTGGTCTAGCGTTTGATAAGGTTCCCCACGGTAGGCTATTGCAAAACATACGGAGGCTGGGGATTGAGGGTGATTTAGAGATGTGGATCAGAAATTGGCTAGCTGAAAGAAGACAGAGGGTGGTGGTTGATGGGAAATGTTCAGAATGGAGTACAGTCACAAGTGGAGTACCACAAGGATCTGTTCTGGGGCCGTTGCTGTTTGTCATTTTTATCAATGACCTAGAGGAAGGCGCAGAAGGGTGGGTGAGTAAATTTGCAGGCGATACTAAAGTCGGTGGTGTTGTCGATAGTGTGGAAGGATGTAGCAGGTTACAGAGGGATATAGATAAGCTGCAGAGCTGGGCTGAGAGGTGGCAAATGGAGTTTAATGTAGAGAAGTGTGAGGTGATTCACTTTGGAAGGAATAACAGGAATGCGGAATATTTGGCTAATGGTAAAGTTCTTGAAAGTGTGGATGAGCAGAGGGATCTAGGTGTCCATGTACATAGATCCCTGAAAGTTGCCACCCAGGTTGATAGGGTTGTGAAGAAGGCCTATGGAGTGTTGGCCTTTATTGGTAGAGGGATTGAGTTCCGGAGTCGGGAGGTCATGTTGCAGCTGTACAGAACTCTGGTCCGGCCGCATTTGGAGTATTGCGTACAGTTCTGGTCACCGCATTATAGGAAGGACGTGGAGGCTTTGGAGCGGGTGCAGAGGAGATTTACCAGGATGTTGCCTGGTATGGAGGGAAAATCTTATGAGGAAAGGCTGATGGACTTGAGGTTGTTTTCGTTGGAGAGAAGAAGGTTAAGAGGAGACTTAATAGAGGCATACAAAATGATCAGGGGGTTAGATAGGGTGGACAGTGAGAGCCTTCTCCCGCGGATGGATATGGCTGGCACGAGGGGACATAGCTTTAAACTGAGGGGTAATAGATATAGGACAGAGGTCAGAGGTAGGTTCTTTACGCAAAGAGTAGTGAGGCCGTGGAATGCCCTACCTGCTACAGTAGTGAACTCGCCAACATTGAGGGCATTTAAAAGTTTATTGGATAAACATATGGATGATAATGGCATAGTGTAGGTTGGATGGCTTTTGTTTCGGTGCAACATCGTGGACCGAAGGGCCTGTACTGCGCTGTATTGTTCTATGTTCTATGTTCTATGTTACCGGGGTTGTCTCTACTCTTCTTCTTGAACAAGGGGACAACATTTGCTATCCTCCAGTCTTCAGGCACTATTGACCTCCCACTGGTACCTCATGCAACTCGCTACACCTCCTTTCTATACCCTACCGGCAACACTACTTGATGAACTTCTGCCCACTTTTCATCCGCCTGCATATGTACAGGTCTCCATTTTCTCATCAAGACATCACTTTTTCGGTAATAACACTCTGGTATACACTCAGATTCCTCTTCCGCGTTTGCTTTCTGATACATCTGATTCCTTTCCACATCTTTTTGTTGTAACTCTGCCAATTTTCCTGAACTAAAAATATCTGCCACATCCGCCAATTTTTCTTGTCCAACCACCTGATCAAAAATCGTTTCTGATAATTGCACTTCAACTTCATCTTCACTCTTTGATTTCTCCTCTTGTCTTAACCTGTGATTTTGCGACCTTGTTACTACACAATCCGGAAAAATCCCAGGATATTCGTCCTTCAACACTTCAGTTGTCTGAGTTTCCACTGGCTTATCAACCACAGTAGGCATCACTCCCTCCTGCGATCCAGCTATATCAATACCCAAGATAAACTGTATTCCTGGACAAGATAGTTTATCTATTACTCCTACTACCACTTCACCACTCTTCACTGGACTTTCCAACCTCACCTTATACAATGGAACACTACTCCTCTCACCCGGAATTACACATATCACCACCTTTTCTGGCAACATTCTTCCCAAACTACGTAACTCCTCATCTCTTACCATTAAAGATTGACTAGCCCCTGCATCTCTTAAAATTGTGACTTCTTTACCTGCTCCTCCTGATACACATGAGTAAACTTTACCCACACAAGTAAATTCTTTAAAGAGATCTGGCACCTTCTTATCAATCACCTCTTGAACAGGCTGTACAATCTTTTGCACCTCCTTCGCTTCCCTTGGACTTTCCTTTACCGCTCTTACAAACCCCACTGTCTTATCCTGTTTTACCACATCAGCCTTCCCAGTGCTTTTCTTCAACCACCAACACTGTGACTTTACATGGCCTAGTTTATTGCAGTGAAAACATCTGAAACTTTTCACTGCTTTTCCACCCTCCTGGATTTATTTTTTAATCTGAGGGACACTCTCTTTATTATCTCCCATCAGATCACCTTGACCTTTACCACTTGAGTATTTCTCATGTCCCCAGTTTCTCTCCCTCACCGGCTGAAACTTTTTTTTCTTTTTTGAAAATCTTTTTAGAAAATCTTTTTATTGGCTTTTCTCATTTATAAACAGTTGTTACTTATAAACATTACATCTTTCTTGCCCGCGCTAATTTGCTTTATTTTACAGAGAGGTTTGTTTTGTCCTTCATTTGACCAACTGTACGTACATTTTCCTGCCGCCTGGATCGGTCTATGTTATCCCCCCTTCCTCCTCCCCTCCCCAGTGGTTTCAGCACCCTTCCTCTTCTCTTTCCCCATTTTCTACCCCCCCCCCCCCCCCGCCCCCGGGTTGCGCAGTCCTTTGGTTCTTCATCTTTTTGGTTCCCTGCCTTACTCCTCGTTGTTGGCCTCGAACAGGTTTTTGAACAGGCCGACAAACTGCCCCCCAGTATCCAGGAAGCTTTCCTCTGACCCCCGGGTGGCGAACTTAATCTTCTCCAGGTGGAGAAATTCCGAGAGGTCAGCGAGCCAGTCTGCAGCTGTGGGTGGTGCTGCCGATCGCCAGCCGAGCGGGATTCTCCGGCGTGCGATTAGGGAAGCGAAAGCAAGGGCGTTGGCCCCTTCCCCATGTGTAACTCTGGCTGCTCCGATACTCCGGCTGAAACTGATGTCGGAAACCAAGTTTTGATTTATGAACTAATACATAATCATCTGCCATTTCTGCTGCTAATCTCGCAGTTTTAACCCTCTGCTCTTTAACATGAGTTTTCACTACATCAGGAATTGAATTTTTAAACTCCTCCAAAAGTATAACTTCTCTGAGAGATTCATATGTTTGGTCTATTTTCAAAGCCCTGATCCAACTATCAAAATTACTCTGTATGAGCCTTTCAAAATCCATGTATGTTTGACCAAATTCTTTCCTTAAATTTCTAAACCATTGTCTGTAGGCTTCAGGCACTCGTTCATATGCACCTAAGATGGATTTTTTCACCTCCTCATACGACCCAGATACCTCCTCCGGTAGTGACGCGAACACTTCACTAGCCCTACCTATCAGCTTTGTTTGAATCAGTAATACCCACACGTCCTGTGGCCATTTCATTTGTTTAGCTACCTTCTCAAATGAAATGAAAAAGGCTTCTACCTCCTTCTCATCAAACCTTGGCAATGCTTGGACATATTTAAATAGGTCCCCACCAAGCCTTCGACTACAAAGAACAAAGGAAAGTACAGCACAGGAACAGGCCCTTCGGCCCTCCAAGCCTGTGCCGACCATGCTGCCCGTCTAAACTAAAATTTTCCACACTTCCTGGGTCCGTATCCCTCTATTCCCATCCTATTGGGGAAGTTGACTTCTCCCATCACAACAACCCTGTTGCTTTTACTCCTTTCCAAAATCTGTCTACCTATCTGCTCCTCTATCTCCCGCTGGCTGTTGGGAGGCCTGTAGTAAACCCCCAACATTGTGACTGCAGCCTTCTTATTCCTGATCTCTAACCATATAGCCTCACTGCCCTCTGAGGTGTCCTCCCGTAGTACAGCTGTGATATCCTCCCGAACAAGTAGCGCAACTCCGCCTCCCCTTTTACATCCCCCTCTATCCCGCCTGAAACATCTAAATCCTGGAACGTTTAGCTGCCAATCCTGTCCTTCCCTCAACCAGGTCTCTGTAATGGCAACAACATCATAGTTCCAAGTACTAATCCAAGCTCTAAGTTCATCTGCCTTACCCGTAATACTTCTTGCATTATAACATATGCACTTCAGGCCACCAGACCCGCTGTGTTCAGCAACTTCTCCCTGTCTGCTCTGCCTCAGAGCCCCACTGTCCCTATTCCCTAGTTCTCCCTCAATGCTCTCACCTTCTGACCTATTGCTCCCGTGCCCACCCCCCGCCATACTAGTTTAAACCCTCCCGTGTGACACTAGCAAACCTCGCGGCCAGGATATTTATGCCTCTCTGGTATAGATGCAACCCGTCCATCTTATACAGGTCACACCTGCCCCGGAAGAGCTCCCAGTGGTCCAGATAACGGAAACCCTCCCTCCTACACCAGCTGTTTAGCCACGTGTTTAGCTGCTCTATCTTCCTATTTCGAGCCTCACTGGCACATGGCACAGGGAGTAATAGAACATAGAACATAGAACAATACAGCGCAGTACAGGCCCTTCGGCCCACGATGTTGCACCGAAACAAAAGCCATCTAACCTTCACTATGCCATTATCATCCATATGTTTATCCAATAAACTTTTAAATGCCCTCAATGTTGGCGAGTTCACTACTGTAGCAGGTAGGGCATTCCACGGCCTCACTACTCTTTGCGTAAAGAACCTACCTCTGACCTCTGTCCTATATCTATTACCCCTCAGTTTAAAGTTATGTCCCCTCATGCCAGCCATTTCCATCCGCGGGAGAAGGCTCTCACTGTCCACCCTATCCAACCCCCTGATCATTTTGTATGCCTCTATTAAGTCTCCTCTTAACCTTCTTCTCTCCAACGAAAACAACCTCAAGTCCATCAGCCTTTCCTCATAAGATTTTCCCTCCATACCAGGCAACATCCTGGTAAATCTCCTCTGCACCCGCTCCAAAGCCTCCACGTCCTTCCTATAATGCGGTGACCAGAACTGTACACAATACTCCAAATGCGGCCGTACCAGAGTTCTGTACAGCTGCAACATGACCTCCCGACTCCGGAACTCAATCCCTCTACCAATAAAGGCCAACACTCCATAGGCCTTCTTCACAACCCTATCAACCTTGGTGGCAACTTTCAGGGATCTATGTACATGGACATCTAGATCTCTCTGCTCATCCACACTTTCAAGAACTTTACCATTAGCCAAATATTCCGCATTCCTGTTATTCCTTCCAAAGTGAATAACCTCACACTTCTCTACATTAAACTCCATTTGCCACCTCTCAGCCCAGCTCTGCAGCTTATCTATATCCCTCTGTAACCTGCTACATCCTTCCACACAAATCGGCAACACCACCGACTTTAGTATCGTCTGCAAATTTACTCACCCACCCTTCTGCGCCTTCCTCTAGGTCATTGATAAAAATGACAAACAGCAACGGCCCCAGAACAGATCCTTGTGGTACTCCACTTGTGACTGTACTCCATTCTGAACATTTCCCATCAACCACCACCCTCTGTCTTCTTTCAGCTAGGCAATTTCTGATCCACATCTCTAAATCACCCTCAATCCCCAGCCTCCGTATTTTCTGCAATAGCCTACCGTGGGGAACCTTATCAAACGCTTTGCTGAAATCCATATACACCACATCAACTGCTCTACCCTCATCTACCTGTTCAGTCACCTTCTCAAAGAACTGAATAAGGTTTGTGAGGCATGACCTACCCTTCACAAAGCCATGCTGACTATCCCTGATCATATTATTCCTATCTAGATGATTATAAATCTTGTCTCTTATAATCCCCTCCAAGACTTTACCCACTACAGACGTGAGGCTCACTGGTCTATAGTTGCCGGGGTTGTCTCTGCTCCCCTTTTTGAACAAAGAGAGCACATTTGCTATCCTCCAGTCCTCTGGCACTATTCCTGTAGCCAATGATGACATAAAAATCAAAGCCAAAGGTCCAGCAATCTCTTCCCTGGCCTCCCAGAGAATCCTAGGATAAATCCCATCAGGTCCCGGGGACTTATCTATTTTCAGCCTGTCCAGAATTGCCAACACCTCTTCCCTACGTACCTCAATGCCATCTATTCTATTAGCCTGGGGCTCAGCATTCTCCTCCACAACATTATCTTTTTCATGAGTGAATACTGACGAAAAATATTCATTTAGTATCTCGCCTATCTCTTCAGACTCTACACACAACTTCCCATCCCTGTCCTTGACTGGTCCTACTCTTTCCCTAGTCATTCGGTTATTCCTGACATACCTATAGAAAGCTTTTGGGTTTTCCTTGATCCTTCCTGCCAAATACTTCTCATGTCCCCTCCTTGCTCGTCTTAGCTCTCTCTTTAGATCCTTCCTCGCTACCTTGTAACTATCCATCGCCCCAACTGAAACTTCACACCTCATCTTCACATAGGCCTCCTTCTTCCTCTTAACAAGAGATTCCACTTCCTTGGTAAACCACGGTTCCCTCGCTCGACGCCTTCCCCCCTGCCTGACCGGTACATACTTATCAAGAACACGCAGTAGCTGATCCTTGAACAAGCCCCACTTATCCAGTGTGCCCAACACTTGCAGCCTACTTCTCCACCTTATCCCCCCCAAGTCACGTCTAATGGCATCATAATTGTCCTTCCCCCAGCTATAACTCTTGCCCTGCGGTGTATACTTATCCCTTTCCATCATTAACGTAAATGTCACCGAATTGTGGTCACTGTCCCCAAAGTGCTCTCCTACCTCCAAATCCAACACCTGGCCTGGTTCATTACCCAAAACCAAATCCAACGTGGCCTCGCCTCTTGTTGGCCTGTCAACATATTGTTTCAGGAAACCCTCCTGCACACACTGTACAAAAAACGACCCATCTATTGTACTCGAACTATATCTTTTCCAGTCAATATTTGGAAAGTTAAAGTCTCCCATAATAACTACCCTGTTACTTTCGCTCTTATCCAGAATCATCTTCGCCATCCTTTCCTCTACATCCCGAGAACTATTAGGAGGCCTATAAAAAACTCCCAACAGGGTGACCTCTCCTTTCCTGTTTCTAACTTCAGCCCATACTACCTCGGAAGAAGAGTCCCCATCTAGCATCCTCTCCGCCACCGTAATATTGCTCTTGACTAGCAGCGCCACACCTCCCCCTCTTTTGCCTCCTTCTCTGAGCTTACTAAAACACCTAAACCCCGGAACCTGCAACATCCATTCCTGTCCCTGCTCTATCCATGTCTCCGAAATGGCCACAACATCGAAGTCCCAGGTACCAACCCATGCTGCCAGTTCCCCTACCTTGTTTCGTATACTCCTGGCATTGAAGTAGACACACTTCAAACCACCTACCTGAACACTGGCCCCCTCCTGCGACGTCAAATCTGTGCTCCTGAACTCTATACTCTCATTCTCCCTTACCCTAAAACTACAATCCAGGTTCCCATGCCCCTGCTGCATTAGTTTAAACCCCCCCCAAAGAGCACTAACAAATCTCCCCCCCAGGATATTTGTGCTCCTCAGGTTCAGATGTAGACCATCCTGTCTGTAGAGGTCCCACCTTCCCCAGAAAGAGCCCCAGTTATCCAGAAATCTGAATCCCTCCCGCCTGCACCATCCCTGTAGCCACGTGTTTAAATGCTCTCTCTCCCTATTCCTCATCTCACTATCACGTGGCACGGGCAACAACCCAGAGATAACAACTCTGTTTGTTCTAGTTCTGAGCTTCCATCCTAGCTCCCTGAAAGCCTGCCTGACATCCTTGTCCCCTTTCCTACCTATGTCGTTAGTGCCAATGTGGACCACGACTTGGGGCTGCTCCCCCTCCCCCTAAGGACCCGGAAAACACGATCCGAGGCATCACGTACCCTTGCACCTGGGAGGCAACATACCAAACGTGAGTCTCTCACGCTCCCACAAAATCTCCTATCTGTGCCCCTGACTATAGAGTCCCCAATTACTAATGCTCTGCTCCTCTCCCCCCTTCCCTTCTGAGCAACAGGGACAGACTCCGTGCCAGAGGCCCGTACCCCATGGCTTACCCCTGGTAAGTCGTCCCCCCCACAAGTATCCAAAGCGGTATACTTGTTTCTCAGGGGAACGACCGCAGGGGATCCCTGCACTGACTGCTTTTTCCCAGTCCCTCTTACAGTTACCCACCTATCTCCAATCTTTGGTGTAACTAATTCCCTGAAGCTGCTACCTATGACCCCTTCTGCCTCCCGAATGATCTGAAGTTCTTCCAACTCCAGCTCCAGTTCCCTAACTCGGTCTTGGAGGAGCTGGAGATGGCAGCACTTCCTGCAGGTAAAATCAGCAGGGACACTAACTGCATCCCTCACCTCAAACATCCTGCAGGAGGAACATTGCACTCCCTTCCCTGCCATTCCTCTAACTTTCTACCAAGATATTATTATAAAAAATAATAATAATATAATAAAATATGGTACTTACCTCAGACCAAAGGGTTTTATTATTAGGTTAGAGGAGGAGGGCGGGTGGGAGACACTACACGTGTAGTGTCTCGGGTTTCCTCTCCACCAGAATTTATTGGTGAGGGTCTTCCCAGATGTCCGCGGGTCGACTTCCTGTTCCCGCCTAAAACACTAATTTTAAAAAAAAATTCTCAGCTCCTGCTGAAATTGACTAACCAGCCAGCTCCACTCCCGCCGAAATCGACTGGCCTGCCCCTGCAAAGACAAGTGCTTTTAAAGGACAGACTTACCTCCCAGCAGCCACTTCCGCACTGCTCCCGTTGAAACTGACTCACCAGCTGTTCTCCCGCCGAAATCGAGATTACAACCCTAGAGGTCCTGTCTTTTAACTTTCTGCCTAGTTCCCTGAACTCCTGCTGCAGGACCTCATGCCCCTTCCTGCCTATGTCGTTAGTACCAATATGTACCACGACCTCTGCCTGTTTGCCCTCCCCCTTCAGGATGCCCGCTACCCGTTCGGAGACATCCTGGACCCTGGCACCAGGGAGGCAACATACCATCCTGGAGTCTCTTTCACGTCCACAGAAGCGCCTATCTGTGCCCCTGACAATAGAGTCCCCTATTACTATTGCTCTTCTGCACTTTGACCCTCCTTGCTGAACATCAGAGCCAGCCGTGGTGCTGCTCTGGCTGCTGCTGTTTTCCCCTGATAGGCTTTCCCACCCCCGACAGTATCCAAAGGGGTATACCTGTTCGAGAGGGGGACAACCACAGGGGATTCCTGCACTGACTGCCTGCCCTTTCTGGTGGTCACCCATTTCTCTGCCTGCACCTTGGGTGTGACCACATTTATATAACTGCGATCTATGACGCTTTCCGCCACCTGCATGCTCCTAAGTGCATCCAATTGCTGCTCCAACCGAACCATGCGGTCTGTGAGGAGCTGCCATTGGTTACGCTTACTGCAGATGTAGTCGACTGGAGCGCTGGAAGCCTCACGGATCTGCCACATCTCACATTTGGAGCACTGCACCCCTCTGTGTGACATTTAAGCACTAATTAATTAATTTAAAATAAACACTTGAATTATTGTTAGATTGAGTTACAATTAACTATATGGCCCTGACGAGAGATGACGAGAAATGCTAAATACCGATCTCTGCCCTCCGGTTTAGTTACTCCACTATCTAGTTAATCAATTAGATTCGTTTTGCAATGTTATTTTGTTTTCAAATTTAACAGATTCCCAACCAGCCAATCAGGTCACAGCTTTACTGGGATGTCACTTCAGTTTCCCCCCCTTCACAATTTGAAAAGGTAATAAAAATAAATACAAATCACTTACCTTCCCATGTTCTCAGATGCTCTCTGGTTCTCTCCCTGCAGATTAACAGTTACAGGCCAGACGAAAGGGAACAAAACGGTAGGGAAAAAGCACCTTCTCCCACTCTGCACCAAATTACTTCACTGCACCAACTTACCAAGTTCCAATTCCCACTCTGGATGTGTCTCACTCAGGCTGTGTCCCCTTGACCTGCGCAAAGCTTACAGAGTGCGCTTTCTGTCTGTCTTTTATACAGACCTCAGCTGACCAGGGTGACTCACACTACTTCAGCTTCAAAGAGAAGAATACAATGTACACCCTTGTGCCACTAAACAGGCCTCAGGTGACTGACAGATAATTGCCTCTCAGCAATTAGGGTGGGGGCAGCTACAGCTACAGCCAATCAGACACTAAGCTACACACTGCACTTTTAACTGAAAAACAGCAAAATTAGATTTACCACTTACCTTTCCTGATTACCTCACTGCACCAACTTACCAAGTTCCAGTTCCCACTCTGGATGTGTCTCACTCAGGATGTGTCTCATTCACCTGCGCAAAGCTATGACTATGACGCACTTTCTCACTATCCTCATCACTATCATCCAACTGTGTGTTTCCCTTTACGTCTGCCAATTTCAACTGACTGTCATGTTTCATGGCCACTTTCTGAAGTTCAAACTCTCTCTCTTTATCTTTTTCCCTGATCTGTATCTCTCTCTCTCTTTCTTTTTCCTCTCTATCTCATTCATATTCAAGCTGCTTTAATTCTTTCTCATGTTCCATTTGTTTAATTTGTGACTGAATTTTTGCCATTTCCAATGAGTGAAACTGTATCTCAGGCAACTTTAAATGCTTAACCACCGCCATAATTACCTCATCTTTTCTCATTTTTTCAGGTAATGTTCACTGCAAAGTTTTTGCCAAATCTAACAATCTTCTTTTAGTCTCTGTCCAGAAGGTACTGCGTGTGACCGCCTCCACCTCCAAAAGATTCAGAGCCTCTGAAAGAGCCATTGTCCACAACACACTCCCCACTTAAACTGGAATACCACACCTGAAAAGCAACCACAACATGCTCACCTCTCACTGTCTTTAAGTTCACTCAGCCAATCCAATAGATAGATTTTTATCCCCCTCGAGCCCCCAATTTGTTATGGGCCAGGGTTTAGAGAACCCCAAAGTGTATCATGGAGTTCACCTGACCCACAACTTTTACTAGATTGTGGTATGGGGAGCACGTGGCCCACTCTACAGGTGTGGCACAGCAGAAATGGAAAAGTATTTTTTAAAGCAAAACAATGTTTATTCTATCAACTCAAGTTAACCTTTTTAAAACAAACAGTTAACATCTTAGCAACCATCAATTCAAATACAACCCACAAAGCATACAACACTAAGTAATGCTTACGCTGTGCTGTCCTTTTAACATCCAGAAGACTTACAAAAAACATAACCTTTAACAGAAGCACATCAGGTTAAAGTCACTACTGAAAACATTTATAATTCTGAATTCACCAAATGATCAAAAGATAGTCTTTTCATGGCAGAGAGAACAGCAGTACACCTGCTCTGTCTGGCTTCAGCTCCAACACTGAAAACAAAACTAAAACAAACCCTGCAGCAAACAGCCTAAAACAAAAGTAAAAAACTGACAGACAGCCCAGCTCCACCCACTCTCTGACATCACTGCAGTAATAAACACCCATTTCTTAAAGGTACTCTCACTACAGATATTTATGTACACACCCATTTATAAACACACATTTCTTCGAGGTACTCTCACATGACAGCACAGACAGTGACCCAAGCTGGGAATCGAACCTGGGACCCTGTAACTGTGAGGCAGGAGTGCTAACCACTGTGCTACCCTGCCCCCACAAAAATTAATTAATTCAAAATTTATAATCAAACTACTATTGCTCCAATCTCCAGCATGGGACAGAACTGCTTTGAATTGAGCAATTAAACTAAATCAAAGGAACTGAGGACACAGTATAAGGGCAGCTCCTTAAAGAGATGTCAGGAACTATAACAAATCAGCATGGGAATGACATTTAAAACATCAAAGTGAAATGTGATTCAAATGGTCAATAAGGCACCCCAGCCCCTCTGCTCCCCAGTGACCATTGACACCCTCAACGGTAACAGTGGACAGCACATACTACCTTCCCCAGGGATGGGGGATGGGGTGGGTTTGGGGATGGGCTCAGTATGAGGGGTGGATGATAGGATGGGCTGGGGTTTGGGGGTGGGTTAGGTGTTAGGGGTTGGGGATTTGGGGTTGGGGGTTTGGGGTTGGGGGTTGGCGTTTGGGGTTTTGGGGGTGGGTTTGGGGTTGGGCTTTTGGGGGTGGGTTAGGGGTTGGGGGTTTTGGGGGTGGGTTAGGGATTGGTGGTTTAGGGACTGGGGGCTGGGGGTTGGGGGTGGGTTAGGGGTTGGGGTTAGGGTTTTGGGGTTGGGGTTAGGTGTTGGGGGTTGGGATTGGGGATTGGGGTTGCGGTTAGGGGTGGGTTTGGAGTTGGGGGTGGGTTTGGGGTGAGGTTGGGGGTGGTTTTGGGGCTGGGGTTAGGGTTTTGGGGTTGGGGTTGGGGGTTAAGGTTTGGGGTTTTTTGGGTGAGTTTGGGGGTTAGGGTTTTGGGGTTAGGTGTGGGTTTGGGGTTGGGGGTGGGTTTGGGGTTAGGGGTTGGGGGTGGGTTTGGGGTTGGTGGTGAGGTTGGGGGTTAGGGGTTGGGGGTTAGGGGTTGGGGGTTAGGGGTTTGGGGTGGGTTAGGGGTTGGGGGGTTAGGGGTTGAGGGTGGGATGGGGCTGAGGGTTGGGGGTGGGTTAGGGGTTAAGGGTTGGGGGTGGGTTAGGGGTTGGGGGTTAGGGGTGGGTTAGGGGTTGAGGGTGGGATGGGGCTGGGGGTTAGGGGTTGGGGGTGGGTTAGGGGTTAAGGGTTGGGGGTGGGTTAGGGGTTAGGGGTTAGGGGTTGGGGGTTGGGGGTTAGGGGTTTGGGGTTGGGGTTAGGGGGTTGCGGTTAGGGTGAGGGGGTTGGGGGTGGGTTGGGGTTGGGGTATGGGGGTTGGGGGGGTGTTTGGGGTATGGGGGTGGGTTTGGGGTATGGGGGTTGGGGTTTGGGCTGCTGGTGGGTTTGAGGTTGGGGGTTAGGTTAGGGGGTTGGGGTTAGGGGTTGGGGGTTGGGGTTAGGGGGTTGGGGGTGGGGTTGGGGGTGGGGTTGGGGGTGGGGTTAGGGGTTGGGGGTGGGGTTAGGGGTTGGGGGGTTAGGGTGGGTGTTTGAGGGTTAGGTGTTGGGGGGGTTGGGGGTTTAGGGGTTGGGGTTAGGCGTTGGGGTTAGGGGTGGATTTGGGGTTAGGGGTGAGGTTGGGGGTTAGGGTTTTGGGGTTGGGGGTTAGGTGTTGGGGGTTGGGGTTAGGGTTTTGGGGTTAGGTGTTGGGGGTGAGTTTGGGGGTTAGGGGTTTGGTGTTGGGGGTTGGGGTTAGGGTTCTGGGGTTGGGGTTAGGGTTTTGGGGTTGGAGTTAGGTGTTGGGGGTTGTGGTTAGGGTTGGGGGTGAGTTTGGGGTTGGGGTTAGGTGTTGGGGGTGGGTTTGGGGTTAGGGGTTGGGATTGGGGGTTGGGGTTGGTGGTTTGCGGTGGGTTTGGGGTTGGGGTTAGGTGTTGGGGTGGGTTTGGGGTTAGGGTTTGGGGGTTAGGGTTTTGGGGTTGGGGGTTAGGGGTGGGTTTGGGGTTAGGGGTTGTGGTGGGTTTGGGGTTGGTGGTGAGGTTGGGGGTTAGGGGTTTGGGGTTAGGGGTTGGGGGTTAGGGGTTAGGGGTTGGGGTTAGGGGTGAGTTTGGGGGTTGGGAGTGGGGTTGGGTGTTGGTTTGGGGTTAGTGGTGAGTTTGGGGGTTGGGGGTGGGTTAGGGGTTGGGGGTGGGTTGGGGGTTAGGGGGTGGGGTTGGGTTTGGGGGTGAGGTTGGGGGTCAGGGGGTGGGTTGGGGGTTAGGGGTGGGGGTTGGTTAGGGGTTGGGTGTTGGGGGTTAGGGTTAGGGGGTTGGGGTTTAGACTGTGGGTGTTGGGGGGTTTGGGGTTGGGGTGGGTTTAGGGTTTTAGGGTTGGGGGGTTGGGGTTGGGTTTGGTGGTGAGGTTGGGGGTTTGGGGTTAGGGGTTGGAGGTTAGGGGTTGGGGGTTAGGGGTTTGGGGTTGGGGTTAGTTTGGGGGTTAGGGGTTGGGGGTTAGGGTTTGGGGGGTTTGGGGTTGCGGGTTAGGGGGTTGAGTTTGGGGTTGGGGTGTTGGGGGTGAGTTTGGGGGTGGGGTTGGGGGTTGGGGTTGGGGGTGGGTTTGGGGGTTGGGGTGGGGTTGGGGGTGGGGTTGGCGGTTGGGGGTTGGGTTGGGGATTAGGGGTTGGGGTGGGGTTGGGGGTTGGGTCAGGGGTGAGTTTGGGGGTTGGGGGTGGGTTTGGGGGTTGGGGGTGGGTTTGGGGTTAGGGGTGAGGTTCGGGGTGGGTTTGGGGTTAGGGTTTTGGGGTTGGGGTTTGGGGTGAGTTTGGAGGTTAGGGATTTGGGGTTGGGGATTAGGGGTTGGGGGTGGGTTTGGGGTTGGTGGTGAGGTTGGGGGTTAGGGGTTTGAGGTTGGGGGTTTGGGGTTGGGGTTAGGGTGGAGTTTGGGGGTTGGGGCTGGGGGTTAGGGGGTGTGTTAGGGGTTAGGGGTGGGTTAGGGGGTGGGGTTGGGGGTGGGTTTGGGGTTGGGGGTGAGGTTGGGGGTTAGGGGTTGGGGGTGGGTTTGGGATTAGGGGTGGCGTTAGGGGTTGGGGTGGGGGTTGGTTTAGGGTTAGGGGTTGGGGTTGGGGGTTAAGGGGTGGAGGTTGGTTGTTTGGGGGTTGGGGTTTAGGGGGTTTGACTGTGGGGGTTGGGGGTTTTGGGGTTGGAGGTGGGTTTAGGGGTTGGGGGGGTATGGGGTTGGTGGTGAGGTTGGGGGTTTGGGGTTAGGGTTGAGTTTGGGGGTTAGGGGTTGGGGGTTAGGGGTTGGGGTGGTGGTTGGGGGATGGGGGTTAGGGCTTGCGGGTTTAGGGTTGGGGGTTAGGTGTTGGGGGTTGGGTTGGGGGGGTTGGGGGTAAGGGGGTTGGGGTGAGTTTGAGGGTTGGGGGTGAGTTTGGGGGTTGGGGGTGGAGTTGGGGGTGAGTCTGGGGGTTGGGGGTGGGGGTTGGGGGTGAGTTTGGGGGTTGGGGTGAGTTTGGGGGTTGGGGGTGGAGTTGGGGGTTGGGGGTGAGTTTGGGGGTTGGGGGTGAGTTTGGGGGTTGGGGGTGAGGTTGGGGGTTAGGGGTTGGGGTTGAGTTTGGGGGTTGGGGGTGGGTTTGGGGGTTGGGGTGAGTTTGGGGGTTGGGTTGGGGGTGAGTTTCGGGGTTGGGGGTGGGGGTGAGTTTGGGGGTTGGGGTTGGGAGTCAGTTTGGGGGTTGGGGTTGGGGGCGAGTTTGGGGGTTGGGGGTGAGTTTGGGGGTTGGGGGTGAGTTTGGGGTGGGGGTGAGTTTGGGGGTTGGGGGTGAGTTTGGGGTGGGGGTGAGTTTGGGGGTTGGGGGTGAGTTTGGGGGTTGGTGGTGAGTTTGGTTGTTGGGAGGAGTTTGGGGGTTGGGGTGAGTTTGGGGGTTGGGGGTTAGGGGGTTGGGGTGTTGGGGGTTGGGGGTGGTTTGGGGGTGGGGTTGGGGTTTGTGTTTGGGGGTGGGGTTGGGGGTGAGTTTGGGGGTTGGGGTGGGGTTGGGGGTTCGTGTTGGGGTGGGGTTGGCGGTTGGGTTGGGGATTAGGGGTTGGGGGTGGAGTTCGGGGTTGGGTCGGGGTGAGTTTGGGGGTTGGGGGTGGGTTTGGGGATTGGGGTTGGGGTTAGGGTTTTGGGGTTGGGGGTTGGGGTGAGTTTGGAGGTTCGGGTTTTGGGGTTGGGGATTAGGGGTTGGGGTGGGTTTGGGGTTGGTGGTGAGGTTGGGGGTTAGGGGTTTGGGGTTGGGGTTAGGGTGGAGTTTGGGGGTTGGGGGTGGGTTTGGGGATTGGGGTTGGGGTTAGGGGTGGGTTTGGGGTTGGGGGTTGGGGTTAGGGTTTTGGGGTTGGGGTGAGTTTGGAGGTTCGGGTTTTGGGGTTGGGGATTGGGGGTTGGGGGTGGGTTTGGGGTTTTGGGTTAGGGGTGGGTTTGGGGTTAGGGGTGGCGTTAGGGGTTGGGGTTGGTTTAGGGTTAGGGGTTGGGTTTGGTGGTTAGGGTTGGGGGTTGGGTGTTTGGGGGTTGGGGTTTAGGGGGTCTGACTGTGGGGGTTGGGGGTTTTGGGGTTGGAGGTGGGTTTAGGGTTTTGGGGTTGGTGTTGAGGTTGGGGGTTTGGGGTTAGGGGTGAGTTTGGGGGTTAGGGGTTGGGGGTTAGGGGTTGTGGGTTTAGGGTTGTGGGTTAGGGGTTGCGGGTTAGGGGTTGGGGGTTGGGTTGGGAGGGTTGGGGGTTAGGGTGAGTTTGAGGGTTGGGGGTGAGTTTGGGGGTTGGGGTGGAGTTGGGGGTGAGTCTGGGGGTTGGGGGTGAGTTTGGGGGTGGGGGTGAGTTTGGGGGTTGGGGTGAGTTTCGGGGTTGGTGTTGGGGGTGGAGTTGGGGGGGAGTTTGGGGGTTGGGGTGAGTTTGGGGGTTGGGGGTGAGGTTGGGGGTGAGTTTGGAGGTTAGGGATTTGGGGTTGGGGATTTGGGGTTGGGGGTGGGTTTGGGGTTGGTGGTGAGGTTGGGGGTTAGGGGTTTGTGGTTAGGGGTTGGGGGTTTGGGGTTGGGGTTAGGGTGGGGGTTGGGGGTTCGGGGGTGGGTTAGGGGGTGGGGTTGGGGGTGGGTTTGGGGGTGAGGTTGGGGGTTGGGGTGGGTTTGGGTTAGGGCTGGCGTTAGGGGTTCGGGGTGGGGGTTGGTTTAGGGTTAGGGGTTAGGGTTAGGGGGTGGAGGTTGGTTGTTTGGGGGTTGGGGTTTAAGGGGTTTGACTGTGGGGGTTGGGTGTTTTGTGGTTGGAGGTGGGTTTAGGGTTTTGGGGTTGGGGGGGGGTTGGGGTTGGTGGTGAGGTTGGGGGTTTGGGGTTAGGGGTGAGTTTGGGGGTTAGGGGTTGGGGGTTAGGGGTTGGGGATGGGGGTTGGGGGTTAGGGGTTGCGGGTTTAGGGTTGTGGGTTAGGGTTTGGGTGTTAGGGGTTGGGGGTTGGGTTGGGGGGGTTGGGGGTGAGTTTGAGGGTTGGGTTGGGGGTGAGTTTGGGGGTTTGGGGTGGAGTTGGGGGTGAGTCTGGGGGTTGGGGGTGGGGGTTGGGGGTGAGTTTGGGGGTTGGGGTGAGTTTGGGGGTTGGGGTTAGGGGTGGAGTTGGGGGTTGGGGGTGAGTTTGGGGGTTGGGGTGAGTTTGGGGGTTGGGGGTGAGGTTGGGGGTGAGTTTGGGGGTTGGGGGTGAGTTTGGGGGTTAGGGGTTGGGGGTGAGTTTAGGGGTTGGGGTGAGTTTGGGGGTTGGGGTTGGGGGTCAGTTTGGGGGTTGGGGGTGAGATTGGGGGTTGGGGTTGGGGGTGAGTTTGGGGGTTGGGGTTGGGGGTCAGTTTGGGGGTTGGGGGTGAGATTGGGGGTTGGGGTTGGGGGTGAGTTTGGGGGTTGGGGTGAGTTTGGGGGTTGGGGTGAGTTTGGGGGTTGGGTGTTAGGGGGTTGGGGTGTTGGGGGTTGGGGGTGAGTTTGGGGGTGGGGTTGGGGTGGGGTTGGGGTGGGGTTGGGGGTGGGTTTGGGGTTAGGGGTGGGTTTGGGGTTAGGGGTTGGGGTTCGGGTTTTGGGGTTGGGGTTGGGGTGAGTTTGGAGGTTAGGGTTTGGGGGTTGGGGATTAGGGGTTGGGGGTGAGTTTGGGGTTGGTGGTGAGGTTGGGGGTTTGGGGTTAGGGGTTGGGGTTAGGGTGGAGTTTGGGGGTTGGGGGATGGTGTTTGGGGTTAGGGGGTGGGTTAGGGGTTAGGGGTGGGTTAGGGGGTGGGGTTGGGGGTAGGTTTGGGGTTGGGGGTGAGGTTGGGAGTTAGGGGTTGGGGGTTGGTTTGGGGTTAGGTGTGGCGTTAGGGGTTGGGGTGGGGGTTGGTTTTGGGTTATGGGTTGGGTTTGGGGGTTAGGGTTAGGGGGTGGGGGTTGGGTGTTTGGGGGTTGGGGTTTGGGGGGTTTGACTGGGGGGGTTGGGGGTTTGGGGGTTGGAGGTGGGTTTAGGGTTTTGGGGTTGGGGGGGTTTGTGGTTGGTGGTGAGTTTGGGGGGTTGGGGTTAGGGGTGAGTTTGGGGGTTAGGGGTTAAGGGTTTGGGGATGGGGGTTGTGGGTTTAGGGTTGGGGGTTAGGGGTTGGGGGTTGGGTTGGGGGGGTTGGGGGTTAGGAGTGAGTGTGAGGGTTGGGGGTGAGTTTGGGGGTTGGGGTGGAGTTGGGGGTGAGTCTGGGGGTTGGGGGTGAGTTTGGGGGTTGGTGTTGGGGGTGGAGTTGGGGGTGAGTTTGGGGGTTGGGGTGAGTTTGGGGGTTGGGGGTGAGGTTGGGGGTGAGTTTGGAGGTTAGGGATTTGGGGTTGGGGATTAGGGGTTGGGGTGGGTTTGGGGTTGGTGGTGAGGTTGGGGGTTAGGGGTTTGTGGTTAGGGGTTGGGGGTTTGGGTTAGGGTGGAGTTTGGGGGTTGGGGGGTGGGGTTGGGGGTTCGGGGGTGGGTTAGGGGTTAGGGGTGGGTTAGGGGGTGGGGTTGGGGGTGGGTTTGGGGTTGGTGGTGAGGTTGGGGGTTGGGGTGGGTTTGGGCTAGGGCTGGCGTTAGGGGTTGGGGGTGGTGGTTGGTTTAGGGTTAGGGGTTGGGGGTTAGGGTTAGGGGCTGGAGGTTGGTTGTTTGGGGGTTGGGGTTTAGGGGGTTTGACTGTGGGGGTTGGGGGTTTTGGGGTTGGAGGTGGGTTTAGGGTTTTGGGGTTGGGGGGGTTTGGGGTTGGTAGCGAGGTTGGGGGTTTGGGGTTAGGGGTGAGTTTGGGGGTTAGGTGTTGGGGGTTAGGGGTTGGGGGATGGGGGTTAGGGGTTGCGGGTTTAGGGTTGTGGGTTAGGGTTTGGGGGTTAGGGGCTGGGGGTTGGGTTGGGGGGGTTGGGGGTTAGGGGGTTGGTGGTGAGTTTGAGGGTTGGGGCTGGGGTGAGTTTGGGGGTTGGGGTGGAGTTGGGGGTGAGTCTGGGGGTTGGGGGTGAGTTTGGGGGTTGGGGTGAGTTTGGGGGTTGGGGTTGGGGGTGGAGTTGGGGGTGAGTTTGGGGGTTGGGGGTGAGTTTGGGGGTTGGGGGTGAGGTTGGGGGTGAGTTTGGGGGTTGGGGTGAGTTTGGGGGTTGGGGGTGAGTTTGGGGGTTAGGGGTTGGGGTTGAGTTTGGGGGTTGGGGGTGAGTTTGGGGATTTGGGTGAGTTTGGGGGTTGAGAGTGCGGGTGAGTTTGGGGGTTGGGGGGAGTTTGGGGGTTGGGGGTCAGTTTGGGGGTTGGGGTTGGGGGTGAGTTTGGGGGTTGGGGTTGGGGGTGAGTTTGGGGGTTGGGGGTGAGTTTGGGGGTTGGGGGTGGGGGTGAGTTTGGGGGTTGGGGTGAGTTTGGGGGCTGGGAGGAGTTTGTCGGTTGGGGTGAGTTCGGGGGTTGGGGGTTAGGGGGTTGGGGTGTTGGGAGTTGGGGGTGGGGTTGGGGGTGGGGTTGGCGGTTGGGAGTGGGGTTGTGGGTTGGATTGGGGATTAGAGGTTGGGGGTGGAGTTGGGGGTTGGGTCGGGGGTGAGTTTGGGGGTTGGGGGTGGGTTTGGGGATTGGGGGTGGGTTTGGGGTTCGGGGTGAGGTTGGGGGTGGGTTTGGGGTTAGGGGTTGGGGTTAGGGTTTTGGGGTTGGGGTTGGGGTGAGTTTGGAGGTTAGGGTTTTGGGGTTGGGGATTAGGGGTTGGGGGTGGGTTTGGGGTTGGTGGTGAGGTTGGGGGTTAGGGGTCTGGGGTTGGGGTTAGGGTGGAGTTTGGGGGTTGGGGGGGTGGGGTTAGGGGATGGGTTAGGGGGTGGGGTTGGGGGTGGGTTTGGAGTTGGGGGTGAGGTTGGGGGTTAGGGGTGGGTTTGGGGTTAGGGGTGGCGTTAGGGGTTGGGGGTGGGGGTTGGTTTCGGGTTAGGGGTTGGGTTTGGGGGTTAGGGTTAGGGGGTTGGGTGTTTGGGGGTTGGGGTTTAGGGGGTTTGACTGTGGGGGTTGGGGGTTTTGGGGTTGGAGGTGGGTTTAGGGTTTTGGGGTTGGGGGGGTTTGTGGTTGGTGGTGAGGTTGGGGGTTTGGGGTTAGGGGTGAGTTTGGGGGTTAGGGGTTGGTGTTGGGGGTTAGGGGTTGGGGGATGGGGTTTGGGGTTGTGGGTTTAGGGTTGGGGGTTAGGGGTTGGGGGGTTGGGGGTTAGGGGTTGGGGGTTGGGTTAGGGGGTTGGGGGTGAGTTTGAGGGTTGGGGGTGAGTTTAGGGGTTGGGGGTAGAGTTGGGGGTGAGTCTGGGGGTTGGGGGTGGGGGTGAGTTTCGGGGTTGGGGTGAGTTTGGGGGTTGGGGTTGGGGGTGGAGTTGGGGGTTGGGGGTGAGTTTGGGGGTTGGGGTGAGTTTGGGGGTTGGGGGTTTGGGGGTGGGGGGTAGTTTGGGGGCTGGGGGTGAGTTTGGGGGTTGGGGGTGAGTTTGGGGGTTGGGGTGAAGTTAGGGGTTAGGGGTTGGGGGGTTGGGGTGCGTTTGAGGGTTGGGGGTGAGTTTAGGGGTTGGGGGTAGAGTTGGGGGTGAGTCTGGGGGTTGGGGGTGAGTTTCGGGGTTGGGGTGAGTTTGGGGGTTGGGGTTGGGGGTGGAGTTGGGGGTTGGGGGTTAGTTTGTGGGCTGGGGGTGAGTTTGGGGGTTGGGGGTGAGTTTGGCGGTTGGGGTGAAGTTTGGGGTTAGGGGTTGGGGGTGAGTTTGGGGGTTGGGGTTGAGTTTGGGGGTTGGGGTGGTGAGTTTGGGGGTTCGGGGGTGGGTGTGAGTTTGGGGGTTGGGGGGGTGGGGGTGAGTTTGGGGGTTGGGGTGAGTTTGGTGGTTGGGGGTGAGTTTGGGGGCTGGGAGGAGTTTGGTGGTTGGGGTGAGTTCGGGGGTTGGGGGTTATGGGGGGTTAGTGGTTGGGGGTTGGGGTGTTGGGAGTTGGGGTGAGTTTGGGGGTGGGGGTTGGGGGTTGGGGGTGAGTTTGGGGGTTGGGGTGAGTTTGGGGGTTGGGGTGAGTTTGGGGGTTGGGGGTTATGGGGGGGTTAGGGGTTGGGGGTTAGGGGTTGGGGGTTAGGTGTTGGGGGTGAGTTTGTGGGTTGGGGTGAGTTTGGGGGTTGGGGTGAGGTTAGGGGTTGGGGGTTAGGGGTTGGGGGTTGGGTTAGGGGGTTGGGGGTGAGTTTGAGGGTTGGGGGTGAGTTTAGGGGTTGGGGGTAGAGTTGGGGGTGAGTCTGGGGGTTGGGGGTGGGGGTGAGTTTCGGGGTTGGGGTGAGTTTGGGGGTTGGGGTTGGGGGTGGAGTTGGGGGTTGGGGGTGAGTTTGGGGGTTGGGGTGAGTTTGGGGGTTGGGGGTTTGGGGGTGGGGGTTAGTTTGGGGGCTGGGGGTGAGTTTGGGGGTTGGGGGTGAGTTTGGGGGTTGGGGTGAAGTTAGGGGTTAGGGGTTGGGGGGTTGGGGTGCGTTTGAGGGTTGGGGGTGAGTTTAGGGGTTGGGGGTAGAGTTGGGGGTGAGTCTGGGGGTTGGGGGTTGGGGGTGAGTTTCGGGGTTGGGGTGAGTTTGGGGGTTGGGGTTGGGGGTGGAGTTGGGGGTTGGGGGTTAGTTTGTGGGCTGGGGGTGAGTTTGGGGGTTGGGGGTGAGTTTGGCGGTTGGGGTGAAGTTTGGGGTTAGGGGTTGGGGGTGAGTTTGGGGGTTGGGGTTGAGTTTGGGGGTTGGGGTGGTGAGTTTGGGGGTTCGGGGGTGGGTGTGAGTTTGGGGGTTGGGGGGGTGGGGGTGAGTTTGGGGGTTGGGGTGAGTTTGGTGGTTGGGGGTGAGTTTGGGGGCTGGGAGGAGTTTGGTGGTTGGGGTGAGTTCGGGGGTTGGGGGTTATGGGGGGTTAGTGGTTGGGGGTTGGGGTGTTGGGAGTTGGGGTGAGTTTGGGGGTGGGGGTTGGGGGTTGGGGGTGAGTTTGGGGGTTGGGGGGAGTTTGGGGGTTGGGGTGAGTTTGGGGGTTGGGGGTTATGGGGGGGGTTAGGGGTTGGGGGTTAGGGGTTGGGGGTTAGGTGTTGGGGGTGAGTTTGTGGGTTGGGGTGAGTTTGGGGGTTGGGGTGAGGTTAGGGGTTGGGGTGAGTTTGGGGGTTGGGGTTGGGGGTGAGTTTGGGGGTTGGGGGTCAGGGTTAGTTTGGGGGTTGGGGTTGGGGGTGAGTTTGGGGGTTGGGGGGGTGGGGGTGAGTTTGGGGGTTGGGGTTGAGTTTGGGGGTTGGGGTGGTGGGGGTGAGTTTGGGGGTTGGGGTTGAGTCTGGGGGTTGGGGGTCTGGGTGAGTTTGGGGGCTGGGGGTGAGGTTGGGGGAGTGGGGGTGAGTTTGGGGGTTGGGGTTGAGTTTGGGGGTTGTGGTGGTGAGTTTGGGGGTTCGGGGGTGGGTGTGAGTTTGGGGGTTGGGGGGGTGGGGGTGAGTTTGGGGGTTGGGGTGAGTTTGGGGGTTGGGGGTGAGTTTGGGGGCTGGGAGGAGTTTGGTGGTTGGGGTGAGTTCGGGGGTTGGGGGTTGGGGTGTTGAGGTGTTGGGAGTTGGGGGTGAGTTTGGTGGTGGGGGTGGGGGTTGGGGGTGAGTTTGAGGGTGAGTTTGGGGGTTGGGGGGAGTTTGGGGGTTGGGGGGAGTTTGGGGGTTGGGGGGAGTTTGGGGGTTGGGGTGAGTTTGGGGGTTGGGGGTTATGGGGTGGTTGGGGGGTTAGGTGTTGGGGGTGAGTTTGGGGGTTGGGGGTGAGTTTGGGGGTTGGGGTGAAGTTAGGGGGTTGGGGTGAAGTTAGGGGTTGGGGGTGAGTTTGGGGGTTGGGGTTGGGGGTGAGTTTGGGGTCAGGGTGAGTTTGGCGGTTGGGGTTGGGGGTGAGTTTGGGGGTTGGGGGTGAGTTTGGGGGTTGGGGTTGAGTTTGGGGGTTGGGGTGGTGGGGTGAGTTTGGGGGTTCGGGGTGGGGGTGAGTTTGGGGGTTGGGGTGAGTTTGGGGGTTGGGGGGGTGGGGGTGAGTTTTGGGGTTGGGGGTGAGTTTGGGGGTTAGGGGTTGGTGGTGAGTTTGGGGTTTGGGGTGGAGTTGGGGGTGAGTTTGGGGGTTGGGGTTGGGGGTGAGTTTGGGGGTTGGGGTTGGGGGTGAGTTTGGGGGTTGGGGTGAGTTTGGGGGTTGGGTGTGGGGGGAGTTTGGGGGTTGGGGTGGGGGTGAGTTTGGGGGTTGGGGTGAGTTGGGGGGTTGGGGGTGAGTTTGGGGGTTGGGGGTGAGTTTGGGGGTTGGGGGGAGTTTGGGGGTTGGGGTGAGTTTGGGGGTTGGGGGTTATGGGGGGATAGGGGTTAGGGGTTGGGAGTTAGGGGTTAGGGGGTTAGGGGTTGGGGTGAGTTTGAGGGTTGGGGGTGAGTTTGGGGGTTGGGGTGAAGTTAGGGGTTGGGGGTGAGTTTGGGGGTTGGGGTGAAGTTAGGGGTTGGGGTGAGTTTGGGGGTTGGGGTTGGGGGTGAGTTTGGGGGTTGGGAGTTTGGGGGTTGGGGGTGAGTTTGGGGGTTGGGGGGTGGGGGTGAGTTTGGGGGTGGGGTTGGGGGTTAGGGTTGGGGGTTAGGGGGGGGTTGGGGTGAGTTTGGGGGTTAGGGGTTGGGGGTGAGTTTGGGGGTGGGGTTGGGGGTTGGGGATGGGGGTTGGGGGTTAGGGGTTGTGTGGTTAGGGGTTGGGGAGTTGGGGGTTAGGGGTTGGGTTGGGGGGGTTGGGGTTAGGGGGTTGGGGGTGAGTTTGAGGGTTGGGGGTGAGTTTGGGGGTTGGGGGTGGAGTTGGGGGTGAGTCTGGGGGTTGGGGATGGGGGTTGGGGTGAGTTTGGGAATTGTGGTTGGGGATGGAGTTAGGGGTTGGGGGTGAGTTTGGGGGTTGGGGTGAGTTTGGGTGTTGGGGGTGAGGTTGGGGGTGAGTTTGGGGGTTGGGGGTGAGTTTGGGGGTTCGGGGTTAGTTTGGGGGTTGGGGGTGAGTTTGGGGGTTGGGGTGAGTTTGGGGGTTGGGGTGAAGTTAGGGGTTGGGGGTTGGGGGTGAGATTGGGGGTTGGGGTTGGAGGTGAGTTTGGGGTCTGGGTGAGTTTGGTGGTTGGGGTTGGGAGTGAGCTTGGGGGTTGGGGGGGCGGGGTGAGTTTGGGGGTTGGGGTTGAGTTTGGGGGTTGGTGTGGTGAGTTTGGGGGTTCAGGGGTGGGGGTGAGTTTGGGGGTTGTGGGGGTGGGGGTGAGTTTGGGGGTGAGTTTGGGGGGTGGGGTGGAGTTGGGGGTGAGTTTGGGGGTGAGTTTGGGGGTTGGGGTTGTGGGTGAGTTTGGGGGTTGGGGTGAGTTTGGGGGTGGGGGTGAGTTTGGGGGTTGGGGTGGGGGTGAGTTTGGGGGTTGGGGGTGAGTTTGGGGGTTGGGGGTGAGTTTGGGGGTTGGGGTGAAGTTAGGGGTTAGGGGGTTGGGGGTGAGTTTGGGGGTTGGGTTTGGGGGTGAGTTTGGGGGTTGGGGGTCGGGGTGAGTTTGGGGGTTGGGGTTGGGGTTGGGGTTGGGGGTTAGTTCGGGGGTTGGGGGTGCGTTTGGGGGTTGGGGTTGTGTTTGGGGGTTCGGGTGGTGGGGGTGAGTTTGGGGGTTCGGGGGTGGGGGTGAGTTTGGGGGTTGGGGGGTGGGGGTGAGTTTGGGGGTTGGGGGGTGGGGGTGAGTTTGGGGTGAGTTTGGGGGTTGGGGTGGAGTTGGGGATGAGTTTGGGGGTTGGGGTGAGTTTGGGGGTTGGGGTTGGGGGTGGAGTTGGGGGTGAGTTTGGGGGTTGGGGTGAGTTTCGGGGTTGGGGGTTTGGGGTTAGGGGGTGGGGGTTAGTTTGGGGGCTGGGGTTGAGTTTGGGGGTTGGGGGTGAGTTTGGGGGTTGGGGTGAAGTTAGGGGTTAGGGGTTGGGGGTTGGGGGTGAGTTTGGGGGTTCAGGTTGAGCTTGCGGGTTGGGGTGAATTTGGGGGCTGGGGGTGAGGTTGGGGGAGTGGGGGTGAGTTTTGAGGTTGGGGTTGAGTTTGGGGGTTGGGGTGGTGAGTTTGGGCGTTCGGGGGTGGGGGTGAGTTTGGGGGCTGGGAGGAGTTTGGTGGTTGGGGTGAGTTCGGGGGTTGGGGGTTAGGGGGTTGGGGTGTTGAGGAGTTGGTGGTGAGTTTGGGGGTGAGTTTGGGGGTTGGGTGTCAGTTTGGGGGTTGGGGGTGAGTTTGGGGGTGAGTTTGGGGGTGGGGGTGAGTTTGGGGGTTGGGGGTGAGTTTGGGGGTTGGGGTGAGTTTGGGGGTTATGGGGGGGTTAGGGGTTAGGTGTTGGGGGTGAGTTTGGGGGTTGGGGTGAAGTTAGGGGTTAGGGATTGGGGGTGAGTTTGGGGGTTGGGGGTGAGTTTGGGGGTTGGGGGTCAGGATGAGTTTGGGGGTTGGGGGTGAGTTTGGGGGGTGGGGGTGAGTTTGGGGGTTGGGGTTGAGTTTGGGGGTTGGGGTCGTGGGGGTGAGTTTGGGGGTTCGGGGGTGGGGGTGAGTTTGGGGGTTGGGGGGGTGGGGGTGAGTTTGGGGGTTGGGGGGGTAGGGGTGAGTTTGGGGGTTGGGGGGGTGAGTTTGGGGGTTGGGGGTGAGTTTGGGGGTTAGGGGTTGGGGGTGAGTTTGGGGGTTGGGGTGGAGTTGGGGGTGAGTTTGGGGGTTGGGGTTGGGGGTGAGTTTGGGGGTTGGGGTTGGGGGTGAGTTTGGGGGTTGGGGTTGGGGGTGAGTTTGGGGGTTGGGGTGAGTTTGGGGGTTGGGTGTGGGGGTGAGTTTGGGGGTTGGGGGTGAGTTTGGGGGTTGGGGGTGAGTTTGGGGGTTGGGGGTGAGTTTGGGGGTTGGGGTGAGTTTGGGGGTTGGGGGTGAGTTAGGGGGTTGGGGCGAGTTTGGGGGTTGGGGTGAGTTTGGGGGTTGGGGGTTATGGGGGTGAGTTTGGGGGTTGGGGGTGAGTTTGGGGGTTGGGAGTTGGGTGAGTTTGGGGGTTCGGGTTGGGGGTGAGTTTGGAGGTTGGGGGGTGGGGGTGAGTTTGGGGGTGGGGTTGGGGGTTAGGGTTGGGGGTTAGGGGTTGGGGGTTAGGGGTTGGGGGGGTTGGGGGTGAGTTTGGGGGTTAGGGGTTGAGTTTGGGGGTGGGGTTGGGGGTTAGGGTTGGGGTTAGGGGTTGGGGTTGGGGGTTAGGGTTGGGGGTTGGGGTTAGGGTTGGGGGTGGGGGTTAGGGGTGGTGTGGGGGTTGGGGGCTGGGGGTTAGGGGTTGTGGGTTTAGGGTTGGGGGTTAGGGGTTGGGGGTTGGGGAGTTGGGGGTTAGGGGTTGGGGGTTGGGTTGGGGGTGAGTTTAAGGGTTGGGGGTGAGTTTGGGGGTTGGGGGTGGAGTTGGGGGTGAGTCTGGGGGTTGGGGGTGGGGGTTGGGGGTGAGTTTGTGGGTTGGGGTGAGTTTGGGGGTTGGGGTGGAGTTGGGGGTTGGGGGTGAGTTTGGGGGTTGGGGTGGAGTTGGGGGTGAGTTTGGGGGTGAGTTTGGGGGTTGGGGTCAGTTTGGGGGTTAGGGGTTTGGGGTTGGGGGTGGGGGTTAGTTTGGGGTTTGGGGGTGAGTTTGGGGGTTGGGGTGAAGTTAGGGGTTGGGGGTGAGATTGGGGGTTGGGGTTGGGGGTGAGTTTGGGGGTTCGGGGTCTGGGTGAGTTTGGTGGTTGGGTTTTGGGGTGAGTTTGGGGGTTGGGGGGGTGAGGGTGAATTTGGGGGTTGGGGTTGAGTTTGGGGGTTGGGGTGGTGAGTTTGGGGGTTCGGGGGTGGGGGTGAGTTTGGGGGTTGGGGTGGAGTTGGGGGTGAGTTTGGGGGTTGGGGGTGAGTTTGGGGGTTGGGGATGGGGTGAGTTTGGGGGTTGGGGTGAGTTTGGGGGTTGAGGGTGGGGGTGAGTTTGGGGGTTGGGGGTGGGGGTGAGTTTGGGGGTTGGGGGTCAGTTTGGGGGTTGGGGGTGAGTTTGGGGGTTGGGGGTGAGTTTGGGGGTGAGTTTGGGGGTTAGTTTGGGGGTTGGGGGTTAGTTTGGGGGTTGGGGGAGTTTGGGGGTCGGGGGGAGTTTGGGTTGGGGTGAGTTTGGGGGTTGGGGGTTATGGGGGGTTAGGGGTTGTGGGTTAGGGGTTGGGGATTAGGGGGGTTAGGGGTTGGGGGTGAGTTTGGGGGTTGGGGTGAGTTTGGGGGTTGGGGTGAAGTTAGGGGTTAGGGGGTTGGGGGTGAGTTTGGGGGTTGGGGTTGCTGGTGAGTTTGGGGGTTGGGGATCGGGGTGAGTTTGGGGGTTGGGGGTGAGTTTGGGGATTGGGGGGGTGGGGGTGAGTTTGGGGGTTGGGGTTGAGTTTGGGGGTTGGGGTGGTGGGGGTGAGTTTGGGGGTTCGGGGGTGGGGTGAGTTTGGGGGTTGGGGGGGTGGGGGTGAGTTTGGGGGTTGGGAGGGTGGGGGTGAGTTTGGGGGTTGGGGTGAGTTTGGGGGTTAGGGGTTGGGGGTGAGTTTGGGGTTTGGGGGTGAGTTTGGGGGTTGGGGGTGAGTTTGGGGGTTGGGGTGAGTTTGGGGGTTGGGTGTGGGGGTGAGTTTGGGGGTTGGGGGTGGGTTTGAGTTTTGGGGTTGGGGGTGAGTTTGGGGGTTGGGGTGAGTTTGGGGGTTGGGGGCAGTTTGGGGGTTGGGGGGAGTTTGGGGGTTGGGGGGAGTTTGGGGGTTGGGGGGAGTTTGGGGGTTGGGGGTTATGGGGCGGTTAGGGGTTGGGGGTTAGGGGTTGGGGTGAGTTTGGGGGTTGGGGGTTATGAGGGGGTTAGCGGTTGGGGGTTAGGGATTGGGGGTTAGGGGTTAGGGGGGGTTAGGGGTTGGGGGTGAGTTTGGGGGTTGGGGGTGAGTTTGGGGTTGGGTTGAAGTGAGGGGTTAGGGGTTGGGGGTGAGTTTGGGGGTTGGGATGAAGTTACGGGTTAGGGTTTGGGGTTTGGGGGTGAGTTTGGGGGTTGGGGGGTGAGTTTGGGGGTTGGGGTCGGGGTGAGTTTGGGGGTTGGGGGTGAGTTTGGGGGTTGGGGGTCGGGGTGAGTTTGGGGGTTGGGGGTGAGGTTGGGGGTTGGGGGGTGGGGTGAGTTTGGGGGTGGGGTTGGGGGTTAGGGTTGGGGGTTAGGGGGGGTTTGGGGTTGGGGTGAGTTTGGGGTTTGGGGTTGAGTTTGGGGGTGGGGTTGGGGATTTGGGTTGGGGGTTCGGGGTTTGGGGGTGGGTTTGGGGGTGAGTTTGGGGGTGGGGTTGGGGGTGAGGGGTTGGGGGTGGGGTTAGGGGTTGGGGGGTTTAGGGGTTGGGGTGGGGGTGAGGGGTTATGGGGGTTGGGGGTGGGGTTAGGGGTTGGGGGTGGGGTTAGGGGTGAGTTTGGGGGTTGGGGGTGAGGGGTTATGGGGGTTGGGGTGGGGTTTGGGGTTGGGGTGAGTTTGGGGGTTGGGGGTGAGGGGTTATGGGGGTTGGGGTGGGGTTAGGGGTTGGGGGTGGGGTTGGGGTGAGTTTGGGGGTTGGGGGTGAGGGGTTATGGGGGTTGGGGTTAGGGGTTGGGGGTGAGGGTTTGGGGGTGGCGTTGGGGGTGAGGTTGGGGGTTGGGGGTGAGGTTGGGGGTGGGGTTTGGGGTTGGGGGTGAGGTTGGGGGTTGTGGGTGAGGTTGGGGGTTGTGGGTGAGGTTGGGGGTTGGGGTGAGTTTGGGGGTTGGGGTGAGTTTGGGGGTTGGGGGTGAGTTTGGGGGTGAGTTTGGGGGTTGGGGGTTAGTTTGGGGGTTGGGGGGAGTTTGGGGGTTGGGGTGAGTTTGGGGGTTGGGGGTTATGGGGGGGTTAGGGGTTGGGGATTAGGGGTTAGGGGGGTTAGGGGGTGAGTTTGGGGGTTGGGGTGAAGTTAGGGGTTCGGGGGTTGGGGGTGAGTTTGGGGGTTGGGGTTGGGGGTGAGTTTGGGGGTTGGGGGTCGGGGTGAGTTTGGGGGTTGGGGTGAGTTTGGGGGTTGGGGTTGAGTTTGGGGGTTGGGGTGGTGGGGGTGAGTTTGGGGGTTCGGGGTGGGGGTGAGTTTGGGGATTGGGGGGGTGGGGGTGAGTTTGGGGGTTGGGAGGGTGGGGGTGAGTTTGGGGGTTGGGGGTGAGTTTGGGGGTTAGGGGTGAGTTTGGGGTTGGGGGTGAGTTTGGGGGTTGGGGGTGAGTTTGGGGGTTGGGGTGAGTTTGGGGGTTGGGTGTGGGGGTGAGTTTGGGGGTTGGGGTGAGTTTTGGGGTTGGGGGTGAGTTTGGGGGTTGGGGTTGGGGTGAGTTTGGGGGTTGGGGGGAGTTTGGGGGTTATGGGGGGGTTAGGGGTTGGGGGGTTAGGGGTTGGGGTGAGTTTGGGGGTTGGGGGTTATGAGGGGGTTAGGGGATGGGGTTAGGGGGGTTAGGGTTTGGGGGTGAGTTTGGGGGTTGGGGTGAAGTTACGGGTTAGGGTTTGGGGGTGAGTTTGGGGGTTGGGGTTGGGGCTGAGTTTGGGGGTTGGGGGTCGGGGTGAGTTTGGGGGTTGTGGTTGGGGGTGAGTTTGGGGGTCGGGGTGAGTTTGGGGGTTGGGTTTGGGGTGAGTTTGGGGGTTGAGTTTGGGGGTGGGGTTGGGGGTTAGGGTTGGGGGTTAGGGGGGCTTTGGGGTTGGGGGTGAGTTTGGGGGTTGGGGTTGAGTTTGGGGGTGGGGTTGGGGGTTTGGGTTGGGGGTTAGGGGGGGTTTGGGGGTGAGTTTGGAGGTGGGGTTGGGGTTGGGGGTGATGGGTTGGGGGTGGGGTTAGGGGTGAGGGGTTGGGGGGGTTAGGGGTGAGGGGTTGGGGGTGGGGTTGGGGGTGAGGGGTTATGTGGGTTGGGGGTGGGGTTAGGGGTTGGGGGTGGGGTTAGGGGTTGGGGGTGAGGGGTTATGGGGGTTGGGGGTGGGGTTAGGGGTTGGGGGTGGAGTTAGGGGTTGGGGGTGAGCTTGGGGGTAGGGGGTGAGGGGTTATGGGGGTTAGGGGTGGGGTTAGGGGTTGGGGGTGGGGTTAGGGGTTGGGGGTGGGGTTGGGGGTGAGGTTGGGGGTGGGGTTGGGGGTGAGGTTGGGGGTTGGGGGTGAGGTTGGGAGTGAGGTTGGGGTTGGGGTGAATTTGGGGGTTGGGGTGAGTTTAGGGGTTGGGGGTGAGTTTGGGGGTGAGTTTTGGGGTGGGGGTGAGTTTGGGGGTTGGGGGGAGTTTGGGGGTTGGGGGGAGTTTGGGGGTTGGGGTGAGTTTGGGGGTTGGGGTGAGTTTGGGGGTTGGGGTGAGTTTGGGCGTTGGGGGTTATGGGGGGGTTCGGGGTTGGGGGTTAGGGGGGTTAGGGATTGGGGTGAGTTTGCGGGTTGGGGTGAAGTTAGGGGTTAGGGGGTTGGGGGTGAGTTTGGGGGTTGGGGGTGAGTTTGGGGGTTGGGGGTCGGGGTGAGTTTGGGGGTTGGGGGTGAGTTCGGAGGTTGGGGGGGGTGGGGGTGAGTTTGGGGGTTGGGGTTGAGTTTGGGGGTGGGGTTGGGGGTTTGGGTTGGGGGTTAGGGGGGGTTTGGGGGTGGGGGTGGGGGTAAGGGGTTGGGGGTGGGGTTAGGGGTTGGGGGGGTTAGGGGTTGGGGGTGAGGGGTTGGGGGTGGGGGTGAGGGGTTATGGGGGTTGGGGGTGGGGTTAGGGGTGAGTTTGGGGGTTGGGGGTGAGGGGTTATGGGGGTGGGGTTAGGGGTTGGGGGTGGGGTTAGGGGTGAGTTTGGGTGTTGGGGGTGAGGGGTTATGGGGGTTGGGGGTGGGGTTAGGGGTTGGGGTTGAGTTTGGGGGTTGGGGGTGAGGGGTTATGGGGGTTGGGGTGGGGTTAGTGGTTGGGGGTGAGGGGTTGGGGGTGGGGTTGGGGGTGAGGTTGGGGGTGGGGGTGAGGTTGGGGGTTGGGGGTGAGGTTGGGGTTGGGGTGAGTTTGGGGGTTGGGGTGAGTTTGGGGGTTGGGGGTGAGTTTGGGGGTTGGGGGTGAGTTTGGGGGTTGGGGGTGAGTTTGGGGGTGAGTTTTGGGGTGGGGGTGAGTTTGGGGGTTAGTTTGGGGGTTGGGGGGAGTTTGGGGGTTGGGGGGAGTTTGGGGGTTGGGGTGAGTTTGGGGGTTATGGGGGGTTAGGGGTTGGGGGTTGGGGATGAGGGGTTAGGGGGGTTAGGGGTTGTGGGTGAGTTTGGGGGTTGGGGTGAAGTTAGGGGTTAGGGGGTTGGGGGTGAGTTTGGGGGTTGGGGTTGGGAGTGAGTTTGGGGTTGGGGGTCGGGGTGAGTTTGGGGGTTGGGGGTGAGTTCGGGGGTTGGGGGGGTGGGGGTGAGTTTGGGGGTTGGGGTTGAGTTTGGGGGTTGGGGTGGTGGGGGTGAGTTTGGGGGTGGGGGTGAGTTTGGGGGTTGGGGGTGAGTTCGGGGGTTGGGGGGGTGGGGGTGAGTTTGGGGGTTGGGGTTGAGTTTGGGGGTTGGGGTGGTGGGGGTGAGTTTGGGGGTGGGGGTGAGTTTGGGGGTTGGGGGTGCGTTTGGGGTTTGGGAGGGTGAGGGTGAGTTTGGGGGTTGGGGGTGAGTTTGGGGGTCAGGGGTGAGTTTGGGGTTGGGGTGGAGTTGGGGGTGAGTTTGGGGGTTGAGGGTGAGTTTCGGGGTTGGGGGTGAGTTTGGGGGTTGGGGTGAGTTTGGGGGTTGCGTGTGGGGGTGAGTTTGGGGGTTGGGGGTGGGGGTGAGTTTTGTAGTTGGGGGTGAGTTTGGGGGTTGGGGGTTGGGGTGAGTTTGGGGGTGAGTTTGGGGGTTGGGGGGGTGGGGTAGGTTTGGGGGTGGGGTTGGGGGTTTGGGGTTGGGGTTGAGTTTGGGGGTGGGGTTGGGGGTTTGGGTTGGGGGTTAGGGGGGGTTTGGGGGTTAGGGGGTGAGTTTGGGGGTGGGGGTTGGGGGTAGGGTTAGGGGTTGGGGGGGTTGGGGGCGAGGGGTTGGGGGTGGGGGTGAGGGGTTATGGGGGTTGGGGTTAGGGGTGAGTTTGGGGGTTGGTGGTCGGGGTGAGTTTGGGGGTGAGTTTGGGGGTTGGGGGGGTGGGGTAGGTTTGGGGGTGGGGTTGGGGGTTTGGGGTTGGGGTTGAGTTTGGGGGTTGGGGTTGAGTTTGGGGGTTGGTGGTGAGGGGTTATGGGGGTTGGGGGTGAGGTTGGGGGGTGAGGTTGGGGGTGAGGTTGGGGGTGAGGTTGGGGGTGGGGGGTGGGTGTTGGGGGTGAAGGGTTGGGGGTTAGGGGGTGGGTGTTGGGGGTTATGGGGGTGGGGTTGGGGGTGAGGGGTTGGGGGTGAGGGGTTATGGGGGTTGGGGTTGGGGGTGAGGGTTTGGGGGTTAGGGGGTGAGTTTGGGGTTGGGGGTTAGGGGTTAGGGGTGAGGGGTTGGGGGTTAGGGGTGAGGGGTTGGGGGTTAGGGGTGAGGGGTTGGGGGTGAGCGGTTGGGGGTTAGGGGTGAGGGGTTGGGGGTTGGGGGTGAGGGGTTGGGGGTTGGGGGTTGGGGGTGAGGGGTTGGGGGTTATGGGGGTGGGGTTGGGGGTGAGGGGTGAGGGGGGTTATGGGGGTGGGGTTGGGGGTGAGGGGTGAGGGGGGTTATGGGGGTGGGGGTGGGGTTGGGGGTGAGGGGTTGGGGGTTGGGGGTGAGGGGGTGGGGTTGGGGGTGAGGGGTTGGGGGTTGGGGGTTAGGGGTGAGGGGTTGGGGGTTGGGGGTGAGGGGTTGGGGGTGAGGGGTGAGGGGTTGGGGGGTGGGTGTTGGGGGTGAAGGGTTGGGGGTTAGGGGGTGGGTGTTGGGGGTTATGGGGGTGGGGTTGGGGGTTAGGGGGTGGGTGTTGGGGGTTAGGGGGGTGGGGTTGGGGGTGAGGGGTTGGGGGTTAGGGGGTAGGTGTTGGGGGTTATGGGGGTGGGGTTGGGGGTTAGGGGGTGGGTGTTGGGGGTTAGGGGGGTGGGGTTGGGGGTGAGGGGTTGGGGGTTGGGGGTGAGGGGTTGGGGGTTGGGGGTGAGGGTTTGGGGGTTATGGGGGTGGGGTTGGGGGTGAGGGGTTAGGGGTTGGGGGTTGGGGGTTATGGGGGTGGGGTTGGGGGTGAGGGGTGAGGGGTTGGGGGTTGGGGGTGAGGGGGGTTGTGACGGGAGCTGCGCTGCTCCAGCGGTGTTGACGGGGCCGGTCTCTGATTGGCCGGTTGCTGACTGGCGGCTCCGCGTCACCGCCGCCCGGCGCCCTGATTGGGCGGCGCTGCTGGTCCGAGACACACACACAGCGGGACACACACCCTCACACAGACCCTCACACACAGGGACAGAGACCCTCACAGAGACCCGCACACAGACCGGCACACAGGGACAGTCTCTCTGGCGATGGATTGGCTCCGACACCCGGACGAGCTGCTCAATTTAATCAAATTCAAACTCGGAGCCCGGAACCGGCACAGCCCCCAGGTAGGGGGGGGGGGGGGTGAGGGACAGAGAGTGAGGGACGGAGGGTGAGGGACGGAGGGTGAGGGACGGAGGGTGAGGGACGGAGGGTGAGGGACGGAGGGTGAGGGACGGAGGGTGAGGGACGGAGGGTGAGGGACGGAGGGTGAGGGACGGAGGGTGAGGGACGGAGGGTGAGGGACGGAGGGTGAGGGACGGAGGGTGAGGGACGGAGGGTGAGGGACGGAGGGTGAGGGTCGGGGGGGTGTGGGGGTGAGGGACAGAGTGTGAGGGACAGAGTGTGAGGGACGGAGGGTGAGGGACGGAGGGTGAGGGTCGGGGGGGTGTGGGGGTGAGGGACGGAGGGTGAGGGTCGGGGGGTGCGGGGGTGAGGGACAGAGTGTGAGGGACAGAGTGTGAGGGACGGAGGGTGAGGGACGGAGGGTGAGGGTCGGGGGGGTGTGGGGGTGAGGGACGGAGGGTGAGGGTCGGGGGGTGCGGGGGTGAGGGACAGAGTGTGAGGGACAGAGTGTGAGGGACGGAGGGTGAGGGACGGAGGGTGAGGGTCGGGGGGGTGTGGGGGTGAGGGACGGAGGGTGAGGGTCGGGGGGTGCGGGGGTGAGGGACAGAGTGTGAGGGACAGAGTGTGAGGGACGGAGGGTGAGGGACGGAGGGTGAGGGTCGGGGGGGGTGTGGGGGTGAGGGACAGAGTGTGAGGGACGGAGGGTGAGGGACGGAGGGTGCGGGGGTGAGGGACAGAGTGTGAGGGACAGAGAGTGAGGAACGGAGGGTGAGGGTCGGGGGGTGAGGGTCGGGGGGTGCGGGGGTGAGGGACAGAGTGTGAGGGACAGAGTGTGAGGGACGGAGGGTGAGGGACGGAGGGTGAGGGTCGGGGGGTGCGGGGGTGAGGGACAGAGTGTGAGGGACAGAGAGTGAGGGACGGAGGGTGCGGGGGTGAGGGACGGGGGGTGAGGGACGGAGGGTGCAGGGGTGAGGGACAGAGTGTGAGGGACGGAGGGTGAGGGACGGAGGGTGAGGGTCGGGGGGGTGTGGGGGTGAGGGACAGAGTGTGAGGGACAGAGTGTGAGGGACGGAGGGTGAGGGACGGAGGGTGAGGGACGGGGGGTGAGGGACCGGAGGGTGAGGGACGGAGGGTGAGGGACGGGGGGTGAGGGACGGAGGGTGCGGGGTTGAGGGACGGGGGGTGAGGGACGGAGGGTGCGGGGGTGAGGGACGGGGGGTGAGGGACGGAGGGTGCGGGGGTGAGGGTCGGAGGGTGCAGGGGTGAGGGACAGAGTGTGAGGGACAGAGTGTGAGGGACGGAGGGTGAGGGACGGAGGGTGAGGGACGGAGGGTGAGGGTCGGGGGGGTGTGGGGGTGAGGGACAGAGTGTGAGGGACAGAGTGTGAGGGACGGAGGGTGAGGGACGGGGGGTGAGGGACCGGAGGGTGAGGGACGGAGGGTGAGGGACGGGGGGTGAGGGACGGAGGGTGAGGGACGGGGGGTGAGGGACGGAGGGTGAGGGACAGAGGGTGCGGGGGTTACCCCCCCGCATTCCCCCCCCCCCATCACTCCCACCCCCTGTCGTCACTCGCCCTCCCCTCCTCAGTCCCCCCTCACGTCACTGTCCCCCATCCTCATCCCCCCCCCCCGTATCCTGCCCTCACTCCACCCTCCCCTTCAGTGGGCAGCATGGTAGCACAGTGGTTAGCACTGCTGCCTCACAGCTCCAGGGTCCCAGGTTCGATCCCCGGCTTGGGTGACTGTGCGGAGTCTGCACGTTCTCCCCGTGTCCGGGGGCTCCGGTTTCCTCCGGGGGCTCCGGTTTCCTCTGGGCGCTCCGGTTTCCTCCGGGCGCTCCGGTTTCCTCCGGGCGCTCCGGTTTCCTCCCACAGTTAGGTGGATTGTCCGTGATAAATTCGGCCAGACCTATTCCCCTATTCCAGCTCCTGCCCTGTGTCCTGTCGCTCGCAGCACATTCCGCTCCTGTTTCGATCAGTTTGATTGTCCAAGAATTATTGAAGCTGCACAATGAATGTCTAATCGTACAAAGAGTTAATACTGTGTGGGCTATCTGATTGGCTCTGCCCTCTGGGCTGTCTGATTGGCTCTGCCCTCTGGGCTATCTGATTGGCTCTGCCCTCTGGGCTGTCTGATTGGCTCTGCCCTCTGGGCTGTCTGATTGGCTCTGCCCTCTGGGCTGTCTGATTGGCTCTGCCCTCTGGGCTGTCTGATTGGCTCTGCCCTCTGGGCTGTCTGATTGGCTCTGCCCTCTGGGCTGTCTGATTGGCTCTGCCCTCTGGGCTGTCTGATTGGCAGGGCTCCTGTTTCTGGTGTTGACTCCAGGCTGTGTGGTGGGTGTGACCGACCTCTGGTTAAAGTTTCTG
Source organism: Scyliorhinus torazame (assembly GCF_047496885.1). NCBI lineage: Eukaryota > Metazoa > Chordata > Chondrichthyes > Carcharhiniformes > Scyliorhinidae > Scyliorhinus > Scyliorhinus torazame. The sequence goes on along the minus strand of NC_092707.1, from coordinate 424,133,796 downwards.
TGGAATGAGCGAGACGATTCCTACTGTACAGGCTGAGAGCTGAACTGATTACAAGGCCTGTGTGGGCAGCTCGGCTTTCCTCCCAACATGTACTGTGTAGCCAGAAGTGCCTGGCCCTTGGCGGTCCGGGCCATGCAGTGTGATTCGCGGCGCAGTGCTCTCCTCTGCACTGTCTGCCCGTGCCACCAAGCAGCTCGCTGCAGGCAATCCTGCTCACCGTGCCTGGCCTGTTGGGTGCGACGCGACCCATCCAGTGGGCACTTCTTGCATGTGGCACTTGCAGATGTTGAAAAGACGGCAACTCCGAGAAAGTTATTCCTCAAAACAGCCTCCCTGGTACGTGAAGTAAGAGCAGGAGTCTGTGTCTCCGGGTTGTTCAAGTTTGTATCTTTGTCTCCTGGCCACGATCTGAGGCCAAACCAGCTGTTTGCAGCTTACCCATGCTGTCTCTACAGCCGCCTTTGTTCACTGACTCGATCCCTGAGCTTTAACTCAGATGTTGCTGAAACCTTCAATCAGCCTGTTTCTGTTAACTCGGTATTTGCTCATACCGAGGTTTCCCTGGCCAGCCAATCACCACCTACTCTGCATCATCCTAAACTCTCCGATCACCCACCACGTGCCGTTCATCCACCCTCGTGTGTGCTTGCCGATCTAGACTGGCAGCTGCTCCACCACCCCTCCATGCTCTCACCTACTCCCTATCTCTGTAACCTCTTCCAGCCTTGCATCCCGCCAATTCCGACCTCCTGTCCTTCTCCGGTTTTAATCCCACCATTTTACAGTTGTTACTTCAGCTTCAGATAAGCTAAGCTCTGGAATTCACACTTTAAACTCCTCTACACCTTTATCTCTCTCTCTTTCTCTCCTCCTTTAAGATGCTCCTTCAAACATATTCCTTTGACCAACCTTTTGGAAACCAGCCCTAACCTACCTGACGTAGCTCAGTGTCCGGTCCTGTGAAGCATTTTGGAATGTTTCACTCTTTTCCGGGTGCAACATGAAAGCAATTTGTGGGGTTTGCAGAGCAAATGTCAGGGTCTCTTGGCCTGGAGGGTGTGAGGAGTGATTGGGTGAACTCGGTGTGGGGAGGGTCAGAGTGCAGTCAGTGATCTGGAGGGTGTGAGGAGTGATTGGGTGAACTCGGTGTGGGGAGGGTCAGAGTGCAGTCAGTGATCTGGAGGGTGTGAGGAGTGATTGGGTGAACTCGGTGTGGGGAGGGTCAGAGTGCAGTCAGTGATCTGGAGGGTGTGAGGAGTGATTGGGTGAACTCGGTGTGGGGAGGGTCAGAGTGCAGTCAGTGATCTGGAGGGTGTGAGGAGTGATTGGGTGAACTCGGTGTGGGGAGGGTCAGAGTGCAGTCAGTGATCTGGAGGGTGTGAGGAGTGATTGGGTGAACTCGGTGTGGGGAGGGTCAGAGTGCAGTCAGTGATCTGGAGGGTGTGAGGAGTGATTGGGTGAACTCGGTGTGGGGAGGGTCAGAGTGCAGTCAGTGATCTGGAGGGTGTGAGGAGTGATTGGGTGAACTCGGTGTGGGGAGGGTCAGAGTGCAGTCAGTGATCTGGAGGGTGTGAGGAGTGATTGGGTGAACTCGGTGTGGGGAGGGTCAGAGTGCAGTCAGTGATCTGGAGAGTGTGAGGAGTGATTGGGTGAAGTCCGTGTGCAGTCGGTGATCTGATGCCCCTGTTTTTCAGGACGCGATGAGTGAAAGCTTGAAGAAATGCTACATTTATCTGAACCAGACAAGCCGCAGTTTTGCTGCTGTGATTCAGGCGCTGGACGGTGACCTACGGTAAGAGAGCCTCTGTCTTCTGGAGGATGAGTGGGGCACCACGTAAACGTTAAAATACTGGGGAGTGGAGGGAATGGTTCTGGGGGGTGGGGAAGGACCGGCTGAGGGAAGGTGTGTTGCGGGCGGGTGGTGCGGCAGGACAGTGGTTAGCACTACTGCCTCACAGCACCAGGGACCTGGGTTCGATTCCAGCCTTGGGTGACTTTGTATGTTTGTTATTTACAGCACAGAAGGAGGCCATTCGGCCCATCGTGTCTGCACCGGCTCCAAAAAGAGCCTCCCAGCTGGTCCCATTCCCAGCTGGTCCCATTCCCAGCTGGTCCCATTCCCAGCTGGTCCCATTCCCAGCTAGTCCCATTCCACAGCCCTGGGCGGGATGTTCCGTTTTGCCGGCAGCCCGGGGGTTTCTCGACGGCGTGGGGCTGCCCCACAATGGGGAAACCCCATTGACCGGCCAGCGTAACGGAGAATCCCGCTGGCGGGGTGAAACGGAATGTGGGGCGGAGAATCCCGCTGACTGGGTGAAACGGGAATGTGGGGCGGCGGAGAATCCCGCTGACTGGGTGAAACGGGAATGTGGGGCGGCGGAGAATCCCGCTGGCGGGGTGAAACGGGAATGTGGGGCAGAATCCAGCTGGCAGGGTGAAACGGGAATGTGGGCCGGCGGAGAATCCCGCTGACTGGGTGAAACGGGAATGTGGGGTGGCGGAGAATCCCGCTGGCGGGGTGAAACGGGAATGTGGGGCGGCGGAGAATCCCGCTGGCGGGGTGAAACGGGAATGTGGGGCAGAATCCCGCTGGCAGGGTGATACGGGAATGTGGGCCGTCGGAGAATCCCGCTGACTGGGTGAAACGGGAATGTGGGGCGGTGGAGAAGCCCGCTGACTGGGTGAAACGGGAATGTGGGGTGGAGAATCCCGCTGACTGGGTGAAACGGGAATGTGGGGAAGAATCCCGCTGACTGGGTGAAACGGGAATGTGGGCCGGCGGAGAATCGCGCTGACTGGGTGAAACGGGAATGTGGGGAAGAATCCCGCTGGCAGGGTGAAACGGGAATGTGGGGCGGTGGAGAATCCCGCTGACTGGGTGAAACGGGAATGTGGGGAAGAATCCCGCTGGCAGGGTGAAACGGGAATGTGGGCCGGCGGAGAATCCCGCTGACTGGGTGAAACGGGAATGTGGGGTGGAGAATCCCGCTGACTGGGTGAAACGGGAATGTGGGGTGGAGAATCCCGCTGACTGGGTGAAACGGGAATGTGGGCCGGCGGAGAATCGCGCTGACGGGGTGAAACGGGAATGTGGGGCGGCGGAGAATCCCGCTGACTGGGTGAAACGGGAATGTGGGGCAGAATCCCGCTGGCGGGGTGTAACAGGAATGTGGGGCGGAGAATCCCGCTGGCGGGGCGAAACGGGAATGTGGGGCGGCGGAGAATCCCGCTGACTGGGTGAAACGGGAATGTGGGGCGGAGAATCCCGCTGGCGGGGTGAAACGGGAATGTGAGGCGGAGAATCCCGCTGACTGGGTGAAACGGGAATGTGGGGCGGCGGAGAATCCCGCTGGCGGGGTGAAACGGGAATGTGGGGCGGCGGAGAATCCCGCTGACTGGGTGAAACGGGAATGTGGGGCGGCGGAGAATCCCGCTGGCGGGGTGAAACGGGAATGTGGGGCGGAGAATCCCGCTGGCGGGGTGAAACGGGAATGTGGGACGGAGAATCCCGCTGGCGGGGTGCAACGGGAATGTGGGACGGAGAATCCCGCTGGCGGGGTGAACCGGGAATGTGGGGCGGCGGAGAATCCCGCTGGCGGGGTGAAACGGGAATGTGGGGCAGAATCCCGCTGACGGGGTGAAACGGGAATGTGGGGGGGCGGAGAATCCCGCTGACTGGGTGAAACGGGAATGTGGGGCGGCGGAGAATCCCGCTGACTGGGTGAAACGGGAATGTGGGGCGGCGGAGAATCCCGCTGACTGGGTGAAACGGGAATGTGGGGTGGCGGAGAATCCCGCTGACTGGGTGAAACGGGAATGTGGGGCGGAGAATCCCGCTGGCGGGGTGAAACGGGAATGTGGGGCGGAGAATCCAGCTGGCGGGTGAAACGGGAATGTGGGGCGGAGAATCCCGCTGACTGGGTGAAACGGGAATGTGGGGCGGAGAATCCCGCTGACTGGGTGAAACGGGAATGTGGGGAAGAATCCCGCTGGCAGGGTGAAACGGGAATGTGGGCCGGCGGAGAATCCCGCTGACTGGGTGAAACGGGAATGTGGGGCGGTGGAGAATCCCGCTGACTGGGTGAAACGGGAATGTGGGGTGGAGAATCCCGCTGACTGGGTGAAACGGGAATGTGGGCCGGTGGAGAATCCCGCTGGTGGGGTGAAACGGGAATGTGGGACGGAGAATCCCGCTGACTGGGTGAAACGGGAATGTGGGACGGAGAATCCCGCTGACTGGGTGAAACGGGAATGTGGGACGGAGAATCCCGCTGGCGGGGTGAAACGGGAATGTGGGGCGGAGAATCCCGCTGGCGGGGTGAAACGGGAATGTGGGGCGGCGGAGAATCCCGCTGACTGGGTGAAACGGGAATGTGGGGCGGAGAATCCCGCTGACTGGGTGAAACGGGAATGTGGGGCGGAGAATCCCGCTGACTGGGTGAAACGGGAATGTGGGCCGGCGGAGAATCCCGCTGACTGGGTGAAACGGGAATGTGGGGGGGGCGGAGCATCCGGCTGACTGGGTGAAACGGGAATGTGGGGCGGAGAATCCCGCTGACTGGGTGAAACAGGAATGTGGGGCGGCGGAGCATCCGGCTGACTGGGTGAAACGGGAATGTGGGGCGGAGAATCCCGCTGGCGGGGTGAACCGGGAATGTGGGCCGGCGGAGAATCCCGCTGACTGGGTGAAACGGGAATGTGGGCCGGCGGAGAATCCCGCTGACTGGGTGAAACGGGAATGTGGGGGGGGCGGAGCATCCGGCTGACTGGGTGAAACGGGAATGTGGGGCGGAGAATCCCGCTGACTGGGTGAAACAGGAATGTGGGGCGGCGGAGCATCCGGCTGACTGGGTGAACCGGGAATGTGGGGCGGTGGAGAATCCCGCTGGCGGGGTGAAACGGGAATGTGGGGCAGAATCCCGCTGGCGGGGTGAAACGGAAATGTGGGGCGGCGGAGAATCCCGCTGACTGGTTGAAACGGGAATGTGGGGCGGCGGAGAATCCCGCTGACTGGGTGAAACGGGAATGTGGGGTGGAGAATCCCGCTGACTGGGTGAAACGGGAATGTGGGGCGGAGAATCCCGCTGGCGGGTTGAAACGGGAATGTGGGGGGGCGGAGCATCCCGCTGGCGGGGTGAAACGGGAATGTGGGGTGGCGGAGAATCCCGTTGACTGGGTGAAACGGGAATGTGGGGCGGCGGAGAATCCCGCTGACTGGGTGAAACGGGAATGTGGGGCGGAGAATCCCGCTGGCGGGGTGAAACGGGAATGTGGGGCGGAGAATCCCGCTGACTGGGTGAAACGGGAATGTGGGGCGGAGAATCCCGCTGGCGGGGTGAAACGGGAATGTGGGGCGGAGAATCCCGCTGACTGGGTGAAACGGGAATGTGGGGCGGCGGAGAATCCCGCTGACTGGGTGAAACGGGAATGTGGGGCGGAGAATCCCACTGGCGGGGTGAAACGGGAATGTGGGGCGGCGGGGCGCAGAATCCAGCCCCCCATCTCATCAGCCCTTTAAATTCATCCCTTTCAAATATCTATCCAGCTCTTTTGAAACCTCCTATGGAATCCGCCTCCACCACTCCCCCAGGCAGCGAGTTCCAAATCCCAACAACTCTCTAAGTAAGTGAGTTTCTCCTCATCTCACTCCAGCTCTCTTGCTGACCATCTTGAAATTGTGACCCCTCGTCACTGACATGCCAACCAGTGGAAACAGAATATCCTTCTTTACCCTGTCAAAGTTGTTCAGAATTTTGAACACCTCAATAAGGTCACTTAAGAACAAAGAAATGTACAGCACAGGAACAGGCCCTTCGGCCCTCCAAGCCCGTGCCGACCATGCTGCCCGACTAAACTAAAATCTTCTACACTTCCTGGGTCCGTATCCCTCTATTCCCATCCTATTCATGTATTTGTCAAGATGCCCCTTAAATGTCACTATCGTCCCTGCTTCCACCACCTCCTCCGGTAGCGAGTTCCAGGCACCCACTACCCTCTGTGTAAAATAAGGTGCCCAGAACTGAACACAATACTCCAAATGTGGGCTGACCAATGATTTGTGGAGGTGTGGCATCACTTCTTTGTTTTTATACTCTATGCCTTTATTTATAAACTCAAGGATGCTATAAGCCTTCTTAACAACTGTTTGAACTTGTCTGGCCACCTTCAGAGAATGATGCACTTGAACCCCGAGGTCCCTCTGCCCCTGTACCCATTCTCAAAGTTGTACCATTGAGCCTGTATTGTCTCCCCGTGTTTCCTCTACCAAAATGCATTACCTCACATTTCACTGCATTGACGTTTATCTGCCAGGTGGCTGCCCATTTGGCCAACTTGTCAATGTCCCTCTGAAGTCGCTCAGCGTCATCCTCACAATTCACTATTCTCCCTCGCTTAGTATCATCTGCAAATTTAGAGATTTTGCCCTCAACACTCACTTCTAAATCATTCAAAAATATGAAAAAGCAAGGGTCCCAACACTGAGCCCTGGGGAACACCACATTGAACTGGTCTCCAGTCTGAGAAATGCCCGTCTATACCTATCCTCCGATTCCTATCAGGCAACTTCTAATCAATGCTGCCAAGGACCCAGCAATCCCAAATATTTTTAATTTGCTAACCAGCCTGTATCAAATACTTTCCGAAAGTCCAAATATACAACATCCACGGCACTATCCTCATCCATTACTTCTGTCACCTCGTCAAAGAACTCAATTAAATTTGTCAGACGTGACCTGCCCTTGACAAAGCCATGTTAAGGTTAACGTGCAGGTTCAGTCGGCAGTTAGGAAGGCCAATGCAATGTTAGCATTCATGTCAAGAGGGCTAGAATACAAGATGAGGGATGTACTTCTGAGGTTGTACAAGGCTTTGGTCAGACCCCATTTGGAGTATTGTGAGCAGTTTTAGGCCCCGTATCTAAGGAAGGATGTGCTGGCCTTGGAAAGGGTCCAGAGGAGGTTCACAAGAATGATCCCTGGAATGAACAGTTTATCGTATGAGGAACGGTTGAGGACTCTGGGTCTGTACTCACTGGAGTTTAGAAAGATGAGGGGGGATCTTATTGAAACTTACAGGATACTGCGAGGCCTGGATAGAGTGGACGTGGAGAGGATGTTTCCACTTGTGGGAAAAACTAGAAGCAGAGGACACAATCTCAGACTAAAGGGACGATCCTTTAAAACAGAGATGAGGAGGAATTTCTTCAGCCAGAGGGTGGTGAATCTGTGGAACTCTTTGCCGCAGAAGGCTGTGGCGGCCAAATCACTGAGTGTCTTTAAGACAGAGATAGATAGGTTCCTGATTAATAAGGGGATCAGGGGTTATAGGGGGAATGAGGATGAGAAAATATCAGCCATGATTGAATGGCGGAGCAGACTCGATGGGCCGAGTGGCCTAATTCTGCTCCTATGTCTTATGGTCTTAGGTTGACTGTCTAGTATTAACTTATTTTTCTCCAAGTGTATCTAATCCCGTATTCTGGCCTCCATCAGTTTTCCCACTGTTGATGTCAAGCTGACAGGTCTGTAGTTTCCTGGGTTAACCTTTGCCCCTTTCTAATGGCGTCACGTTTACAATCTTCCAGTCCCCCGGGACTAATCCTGTGTTCAGAGACCCCTGGAGAATCCCTGTCAACGGCTCCGAAATATGCTTCTTACCTCTCTCAGCAATCTTAAGATGCATCCCATCCGGGCCTGGCGACTTCTCTACCTGGAGTGCTGCCAGCCTTTTTAGCACCTTTTCTTTATCTATCACTTTTCCTGCTCAGTTGCTCAACACCCACATTTTCAACTGGGCCAAAGTACTAATTTAGTACCTCAGCCATACCCTCTGCTTCAGTGAGCAGTAAGTTTTAAAGTACTGGTGGACAAGGATAAGAGTGGTCCTAGGATGAATGTGCTAAATTGGGGGAAGGCTAATTATAACAATATTAGGCGGGAACTGAAGAACATAGATTGGGGGCGGATGTTTGAGGGCAAATCAACATCTGACATGTGGGAGGCTTTCAAGTGGCAGTTGAAAGGAATTCAGGACCGGCATGTTCCTGTGAGGAAGAAGGATAAATAGGGCAATTTTCGGGAACCTTGGGTGACGAGAGATATTGTAGGCCTCGTCAAAAAGAAAAAGGAGGCATTTATCAGGGCTAAAAGGCTGGGAACAGACGAAGCCTGCGTGGAATATAAGGAAAGTAGGAAGGAACTTAAGCAAGGAGTCAGGAGGGCTAGAAGGGGTCACGAAAAGTCATTGGCAAATAGGGTTAAGGAAAATCCCAAGGCTTTTTACACGTACATAAAAAGCAAAAGGGTAGCCAGGGAAAGGGTTGGCCCACTGAAGGATAGGCAAGGGAATCTATGTGTGGAGCCAGAGGAAATGGGCGAGGTACTAAATGAATACTTTGCATCAGTATTCACCAAAGAGAAGGAATTGGTAGATGTTGAGTCTGGAGAAGGGGGTGTAGATAGCCTGGGTCACATTGAGATCCAAAAAGAAGAGGTGTTGGGTGTCTTAAAAAATATTAAGGTAGATAAGTCCCCAGGGCCTGATGGGATCTACCCCAGAATACTGAAGGAGGCTGGAGAGGAAATTGCTGAGGCCTTGACGGAAATCTTTGGATCCTCGCTGTCTTCGGGGGATGTCCCGGAGGACTGGAGAATAGCCAATGTTGTTCCTCTGTTTAAGAAGGGTAGCAAGGATAATCCCGGGAAAGTAAGTGAGCCTTACTTTAGTGGTAGGGAAATTACTGGAGAGAATTCTTCGAGACAGGATCTACTCCCATTTGGAAGCAAATGGACGTATTAGTGAGAGGCAGCACGGTTTTGTGAAGGGGAGGTCGTGTCTCACTAACTTGATAGAGTTTTTCGAGAAGGTCACTAAGATGATTGATGCAGGTAGGGCAGTGGATGTTGTCTATATGGACTTCAGTAAGGCCTTTGACAAGGTCCCTCATGGTAGACTAGTACAAAAGGTGAAGTCACACGGGATCAGGGGTGAGCTGGCAAGGTGGATACAGAACTGGCTAGGCCATAGAAGGCAGAGGGTAGCAATGGAAGGATGCTTTTCTAATTGGAGGGCTGTGACCAGTGGTGTTCCACAGGGATCAGTGCTGGGGCCTTTGCTCTTTGTAGTATATATAAATGATTTGGAGGAAAATGTAACTGGTCTGATTAGTAAGTTTGCAGACAACACAAAGGTTGGTGGAATTGCGGATAGCGATGAGGACTGTCGGAGGATACAGCAGGATTTAGATTGTTTGGAGACTTGGGCGGAGAGATGGCAGATGGAGTTTAATCCGGACAAATGTGAGGTAAATCATTTTGGAAGGTCCAATGCAGGTAGGGAATATACGGTGAATGGTAGAACCCTCAAGAGTATTGAAAGTCAAAGAGATCTAGGAGTACAGGTCCACAGGTCACTGAAAGGGGCAACACAGGTGGAGAAGGTAGTCAAGAAGGCATACGGCATGCTTGCCTTCATTGGCCGGGGCATTGAGTATAAGAATTGGCAAGTCATGTTGCAGCTGTATAGAACCTTAGTTAGGCCACACTTGGAGTATAGTGTTCAATTCTGGTCGCCACACTACCAGAAGGATGTGGAGGCTTTAGAGAGGGTGCAGAAGAGATTTACCAGAATGTTGCCTGGTATGGAGGGCATTAGCTATGAGGAGCGGTTGAATAAACTCGGTTTGTTCTCACTGGAACGAAGGAGGTTGAGGGGAGACCTGATAGAGGTATACAAAATTATGAGGGGCATAGACAGAGTGGATAGTCAGAGGCTTTTCCCCAGGGTAGAGGGGTCACTTACTAGGGGGCATAGGTTTAAGGTGAGAGGGGCAAGGTTTAGAGGAGATGTACGAGGCAAGTTTTTTACACAGAGGGTAGTGGGTGCCTGGAACTCGCTACCGGAGGAGGTGGTGGAAGCAGGGACGATAGTGACATTTAAGGGGCATCTTGACAAATACATGAATAGGATGGGAATAGAGGGATACGGACCCAGGAAGTGTAGAAGATTGTAATTTAGTCGGGCAGCATGGTCGGCACGGGCTTGGAGGGCCGAAGGGCCTGTTCCTGTGCTGTACATTTCTTTGTTCTTTACCCTGCCTGTCCCTATAGGCCCCACTCTATCCTTCACTAATCTTTTACCATTAATATGTTTGAAGAACATTTTGCCCTTCCTGCCATCCTTTCCTCTGCTTCCTCTTCGCCTTCCTTATTCCAGCCTTAGCCTCGCTGCTGCATTGAGATACTCTTCCTGATTTTACATCAATATTCTTTGTCCTCCAAGATACTCTGTCTTTGGACACTGTTATAACCTGCCTGCTTACCATTGGCTGGGGACTAATGACAATCACACAATCCTGTGGGAGTATGAGCTTCCCCCATGAGGGGGGTCGGAGAAATCATTAGCAGACTCCCTATATAAATAAAGCTGGCCAGTTTAGGAACCAGAGGAAGGAGTAAGCAGCAAGCGAAGTTGCTGCTGCTGTTATGTATATATGTTATTGTAAATAAATGTTATTTCTTTGTATCCTTAAAACTCGTGCTGGATTCTTTGGGGCCCTCACAAAACTGGCGACGAGGGTTAAAGTGAATAGCTGTCTACACTGCTGAAGCCACCTCCCTGGATTTTTGTTGGATACAGGTTGGAAGTTGTTTTCTATTACACCATGCCTCTGTACGGACGTTTGGATGTTTTTGATGCTGCGCTGGAAAGCAGGAACCAGTACACACAACGGATGCGTTACTATTTCCGGGCAAACAACATCACTGAAAACGAGCGCCAGGTGGTCATATTGCTCACCGCCTGCGGCCCGCATACGTTTGGGGTGATTAGGAGCCTTACGTACCCAGCTGCGCCGGACACCAAAATGTTTGATGAACTTGTGAACTTAGTGGGGCAACATTTTAACCCAACCCCGTCCACGATAGTCCAGCGTTACCGGTTTAATACCGCTGAGAGGACCCCTGGAGAATCCCTTGCCGATTTTCTATCCAGGCTACGCAGGATTGCAGAGTGACTATGGTGAGACCTTGTCAGAAATGTTACGCGACCGTTTGGTTTGTGGTATTAACAATGCGGCCACCCAGTGAAAGTTGTTAGCGGAGCCAACATTGACTTTTCAACAGGCCATTCAAATAGTCTTGTCCCGAGAGAGCGCAGAACGAGGAGTACAGGAGCTACAGGGAATGGAGGTGCACGCCTTGGGGCACAACCCCTTCCGTCCAAAAGCGTCTCCCCGCGCTCCTGCGGTACCTCAGGCGGGGCGACGCCCGGATCGATGCCAGTGGCCGTCGGACATTCCTCCCCGAAGGGAGCCTTCTCCAGAGCCAATGGATGAGGAGCCATGTCCGTGTCAGACTTGTGGGCGCCGACCCCGTCGCGGATGCCGGTCCTGGGGGCGCCAGAGGCACCGTCGTTCCGACCGAAACTGGGACCAGCCCAGGGGCCGTACCTTCCATGTGGATGAACCTGCGGCGACTACTCCTGAGGACGTGGAGACGGAGGACGACTGCCTGCAGCTGCATTGTGTGGCAGCTCCCCGTGTGGCCCCCATTAAGGTGACAGTACGGGTCAATGGTCACCCGCTTGAGATGGAGTTGGACACTGGCTCAGCGGTCTCCGTGATCGCCCAGAGGACATTCGACCGCATCAAGCAGGGTATACAGACCCTTACATTAACCGACACACAGGCCAGGTTGGCCACCTACACGGTGGAACCATTGGACATTGCAGGAACTACGATGACCCCTGTTGTTTATGGACGCCAGGAGGGGCGTTTCCCACTTATCGTGGTGCGCGGCCACGGGCCCAGCCTGTTGGGTCGGGACTGGTTGCGCCATTTGCGGTTGCAGTGGCAGCACGTCCTCTAAACAGTTTCTGGAGGGTTGACAGGTGCCAGGACGGTACCCAGATGTATTCCAGTCCGGTTTGGGGAAAATAAAAGGGGCTGTAACCCGTATCCAAGTAGAACCAGGAGCCACGCCGCGCTACTTCCGGGCGCGCCCGGTGCCTTACGCCTTGCTCGAGAAGGCAGAAGGGGAGCTCACTCGTTTGGAGACTTTGGGTATTATCAGACTTGTCCGTTTCGCTAACTGGGCAGCACCAATTGTACCTGTAATGAAGCCAGATGCCACAGTTCGCTTGTGCGACGACTATAAACCTACAGTGAATACGGCTTCCTGACTCGACCGATATCCAATGCCTCGCATAGAGGATCTCTACGTGAAGCTTGCAGGCGGACTCTCGTTATCAAAATTAGATATGAGTCACGCCTACCTGCAGTTGGAGCTGGACCCTGCCTCCCGACCATATGTAACGATTAATACACACCGGGGCCTGCATGAATATACACGGTTGCTGTTCGGAGTATCCTCTGCCTGCGCTATTTTTCAACGTGTTATGGAGGGCATTTTGAGAGGTTTACCGCGTGTCGCTGTCTACTTAGATGACATGTTGATCACAGGGACGTCGGAGCAGGAACATTTGGAAAATCTGGAGGCTGTCCTTAGACGCTTTTCGGAGGCTGGAGTCCGTTTACGTCGCACAAAGTGCGTCTTTCAGGCGAAGGAAGTAGTCTACCTGGGTTATCGGGTGGACCCCGTCGCAGAGAAGGTGCGCGCGATCCAACAGGCCCCCGCCCCGAATGACACTCCGCATTTTCGTTCTTTTCTCAGCCTCGTAAACTATTACCTCCCCAATCTGGCAACTACGCTGGCTCCGTTGCACCTTCTGCTAAAGAAAAATCACACCTGGGTTTGGGGTCAGCCGCAAGAAACCGCTTTCCGGCGGGTAAAGCAACAATTGTCGTCGTCTGGGTTACTAACCCACTCTGATCCGGGAAAGCCTTTGCTCGTCACATGTGATGCATCCCCGTATGGTATTGGGGCCGTCCTGTTGTCCCACAAGATGGAGAACGGGGCCGAGCGGCCGATAGCTTTCGCCTCCCGCACATTGACTGCAGCGGAGAAAAAGTATGCGCAGATCGAGAAGGAGGGCCTGGCAGTGGTTTTCGCGGTGAAACGCTTCCACCAGTACGTGTACGGCCGCCACTTCACTATCGTGACTGATCATAAGCTCCTGCTGGGACTTTTCAGAGAGGATAAGCCAATACCGCCCATTGCTTCTGCACGGATCCAGCGCTGGGCTTTGTTGCTTGCTGCCTACGAGTATTCTCTGGAGCACAAACCAGGAATGCAGATAGCGAATGCCGACGCACTGAGCTGATTGCCTTTATCGACCGGCCCCATGTCGACCCCCACGACCGGTGAGGTGGTTGAAACCCTAGATTTTATGGACTCCTTGCCTGTCACGGCATCACAGATCCGAGAGTGGACCCGGACGGAGCCAGTCTTGTCAAAGGTTCGGCACATAGTCCTGTATGGTGGGCAGCATAGACAGCTCCCAGGCGAGTTGCGGGCATTTTCCTCCAAGCTGTCAGAATTCAGCGTGGAAGACGGCATCCTCTTGTGGGGGACGCGTATGATTGTCCCAGAAAAAAAACAGGAGCTGATACGAAGAGACTTGCACAATGGGCATCCAGGTGTGACCAAAATGAAAATGTTGGCCCGGAGTTCTGTCTGGTGGCCAGGCCTCGACGCCGACATTGAGAAGGTGGCCCAAAACTGCTCTATTTGCCAGGAGCATCAGAAGCTTCCGCCGGCCGCGCCCCTACATCACTGGGAATGGCCAGGGCGGCCTTGGGCACGCTTACATGCGGATTTCGCCGGCCCTTTTCAAAGATCCATGTTCCTTCTATTAATCGATGCCCAGTCTAAATGGCTAGAGGTGCATAAGATGGTAGGCACAACATCCTGCGCAACAATTGAGAAGATGCGTTTGTCTTTCAGTACTCATGGCCTCCCCGAGGTGCTGGTCACAGATAACGGCACTCCATTCACAAGTGAGGAGTTTGCGAGGTTCATGAAGATGAACGGCATACGCCATATCCGCACTGCCCCATACCACCTGGCTTCAAATGGGTTGGCGGAGCGCGCAGTGCAGACATTCAAACGGGGCCTAAAGAAGCAGTCTTCTGGGTCAATGGACACGAGACTGGCTCACTTTTATTTCCATATAGGACCACCCTCCATGCGGTGACTGGGGTAGCTCCCGCAGAACTCCTAATGGGCCGGAGACTTAGCACCCGCCTTCGCATGGTTTTCCCGGACATTGGCGCAAAAGTACGCCGCCCACAAGAACGGCAGGGACAGGGATTGTCTCGGCATCGTCCGATTCGGCAGTTTGCGCCCGGTGACCCAGTGTTCGTTCGGAATTTTGCTGGTGGTGCCCAATGGGTATCTGGTGTAATCTTTCGCCAAACGGGCCCTATATTTTACCAAGTGCAAGCCGAGGGCCGTCTCCAGCGCGAACATGTAGACCACGTTCGGTCCAGAAGACTATCCCTTCCAAAGATTCCCGGCCCCCGGAGCTCATTTATATAACCGCAGAGACCAGAGACAAGGGAAGGTAGTCCTCACAATCTTCCTCTGGTGCCTCACTCAAAGCCTGCGCAGGTCGTTACGGAACCGAATGGAGATAGAGACGCTGACCTGACGGAGGCAGCAGACTCTGACTCCGAGATGGAGACACAGGATGAATCAGAGGGGGAATCCTCGGGTCCACGGGCCGTGGATGTACAACCTCGCCGTTCATCACGGAAGCGCCGGTCTCCGTCACTTTACACGCCGCCTGATCCAGCGCCTCGTGCAAGTGGTGTCCAGCCTGCGGTAAAACAAGTCCGACGCCCTCCTTCGCCAGGGTCTTCGGTGGATTCTTTGGACTTTGGAGGGGAGGGATGTTATAACCTGCCTACTTACCATTGGCTGGGGACAAATGACAATCCCACAATCCTGTGGGAGTATGAGCTTCCCCAGTGAGGGGGGCGGAGAAACCATTCGCAGATTCCCTGTATAAATAAAGCTGGCCAGTTTGGAACCAGCAGGAAGGAGTGTGCAGCAAGGGAAGTTGCTGCTGCTGTTATATATATATGTTATTGTAAATAAATGTTATTACTTTGTATCCTTAAGACTCGTGCTGGATTCTTCGGGGCCCTCACAAAAGATACCCTGTTTCTGTTTCTCATGCGTACGTACCTAGATTGCACCCTATTCCTCTCTCCTTTGAAAGCCTCATTTTTCATCCACTGTTTTATCCACCAAAATGCACGTTCTCCCTGTGTGTGCGTGGGTTTCCTCCGGGTGCTCCGGTTTCCTCCCACAGCCCAAAGATGTGCAGGTTAGGTGGATTGGCCATGATCAATGTGTGCGGTTATGGGGATAGGCCGAGGGAATGGACCTCGGTGAAATGCTCTTTCGGAGGGTCAGTGCAGTCTTGATGGGCCGAATGGCCTATTCCTGCACTGTCGGGATTCTATGATTATTGGGACAGGGGCTGCGAGAGAGTGTGGGGTATGAAGCAGGGGCTGCGGGAGAGTGTGCGGTATGAGGCAGGGGCTGCGAGAGAGTGTGGGGTATGAAGCAGGGGCTGCGGGAGAGTGTGGGGTATGAAGCAGGGGCTGCGAGAGAGTGTGGGGTATGAAGCAGGGGCTGCGAGAGAGTGTGGGGTATGAGGCAGGGGCTGCGGGAGAGTGTGGGGTATGAAGCAGGGGCTGCGGGAGAGTGTGGGGTATGAAGCAGGGCTGCGAGAGAGTGTGGGGTATGAAGCAGGGGCTGCGAGAGAGTGTGGGGTTTGAGGCAGGGGCTGCGAGAGAGTGGGGTATGAAGCAGGGCTGCGAGAGAGTGTGCGGTATGGAGCAGGGGCTGCGAGAGAGTGTGGGGTATGAAGCAGGGGCTGCGGGAGAGTGTGGGGTATGAAGCAGGGGCTGCGAGAGAGTGTGGGGTATGAAACGGGCTGCGGGAGAGTGTGGGGTATGAAGCAGGGGCTGCGAGAGAGTGTGGGGTATGAAGCAGGGGCTGCGAGAGAGTGGGGTATGGAGCAGGGGCTGCGAGAGAGTGTGGGGTATGAAGCAGGGGCTGCGGGAGAGTGTGGGGTATGAAGCAGGGGCTGCGAGAGAGTGTGGGGTATGAAGCAGGGGCTGCGAGAGAGTGTGGGGTATGAAGCAGAGGCTGCGGGAGAGTGTGGGGTATGAAGCAGGGGCTGCGAGAGAGTGTGGGGTATGAAGCAGGGGCTGCGGGAGAGTGTGGGGTATGAAGCAGGGGCTGCGAGAGAGTGTGGGGTATGAAGCAGGGGCTGCGAGAGAGTGTGGGGTATGAAGCAGGGGCTGCGAGAGAGTGTGGGGTATGAAACGGCCTGCGAGAGAGTTTGGGGTATGAAGCAGGGGCTGCGGGAGAGTGTGGGATATGAAACGGGCTGCGAGAGAGTATGGGGTATGAAGCAGGGGCTGCGGGTGAGTGTGGGGTATGAAGCAGGGGCTGCGAGAGAGTGTGGGGTATGAGGCTGGGGCTGCGGGAGAGTGTGGGGTATGAAGCAGGGGCTGCGAGAGAGTGTGGGGTATGAAATGGGCTGCGAGAGAGTGTGGGGTATGAAGCAGGGGCTGCGAGAGAGTGTGGGGTATGAAGCAGGGGCTGGGAGAGAGTGTGGGGTATGAAATGGGCTGCGAGAGAGAGTGGGGTATGAAGCAGGGGCTGCGAGAGAGTGTGGGGTATGAAATGGGCTGCGAGAGAGAGTGGGGTATGAAGCAGGGGCTGCGAGAGAGTGTGGGGTATGAAGCAGAGGCAGCGAGAGAGTGTGGGGTATGAAGCAGGGGCTGGGAGAGAGTGTGGGGTATGAAATGGGCTGCGAGAGAGAGTGGGGTATGAAGCAGGGGCTGCGGGAGAGTGTGGGGTATGAAGCAGGGGCTGCGGGAGAGTGTGGGGTATGAAATGGGCTGCGAGAGAGTGTGGGGTATGAAGCAGGGGCTGCGAGAGAGTGTGGGGTATGGAGCAGGGGCTGCGAGAGAGTGTGGGGCTGCGGGAGAGTGTGGGGTATGAAGCAGGGGCTGCGGGAGAGTGTGGGGTATGAAGCAGGGGCTGCGAGAGAGTGTGGGGTATGGAGCAGGGGCTGCGAGAGAGTGTGGGGCTGCGGGAGAGTGTGGGGTATGAAGCAGGGGCTGCGGGAGAGTGTGGGGTATGAAGCAGGGGCTGCGGGAGAGTGTGGGGTATGAAGCAGGGGCTGCGGGAGAGTGTGGGGCTGCGGGAGAGTGTGGGGCTGCGAGAGTGGGGTATGAAGCAGGGGCTGCGGGAGAGTGTGGGGTATGAAGCAGGGGCTGCGGGAGAGTGTGGGGTATGAAGCAGGGGCTGCGAGAGAGTGTGGGGCTGCGGGAGAGTGTGGGGTATGAAGCAGGGGCTGCGGGAGAGTGTGGGGTATGAAGCAGGGGCTGCGGGAGAGTGTGGGGTATGGAGCAGGGGCTGCGAGAGAGTGTGGGGTATGAAGCAGGGGCTGCGAGAGAGTGTGGGGTATGAAGCAGGGGCTGCGGGAGAGTGTGGGGTATGAAGCAGGGGCTGCGGGAGAGTGTGGGGTATGAAGCAGGGGCTGCGGGAGAGTGTGGGGTATGGAGCAGGGGCTGCGAGAGAGTGTGGGGTATGGAGCAGGGGCTGCGAGAGAGTGTGGGGCTGCGGGAGAGTGTGGGGCTGCGAGAGTGGGGTATGAAGCAGGGGCTGCGGGAGAGTGTGGGGTATGAAGCAGGGGCTGCGAGAGAGTGTGGGGTATGAAGCAGGGGCTGCGGGAGAGTGTGGGGTATGGAGCAGGGGCTGCGAGAGAGTGTGGGGTATGAAGCAGGGGCTGCGAGAGAGTGTGGGGTATGAAGCAGGGGCTGCGGGAGTGTGGGGTATGAAGCAGGGGCTGCGAGAGAGTGTGGGGTATGAAGCAGGGGCTGCGGGAGAGTGTGGGGTATGAAGCAGGGGCTGCGAGAGAGTGTGGGATATGAAACAGGGGCTGCGAGAGAGTGTGGGGTATGAAGCAGGGGCTGCGAGAGAGTGTGGGGTATGAAGCAGGGGCTGCGAGAGAGTGTGGGGTATGAAGCAGGGGCTGCGGGAGAGTGGGGCTGCGAGAGAGTGTGGGGTATGAAGCAGGGGCTGCGAGAGAGTGTGGGGTATGAAGCAGGGGCTGCGGGAGAGTGTGGGGTATGAAGCAGGGGCTGCGAGAGACTGTGGGGTATGAGGCAGGGGCTGCGGGAGAGTGTGGGATATGAAGCAGGGGCTGCGAGAGAGTGTGGGGTATGAAGCAGGGGCTGCGGGAGAGTGTGGGGTATGAAGCAGGGGCTGCGGGAGAGTGTGGGGTATGAAGCAGGGGCTGCGGGAGAGTGTGGGGTATGAAGCAGGGGCTGCGGGAGAGTGTGGGGTATGAAGCAGGGGCTGCGGGAGAGTGTGGGGTATGAGGCAGGGGCTGCGGGAGAGTGTGGGGTATGAAGCAGGGGCTGCGAGAGAGTGTGGGGTATGAAGCAGGGGCTGCGGGAGAGTGGGGCTGCGAGAGAGTGTGGGGCTGCGGGAGAGTGTGGGGTATGAAGCAGGGGCTGCGGGAGAGTGTGGGGTATGAAGCAGGGGCTGCGGGAGAGTGTGGGGTATGAAGCAGGGGCTGCGGGAGAGTGTGGGGCTGCGAGAGAGTGTGGGGTATGAAGCGGGCTGCGAGAGAGTGTGGGGTATGAAGCAGGGGCTGCGGGAGAGTGGGGCTGCGAGAGAGTGTGGGGCTGCGGGAGAGTGTGGGGTATGAAGCAGGGGCTGCGGGAGAGTGTGGGGTATGAAGCAGGGGCTGCGAGAGAGTGTGGGTTATGAAGCAGGGGCTGCGGGAGAGTGTGGGGCTGCGAGAGAGTGTGGGGTATGAAGCGGGCTGCGGGAGAGTGTGGGGTATGAAGCAGGGGCTGCGGGTGAGTGTGGGGTATGAAGCAGGGGCTGCGGGAGAGTGTGGGGTATGAAGCAGGGGCTGCGGGAGAGTGTGGGGTATGAAGCAGGGGCTGCGAGAGACTGTGGGGTATGAAGCAGGGGCTGCGGGAGAGTGTGGGGTATGAAGCAGGGGCTGCGGGAGAGTGGGGCTGCGAGAGAGTGTGGGGTATGAAGCAGGGGCTGCGAGAGACTGTGGGGTATGAAGCAGGGGCTGCGGGAGAGTGTGGGGTATGAAGCAGGGGCTGCGGGAGAGTGTGGGGTATGAAGCAGGGGCTGCGGGAGAGTGTGGGGCTGCGGGAGAGTGTGGGGTATGAAGCAGGGGCTGCGGGAGAGTGTGGGGCTGCGGGAGAGTGTGGGGTATGAAGCAGGGGCTGCGGGAGAGTGTGGGGTATGAAGCAGGGGCTGCGGGAGAGTGTGGGGCTGCGAGAGAGTGTGGGGTATGAAGCAGGGGCTGCGGGAGAGTGTGGGGTATGGAGCAGGGGCTGCGAGAGAGTGTGGGGTATGAAGCAGGGGATGCGAGAGAGTGTGGGGTATGAAGCAGGGGCTGCGAGAGACTGTGGGGTATGAAGCAGGGGCTGCGGGAGTGTGGGGCTGCGAGAGAGTGTGGGGTATGAAGCAGGGGCTGCGAGAGACTGTGGGGTATGAAGCAGGGGCTGCGAGAGTGTGGGGTATGAAGCAGGGGCTGCGGGAGAGTGTGGGGTATGAAGCAGGGGCTGCGGGAGAGTGTGGGGTATGAAGCAGGGGCTGCGAGAGAGTGTGGGGTATGAAGCAGGGGCTGCGGGAGAGTGTGGGGTATGAAGCAGGGGCAGCGAGAGAGTGTGGGGTATGAAGCAGGGGCTGCGAGAGAGTGTGGGGTATGAAGCAGGGGCTGCGGGAGAGTGTGGGGTATGAAGCAGGGGCTGCGAGAGAGTGTGGGGTATGAAGCAGGGGCTGCGGGAGAGTGTGGGGTATGAAGCAGGGGCAGCGAGAGAGTGTGGGGTATGAAGCAGGGGCTGCGAGAGAGTGTGGGGTATGAAGCAGGGGCTGCGGGAGAGTGTGGGGTATGAAGCGGGCTGCGAGAGAGTGGGGTATGAAGCAGGGGCTGCGGGTGAGTGTGGGGTATGAAGCAGGGGCTGCGAGAGAGTGTGGGGTATGAAACAGGGGCTGCGGGAGAGTGTGGGGTATGAAGCAGGGGCTGCGGGTGAGTGTGGGGTATGAGGCAGGGGCTGCGGGAGAGTGTGGGGAATGAAGCAGGGGCTGCGAGAGAGTGTGGGGTATGAAACGGGCTGCGGGAGAGTGTGGGGTATGAAGCAGGGGCTGCGGGAGAGTGTGGGGTATGAAGCAGGGGCTGCGAGAGAGTGGGGTATGAAGCAGGGGCTGCGGGAGAGTGTGGGGTATGAAGCAGGGGCTGCGGGAGAGTGGGGTATGAAGCAGGGGCTGCGAGAGAGTGTGGGGTATGAAGCGGGCTGCGGGAGAGTGTGGGGTATGAAGCAGGGGCTGCGAGAGAGTGTGGGATATGAAGCAGGGGCTGCGGGAGAGTGTGGGGTATGAAGCAGGGGCTGCGGGAGAGTGTGGGATATGAAGCAGGGGCTGCGAGAGAGTGTGGGGTATGAAGCAGGGGCTGCGGGAGAGTGTGGGATATGAAGCAGGGGCTGCGGGAGAGTGTGGGGTATGAAGCAGGGGCTGCGGGAGAGTGTGGGATATGAAGCAGGGGCTGCGGGAGAGTGTGGGAGAGTGTGGGGTATGAAGCAGGGGCTGCGAGAGAGTGTGGGGTATGAAGCAGGGGCTGCGAGAGAGTGTGGGGTATGAAGCAGGGGCTGCGGGAGAGTGTGGGATATGAAGCAGGGGCTGCGGGAGAGTGTGGGATATGAAGCAGGGGCTGCGGGAGAGAGTGGGGTATGAAGCAGGGGCTGCGGGAGAGTGTGGGGTATGAAGCAGGGGCTGCGAGAGAGTGTGGGGTATGAAGCAGGGGCTGCGGGAGAGTGGGGCTGCGAGAGAGTGTGGGGTATGAAGCAGGGGCTGCGGGAGAGTGTGGGGTATGAAGCAGGGGCTGCGGGAGAGTGGGGCTGCGAGAGAGTGTGGGGTATGAAGCAGGGGCTGCGAGAGAGTGGGGTATGAAGCAGGGGCTGCGGGAGAGTGTGGGGCTGCGGGAGAGTGTGGGGTATGAAGCAGGGGCTGCGGGAGAGTGTGGGGTATGAAGCAGGGGCTGCGGGAGAGTGTGGGGCTGCGAGAGAGTGTGGGGCTGCGGGAGAGTGTGGGGTATGAAGCAGGGGCTGCGGGAGAGTGTGGGGTATGAAGCAGGGGCTGCGGGAGAGTGTGGGATATGAAGCAGGGGCTGCGGGAGAGTGTGGGATATGAAGCAGGGGCTGCGGGAGAGAGTGGGGTATGAAGCAGGGGCTGCGGGAGAGTGTGGGGTATGAAGCAGGGGCTGCGAGAGAGTGTGGGGTATGAAGCAGGGGCTGCGGGAGAGTGGGGCTGCGAGAGAGTGTGGGGTATGAAGCAGGGGCTGCGGGAGAGTGTGGGGTATGAAGCAGGGGCTGCGGGAGAGTGGGGCTGCGAGAGAGTGTGGGGTATGAAGCAGGGGCTGCGAGAGAGTGGGGTATGAAGCAGGGGCTGCGGGAGAGTGTGGGGCTGCGGGAGAGTGTGGGGTATGAAGCAGGGGCTGCGGGAGAGTGTGGGGTATGAAGCAGGGGCTGCGGGAGAGTGTGGGGCTGCGAGAGAGTGTGGGGCTGCGGGAGAGTGTGGGGTATGAAGCAGGGGCTGCGGGAGAGTGTGGGGTATGAAGCAGGGGCTGCGGGAGAGTGTGGGGTATGAAGTAGGGGCTGCGAGAGAGTGTGGGGTATGAAGCAGGGGCTGCGAGAGAGTGTGGGGTATGAAGCGGGGGCTGCGAGAGAGTGTGGGGTATGATGCAGGGGCTGCGGGAGAGTGTGGTGTATGAAGCAGGGGCTGCGGGAGAGTGTGGGGTATGAAGCAGGGGCTGCGAGAGAGTGTGGGGTATGAAGCAGGGGCTGCGGGAGAGTGTGGGGTATGAAGCAGGGGCTGCGGGAGAGTGTGGTGTATGAAGCAGGGGCTGCGGGAGAGTGTGGGGTATGAAGCAGGGGCTGCGGGAGAGTGTGGGGTATGAAGCGGGGGCTGCGAGAGAGTGTGGGGTATGAAGCGGGCTGCGGGAGAGTGTGGGGCTGCGAGAGAGTGTGGTGTATGAAGCAGGGGCTGCGAGAGAGTGTGGGGTATGAAGCAGGGGCTGCGAGAGAGAGTGGGGTATGAAGCAGGGGCTGCGAGAGAGTGTGAGGTATGAAGCAGGGGCTGCGGGAGAGTGTGGGATATGAAGCAGGGGCTGCGGGAGAGTGTGGGAGAGTGTGGGGTATGAAGCAGGGGCTGCGAGAGAGTGTGGGGTATGAAGCAGGGGCTGCGAGAGAGTGTGGGGTATGAAGCAGGGGCTGCGGGAGAGTGGGATATGAAGCAGGGGCTGCGGGAGAGTGTGGGATATGAAGCAGGGGCTGCGGGAGAGAGTGGGGTATGAAGCAGGGGCTGCGGGAGAGTGTGGGGTATGAAGCAGGGGCTGCGAGAGAGTGTGGGGTATGAAGCAGGGGCTGCGGGAGAGTGGGGCTGCGAGAGAGTGTGGGGTATGAAGCAGGGGCTGCGGGAGAGTGTGGGGTATGAAGCAGGGGCTGCGGGAGAGTGGGGCTGCGAGAGAGTGTGGGGTATGAAGCAGGGGCTGCGGGAGAGTGGGGCTGCGAGAGAGTGTGGGGTATGAAGCAGGGGCTGCGGGAGAGTGTGGGGTATGAAGCAGGGGCTGCGGGAGAGTGTGGGGCTGCGAGAGAGTGTGGGGCTGCGGGAGAGTGTGGGGTATGAAGCAGGGGCTGCGGGAGAGTGTGGGGTATGAAGCAGGGGCTGCGGGAGAGTGTGGGGTATGAAGTAGGGGCTGCGAGAGAGTGTGGGGTATGAAGCAGGGGCTGCGAGAGAGTGTGGGGTATGAAGCGGGGGCTGCGAGAGAGTGTGGGGTATGAAGCAGGGGCTGCGGGAGAGTGTGGGGTATGAAGCAGGGGCTGCGGGAGAGTGTGGTGTATGAAGCAGGGGCTGCGGGAGAGTGTGGGGTATGAAGCAGGGGCTGCGGGAGAGTGTGGGGTATGAAGCGGGGGCTGCGTGAGAGTGTGGGGTATGAAGCGGGCTGCGGGAGAGTGTGGGGCTGCGAGAGAGTGTGGTGTATGAAGCAGGGGCTGCGAGAGAGTGTGGGGTATGAAGCAGGGGCTGCGAGAGAGAGTGGGGTATGAAGCAGGGGCTGCGAGAGAGTGTGGGGTATGAAGCAGGGGCTGCGGGAGAGTGTGGTGTATGAGGCAGGGGCTGCAAGAGTGTGGGGTATGAAGCAGGGGCTGCGGGAGAGTGTGGGGTATGAAGCAGGGGCTGCGGGAGAGTGTGGGGCTGCGAGTGTGTGGGGTATGAAGCAGGGGCTGCGGGAGAGTGTGGGGTATGAAGCAGGGGCTGCGGGAGAGTGTGGGTATGATGCAGGGGCTGCGGGAGAGTGTGGGGTATGAAGCAGGGGCTGCGAGAGAGTGTGGGGTATGAAGCAGGGGCTGCGGGAGAGTGTGGGGTATGATACAGGGGCTGCGGGAGAGTGTGGGGTATGAAGCAGGGGCTGCGGGAGAGTGTGGGGCTGCGGGAGAGTGGGGTATGAAGCAGGGGCTGCGAGAGAGTGTGGGGTATGAAGCAGGGGCTGCGGGAGAGTGTGGGGTATGAAGCGGGCTGCGGGAGAGTGTGGGGTATGAAGCAGGGGCTGCGAGAGAGTGTGGGGTATGAAGCAGGGGCTGCGGGAGAGTGTGGGGCTGCGAGAGAGTGTGGGGTATGAAGCAGGGGCTGCGAGAGAGTGGGGTATGAAGCAGGGGCTGCGAGAGAGAGTGGAGTATGAAGCAGGGGCTGCGAGAGAGTGTGGGGTATGAAGTAGGGCCTGCGAGAGAGTGTGGGGTATGAAGCAGGGGCTGCGAGAGAGAGTGGGGTATGAAGCAGGGGCTGCGGGAGAGTGTGGGGTATGAAGCAGGGGCTGCGGGAGAGTGTGGGGTATGAAGCAGGGGCTGCGGGAGAGTGTGCGGTATGAAGCAGGGGCTGCGAGAGAGTGTGGGGTATGAAGCAGGGGCTGCGGGAGAGTGTGGGGTATGAAGCAGGGGCTGCGAGAGAGTGTGGGGTATGAAGCAGGGGCTGCGGGAGAGTGTGGGGTATGAAGCAGGGGCTGCGGGAGAGTGTGGGGTATGAAGCAGGGGCTGCGAGAGAGTGTGGGGTATGAAGCAGGGGCTGCGGGAGAGTGTGGGGTATGAAGCAGGGGCTGCGAGAGAGTGTGGGGTATGAGGCAGGGGCTGCGAGAGAGTGTGGGGTATGAAGCAGGGGCTGCGAGAGTGTGGGGTATGAAGCAGGGGCTGCGGGAGAGTGTGGGGCTGCGAGAGAGTGTGGGGTATGAAGCAGGGGCTGCGAGAGAGTGTGGGGTATGAAGCAGGGGCTGCGAGAGAGTGTGGGGTATGAAGCAGGGGCTGCGTGAGAGTGTGGGGTATGAAGCAGGGGCTGCGAGAGAGAGTGGGGTATGAAGCAGGGGCTGCGAGAGAGTGTGGGGTATGAAGCAGGGGCTGCGAGAGAGTGTGGGGTATGAAGCAGGGGCTGCGGGAGAGTGTGGGGTATGAAGCAGGGGCTGCGGGAGAGTGTGGGGTATGAAGCAGGGGCTGCGAGAGAGAGTGGGGTATGAAGCAGGGGCTGCGAGAGAGTGTGGGGTATGAAGCAGGGGCTGCGAGAGAGTGTGGGGTATGAAGCAGGGGCTGCGAGAGAGAGTGGGGTATGAAGCAGGGGCTGTGGGAGAGTGTGGGATATGAAGCAGGGGCTGCGGGAGAGTGTGGGGTATGAAGCAGGGGCAGCGAGAGAGTGTGGGGTATGAAGCAGGGGCTGCGGGAGAGTGTGGGGTATGAAGCAGGGGCTGCGGGAGAGTGTGGGGTATGAAGCAGGGGCTGCGGGAGAGTGTGGGGTATGAAGCAGGGGCTGCGAGAGAGTGTGGGGTATGAAGCAGGGGCTGCGGGAGAGTGTGGGGTATGAAGCAGGGGCTGCGAGAGAGAGTGGGGTATGAAGCAGGGGCTGCGGGAGAGTGGGGGGTATGAAGCAGGGGCTGCGAGAGAGAGTGGGGTATGAAGCAGGGGCTGCGGGAGAGTGTGGGGTATGAAGCAGGGGCTGCGGGAGAGTGGGGGGTATGAGGCAGGGGCTGCGGGAGAGTGTGGGGTATGAAGCAGGGGCTGCGAGAGAGTGTGGGGTATGAAGCAGGGGCTGCGGGAGAGTGTGCGGTATGAAGCAGGGGCTGCGGGAGAGTGGGGTATGAAGCAGGGGCTGCGGGAGAGTGGGGGGTATGGAGCAGGGGCTGCGAGAGAGAGTGGGGTATGAAGCAGGGGCTGCGAGAGAGAGTGGGGTATGAAGCAGGGGCTGCGGGAGAGTGTGGGGTATGAGGCAGGGGCTGCGGGAGAGTGTGGGGTATGAAGCAGGGGCTGCGGGAGAGTGTGGGGTATGAAGCAGGGGCTGCGAGAGTGTGGGGTATGAAGCAGGGGCTGCGGGAGAGTGTGGGGTATGAAGCAGGGGCTGCGAGAGAGTGGGGTATGAAGCAGGGGCTGCGAGAGAGTGTGGGGTATGAAGCAGGGGCTGCGAGAGAGTGTGGGGGTATGAAGCGGGCTGCGAGAGAGTGTGGGGTATGAAGCAGGGGCTGCGGGAGAGTGTGGGGTATGAGGCAGGGGCTGCGGGAGAGTGTGGGGTATGAGGCAGGGGCTGCGGGAGAGTGTGGGGTATGAAGCAGGGGCTGCGGGAGAGTGTGGGGTATGAAGCAGGGGCTGCGGGAGAGTGTGGGGTATGAAGCAGGGGCTGCGGGAGAGAGTGTGGGGTATGAAGCAGGGGCTGCGGGAGAGTGTGGGGTATGGAGCAGGGGCTGCGGGAGAGTGTGGGGCTGCGAGAGAGTGGGTGGTATGAAGCAGGGGCTGCGGGAGAGAGTGGGGTATGAAGCAGGGGCTGCGGGAGAGTGTGGGGTATGAAGCAGGGGCTGCGGGAGAGTGTGGGGTATGGAGCAGGGGCTGCGGGAGAGTGTGGGGCTGCGAGAGAGTGGGTGGTATGAAGCAGGGGCTGCGGGAGAGAGTGGGGTATGAAGCAGGGGCTGCGGGAGAGTGTGGGGTATGGAGCAGGGGCTGCGGGAGAGTGTGGGGCTGCGAGAGAGTGTGGGGTATGAAGCAGGGGCTGCGGGAGAGAGTGGGGTATGAAGCAGGGGCTGCGAGAGAGTGTGGGGTATGAAGCAGGGGCTGCGGGAGAGTGTGGGGTATGAAGCAGGGGCTGCGGGAGAGTGTGGGGTATGAAGCAGGGGCTGCGGGAGAGTGTGGGGCTGCGAGAGAGTGGGTGGTATGAAGCAGGGGCTGCGGGAGAGTGTGGGGTATGAAGCAGGGGCTGCGGGAGAGTGTGGGGTATGAAGCAGGGGCTGCGAGAGAGTGTGGGGTATGAAGCAGGGGCTGCGGGAGAGTGTGGGGTATGAAGCAGGGGCTGCGAGAGAGTGTGGGGTATGAGGCAGGGGCTGCGATAGAGTGTGGGGTATGAAGCAGGGGCTGCGAGAGTGTGGGGTATGAAGCAGGGGCTGCGGGAGAGTGTGGGGCTGCGAGAGAGTGTGGGGTATGAAGCAGGGGCTGCGAGAGAGTGTGGGGTATGAAGCAGGGGCTGCGAGAGAGTGTGGGGTATGAAGCAGGGGCTGCGGGAGAGTGTGGGGTATGAAGCAGGGGCTGCGAGAGAGAGTGGGGTATGAAGCAGGGGCTGCGAGAGAGTGTGGGGTATGAAGCAGGGGCTGCGAGAGAGTGTGGGGTATGAAGCAGGGGCTGCGGGAGAGTGTGGGGTATGAAGCAGGGGCTGCGGGAGAGTGTGGGGTATGAAGCAGGGGCTGCGAGAGAGAGTGGGGTATGAAGCAGGGGCTGCGAGAGAGTGTGGGGTATGAAGCAGGGGCTGCGAGAGAGTGTGGGGTATGAAGCAGGGGCTGCGAGAGAGAGTGGGGTATGAAGCAGGGGCTGTGGGAGAGTGTGGGATATGAAGCAGGGGCTGCGGGAGAGTGTGGGGTATGAAGCAGGGGCAGCGAGAGAGTGTGGGGTATGAAGCAGGGGCTGCGGGAGAGTGTGGGGTATGAAGCAGGGGCTGCGGGAGAGTGTGGGGTATGAAGCAGGGGCTGCGGGAGAGTGTGGGGTATGAAGCAGGGGCTGCGAGAGAGTGTGGGGTATGAAGCAGGGGCTGCGGGAGAGTGTGGGGTATGAAGCAGGGGCTGCGAGAGAGAGTGGGGTATGAAGCAGGGGCTGCGGGAGAGTGGGGGGTATGAAGCAGGGGCTGCGAGAGAGAGTGGGGTATGAAGCAGGGGCTGCGGGAGAGTGTGGGGTATGAAGCAGGGGCTGCGGGAGAGTGGGGGGTATGAGGCAGGGGCTGCGGGAGAGTGTGGGGTATGAAGCAGGGGCTGCGAGAGAGTGTGGGGTATGAAGCAGGGGCTGCGGGAGAGTGTGCGGTATGAAGCAGGGGCTGCGGGAGAGTGGGGTATGAAGCAGGGGCTGCGGGAGAGTGGGGGGTATGGAGCAGGGGCTGCGAGAGAGAGTGGGGTATGAAGCAGGGGCTGCGAGAGAGAGTGGGGTATGAAGCAGGGGCTGCGGGAGAGTGTGGGGTATGAGGCAGGGGCTGCGGGAGAGTGTGGGGTATGAAGCAGGGGCTGCGGGAGAGTGTGGGGTATGAAGCAGGGGCTGCGAGAGTGTGGGGTATGAAGCAGGGGCTGCGGGAGAGTGTGGGGTATGAAGCAGGGGCTGCGAGAGAGTGGGGTATGAAGCAGGGGCTGCGAGAGAGTGTGGGGTATGAAGCAGGGGCTGCGAGAGAGTGTGGGGGTATGAAGCGGGCTGCGAGAGAGTGTGGGGTATGAAGCAGGGGCTGCGGGAGAGTGTGGGGTATGAGGCAGGGGCTGCGGGAGAGTGTGGGGTATGAGGCAGTGGCTGCGGGAGAGTGTGGGGTATGAAGCGGGCTGCGGGAGAGTGTGGGGTATGAAGCAGGGGCTGCGGGAGAGTGTGGGGTATGAAGCAGGGGCTGCGGGAGAGAGTGTGGGGTATGAAGCAGGGGCTGCGGGAGAGTGTGGGGTATGGAGCAGGGGCTGCGGGAGAGTGTGGGGCTGCGAGAGAGTGGGTGGTATGAAGCAGGGGCTGCGGGAGAGAGTGGGGTATGAAGCAGGGGCTGCGGGAGAGTGTGGGGTATGAAGCAGGGGCTGCGGGAGAGTGTGGGGTATGGAGCAGGGGCTGCGGGAGAGTGTGGGGCTGCGAGAGAGTGGGTGGTATGAAGCAGGGGCTGCGGGAGAGAGTGGGGTATGAAGCAGGGGCTGCGGGAGAGTGTGGGGTATGGAGCAGGGGCTGCGGGAGAGTGTGGGGCTGCGAGAGAGTGTGGGGTATGAAGCAGGGGCTGCGGGAGAGAGTGGGGTATGAAGCAGGGGCTGCGAGAGAGTGTGGGGTATGAAGCAGGGGCTGCGGGAGAGTGTGGGGTATGAAGCAGGGGCTGCGGGAGAGTGTGGGGTATGAAGCAGGGGCTGCGGGAGAGTGTGGGGCTGCGAGAGAGTGGGTGGTATGAAGCAGGGGCTGCGGGAGAGTGTGGGGTATGAAGCAGGGGCTGCGGGAGAGTGTGGGGTATGAAGCAGGGGCTGCGGGAGAGTGGGGCTGCGAGAGAGTGTGGGGTATGAAGCAGGGGCTGCGAGAGACTGTGGGGTATGAAGCAGGGGCTGCGGGAGAGTGGGGCTGCGAGAGAGTCTGGGGTATGAAGCAGGGGCTGCGGGAGAGTGTGGGGTATGAAGCAGGGGCTGCGAGAGACTGTGGGGTATGAAGCAGGGGCTGCGAGAGTGTGGGATATGAAGCAGGGGCTGCGGGAGAGTGTGGGGTATGAAGCAGGGGCTGCGGGAGA
This sequence comes from Scyliorhinus torazame, assembly GCF_047496885.1. Taxonomy (NCBI): domain Eukaryota; kingdom Metazoa; phylum Chordata; class Chondrichthyes; order Carcharhiniformes; family Scyliorhinidae; genus Scyliorhinus; species Scyliorhinus torazame. The sequence goes on along the minus strand of NC_092707.1, from coordinate 424,105,054 downwards.
GTCTGGGGTATGAAGCAGGGGCAGCGAGAGAGTGTGGGGTATGAAGCAGGGGCTGCGAGAGAGTGTGGGGTATGAAGCAGGGGCTGCGGGAGAGTGTGGGGTATGAAGCAGGGGCAGCGAGAGAGTGTGGGGTATGAAGCAGGGGCTGCGGGAGAGTGGGGTATGAAGCAGGGGCAGCGAGAGAGTGTGGGGTATGAAGCAGGGGCTGCGGGAGAGTGTGGGGTATGAAGCAGGGGCTGCGGGAGAGTGTGGGGTGTGAAGCAGGGGCAGCGAGAGAGTGTGGGGTATGAAGCAGGGGCTGCGAGAGAGTGGGGTATGAAGCAGGGGCTGCGGGAGAGTGTGGGGTATGAAGCGGGCTGCGAGAGAGTGGGGTATGAAGCAGGGGCTGCGGGTGAGTGTGGGGTATGAAGCAGGGGCTGCGAGAGAGTGTGGGGTATGAAACAGGGGCTGCGGGAGAGTGTGGGGTATGAAGCAGGGGCTGCGGGTGAGTGTGGGGTATGAAGCAGGGGCTGCGAGAGAGTGTGGGGTATGAAGCGGGCTGCGAGAGAGTGTGGGGTATGAGGCAGGGGCTGCGGGAGAGTGTGGGGTATGAAGCAGGGGCTGCGAGAGAGTGTGGGGTATGAAACAGGGGCTGCGGGAGAGTGTGGGGTATGAAGCAGGGGCTGCGGGAGAGTGTGGGGTATGAAGCAGGGGCTGCGAGAGAGTGTGGGGTATGAAGCAGGGGCTGCGGGATAGTGTGGGGTATGAAGCAGGGGCTGCGGGAGAGTGTGGGGTATGAAGCAGGGGCTGCGGGAGAGTGGGGTATGAAGCAGGGCTGCGAGAGAGTGTGCGGTATGAAGCGGGCTGCGGGAGAGTGTGGGGTATGAAGCAGGGGCTGCGAGAGAGTGTGGGATATGAAGCAGGGGCTGCGGGAGAGTGTGGGGTATGAAGCAGGGGCTGCGAGAGAGTGTGGGGTATGAAGCAGGGGCTGCGGGAGAGTGTGGGATATGAAGCAGGGGCTGCGGGAGAGTGTGGGAGAGTGTGGGGTATGAAGCAGGGGCTGCGAGAGAGTGTGGGGTATGAAGCAGAGGCTGCGGGAGAGTGTGGGATATGAAGCAGGGGCTGCGGGAGAGAGTGGGGTATGAAGCAGGGGCTGCGGGAGAGTGTGGGGTATGAAGCAGGGGCTGCGGGAGAGTGGGGCTGCGAGAGAGTGTGGGGTATGAAGCAGGGGCTGCGGGAGAGAGTGGGGTATGAAGCAGGGGCTGCGGGAGAGTGTGGGGTATGAAGCAGGGGCTGCGGGAGAGTGGGGCTGCGAGAGAGTGTGGGGTATGAAGCAGGGGCTGCGGGAGAGTGTGGGGTATGAAGCAGGGGCTGCGGGAGAGTGTGGGGCTGCGGGAGAGTGTGGGGTATGAAGCAGGGGCTGCGGGAGAGTGTGGGGTATGAAGCAGGGGCTGCGGGAGAGTGTGGGGTATGAAGTAGGGGCTGCGAGAGAGTGTGGGGTATGAAGCAGGGGCTGCGAGAGAGTGTGGGGTATGAAGCGGGGGCTGCGAGAGAGTGTGGGGTATGAAGCAGGGGCTGCGGGAGAGTGTGGGGTATGAAGCAGGGGCTGCGGGAGAGTGTGGGGTATGAAGCGGGGGCTGCGAGAGAGTGTGGGGTATGAAGCGGGCTGCGGGAGAGTGTGGGGCTGCGAGAGAGTGGTGTATGAAGCAGGGGCTGCGAGAGAGTGTGGGGTATGAAGCAGGGGCTGCGAGAGTGTGGGGTATGAAGCAGGGGCTGCGAGAGACTGTGGGGTATGAAGCAGGGGCTGCGAGAGAGTGTGGTGTATGAGGCAGGGGCTGCAAGAGTGTGGGGTATGAAGCAGGGGCTGCGGGAGAGTGTGGGGTATGAAGCAGGGGCTGCGGGAGAGTGTGGGTATGATGCAGGGGCTGCGGGAGAGTGTGGGGCTGCGAGTGTGTGGGGTATGAAGCAGGGGCTGCGGGAGAGTGTGGGATATGAAGCAGGGGCTGCGGGAGAGTGTGGGTATGATGCAGGGGCTGCGGGAGAGTGTGGGTATGATGCAGGGGCTGCGGGAGAGTGTGGGGTATGAAGCAGGGGCTGCAAGAGTGTGGGGTATGAAGCAGGGGCTGCGGGAGAGTGTGGGATATGAAGCAGGGGCTGCGGGAGAGTGTGGGTATGATGCAGGGGCTGCGGGAGAGTGTGGGGTATGAAGCAGGGGCTGCGGGAGAGTGTGGGGTATGAAGCAGGGGCTGCGAGAGAGTGTGGGGTATGAAGCAGGGGCTGCGGGAGAGAGTGGGGTATGAAGCAGGGGCTGCGGGAGAGTGTGGGGTATGAAGCAGGGGCTGCGGGAGAGTGGGGCTGCGAGAGAGTGTGGGGTATGAAGCAGGGGCTGCGGGAGAGTGTGGGGTATGAAGCAGGGGCTGCGGGAGAGTGTGGGGCTGCGAGAGAGTGTGGGGCTGCGGGAGAGTGTGGGGTATGAAGCAGGGGCTGCGGGAGAGTGTGGGGTATGAAGCAGGGGCTGCGGGAGAGTGTGGGGTATGAAGTAGGGGCTGCGAGAGAGTGTGGGGTATGAAGCAGGGTCTGCGAGAGAGTGTGGGGTATGAAGCGGGGGCTGCGAGAGAGTGTGGGGTATGAAGCAGGGGCTGCGGGAGAGTGTGGGGTATGAAGCAGGGGCTGCGGGAGAGTGTGGGGTATGAAGCGGGGGCTGCGAGAGAGTGTGGGGTATGAAGCGGGCTGCGGGAGAGTGTGGGGCTGCGAGAGAGTGTGGTGTATGAAGCAGGGGCTGCGAGAGAGTGTGGGGTATGAAGCAGGGGCTGCGAGAGTGTGGGGTATGAAGCAGGGGCTGCGAGAGACTGTGGGGTATGAAGCAGGGGCTGCGAGAGAGTGTGGTGTATGAGGCAGGGGCTGCAAGAGTGGGGTATGAAGCAGGGGCTGCGGGAGAGTGTGGGGTATGAAGCAGGGGCTGCGGGAGAGTGTGGGTATGATGCAGGGGCTGCGGGAGAGTGTGGGGCTGCGAATGTGTGGGGTATGAAGCAGGGGCTGCGGGAGAGTGTGGGATATGAAGCAGGGGCTGCGGGAGAGTGTGGGTATGATGCAGGGGCTGCGGGAGAGTGTGGGTATGATGCAGGGGCTGCGGGAGAGTGTGGGGTATGAAGCAGGGGCTGCAAGAGTGTGGGGTATGAAGCAGGGGCTGCGGGAGAGTGTGGGATATGAAGCAGGGGCTGCGGGAGAGTGTGGGTATGATGCAGGGGCTGCGGGAGAGTGTGGGGTATGAAGCAGGGGCTGCGGGAGAGTGTGGGGTATGAAGCAGGGGCTGCGAGAGAGTGTGGGGTATGAAGCAGGGGCTGCGGGAGAGTGTGGGTATGATGCAGGGGCTGCGGGAGAGTGTGGGGTATGAAGCAGGGGCTGCGGGAGAGTGTGGGGTATGAAGCAGGGGCTGCGAGAGAGTGTGGGGTATGAAGCGGGCTGCGGGAGAGTGTGGGGTATGAAGCAGGGGCTGCGAGAGAGTGTGGGGTATGAAGCAGGGGCTGCGAGAGAGAGTGGAGTATGAAGCAGGGGCTGCGAGAGAGTGTGGGGTATGAAGTAGGGCCTGCGAGAGAGTGTGGGGCTGCGAGAGAGTGTGGGGTATGAAGCAGGGGCTGCGAGAGAGTGTGGGGTATGAAGCAGGGGCTGCGGGAGAGTGTGGGGTATGAAGCAGGGGCTGCGAGAGAGTGTGGGGTATGAAGCAGGGGCTGCGAGAGAGAGTGGAGTATGAAGCAGGGGCTGCGAGAGAGTGTGGGGTATGAAGCAGGGGCTGCGAGAGAGTGTGGGGTATGAAGCAGGGGCTGCGGGAGAGTGTGGGGTATGAAGCAGGGGCTGCGGGAGAGTGTGGGGTATGAAGCAGGGGCTGCGGGAGAGTGTGGGGTATGAAGCAGGGGCTGCGAGAGAGTGTGGGGTATGAAGCAGGGGCTGCGAGAGAGTGTGGGGTATGAAGCAGGGGCTGCGAGAGAGTGTGGGGTATGAAGCAGGGGCTGCGAGAGAGTGTGGGGTATGAAGCAGGGGCTGCGGGAGAGTGTGGGGTATGAAGCAGGGGCTGCGGGAGAGTGTGGGGTATGAAGCAGGGGCTGCGAGAGAGTGTGGGGTATGAAGCAGGGGCTGCGAGAGAGTGTGGGGTATGAAGCAGGGGCTGCGAGAGAGTGTGGGGTATGAAGCAGGGGCTGCGAGAGAGTGTGGGGTATGAAGCAGGGGCTGCGGGAGAGTGTGGGGTATGAAGCAGGGGCTGCGGGAGAGTGTGGGGTATGAAGCAGGGGCTGCGAGAGAGTGTGGGGTATGAAGCAGGGGCTGCGAGAGTGGGGTATGGAGCAGGGGCTGCGGGAGAGTGGGGTATGAAGCAGGGGCTGCGAGAGAGTGTGGGGTATGAAGCAGGGGCTGCGAGAGAGTGTGGGGTATGAAGCAGGGGCTGCGGGAGAGTGTGGGGTATGAAGCAGGGGCTGCGAGAGTGTGGGGTATGAAGCAGGGGCTGCGGGAGAGTGTGGGGTATGAAGCAGGGGCTGCGGGAGAGTGTGGGGTATGAAGCAGGGGCTGCGAGAGAGTGTCGTGTATGAAGCAGGGGCTGCGGGAGAGTGTGGGGTATGGAGCAGGGGCTGCGAGAGAGTGTGGGGTATGAAGCAGGGGCTGCGAGAGAGTGTGGGGTATGGAGCAGGGGCTGCGAGAGAGTGTCGTGTATGAAGCAGAGGCTGCGGGAGAGTGTGGGGTATGAAGCAGGGGCTGCGAGAGAGTGTGGGGTATGAAGCAGGGGCTGCGAGAGAGTGGGGTATGAAGCAGGGGCTGCGGGAGAGTGTGGGGTATGAAGCAGGGGCTGCGAGAGAGTGGGGTATGAAGCAGGGGCTGCGGGAGAGTGTGGGGTATGAAGCAGGGGCTGCGGGAGAGTGTGGGGTATGAAGCAGGGGCTGCGGGAGAGTGTGGGGTATGAAGCAGGGGCTGCGAGAGAGTGGGGTATGAAGCAGGGGCTGCGAGAGAGTGTGGGGTATGAAGCAGGGGCTGCGGGAGAGTGTGGGGTATGGAGCAGGGGCTGCGAGAGAGTGTCGTGTATGAAGCAGAGGCTGCGGGAGAGTGTGGGGTATGAAGCAGGGGCTGCGGGAGAGTGTGGGGCTGCGAGAGAGTGTGGGGTATGAAGCAGGGGCTGCGAGAGAGTGTGGGGTATGAGGCAGGGGCTGCGGGAGAGTGTGGGGTATGAAGCAGGGGCTGCGAGAGAGTGTGGGGTATGAGGCAGGGGCTGCGGGAGAGTGTGGAGTATGAAGCAGGGGCTGCGGGAGAGTGTGGGTTATGAGGCAGGGGCTGCGAGAGAGTGTGGGGTATGAAGCAGGGGCTGCGGGAGAGCGTGGGGTATGAAGCAGGGGCTGCGAGAGAGTGGGGTATGAAGCAGGGGCTGCGAGAGAGTGGGGTATGAAGCAGGGGCTGCGAGAGAGTGTGGGGTATGAAGCAGGGGCTGCGGGAGAGTGTGGGGTATGGAGCAGGGGCTGCGGGAGAGTGTGGGGTATGAAGCAGGGGCTGGGAGAGAGTGTGGGGTATGAAGCAGGGGCTGCGGGAGAGTGTGGGGTATGGAGCAGGGGCTGCGGGAGAGTGTGGGGTATGAAGCAGGGGCTGGGAGAGAGTGTGGGGTATGAAGCAGGGGCTGCGAGAGAGTGTGGGGTATGAAGCAGGGGCTGCGGGAGAGTGTGGGGTATGAAGCAGGGGCTGTGGGAGAGTGTGGGGTATGAAGCAGGGGCTGCGGGAGAGTGGGGTATGAAGCAGGGGCTGCGGGAAAGTGTGGGGTATGAAGCAGGGGCTGCGGGAGAGTGTGGGGTATGGAGCAGGGGCTGCGGGAGAGTGTGGGGTATGAAGCAGTTGCAATGGGCGGGGGAGCCTTGGTTAGGTCGCAGTTGATAGGAAAGGGACAGCACGGTGGCACAGTGGTTAGCACAGCAGCCTCAGCTCCAGGGTCCCGGGTTAAATTCCATCCTTGGGTGCCCGGCTGTTGCGAGTGTGCACGTTCTCCCCGTGTGTGTGTGGGTTTCCTCCGGGTGCTCCGGTTTCTTCCCACAGTCCAAAGACGTGCAGGTTAGCTGGATTGGCCATGATAAATTGCCCATTAGTGTCCAAATGGTTATGTGGGGTTGCGGGGATAGGGCGGAGGTGTGGATTTAAGTGGGGTGCTCTTTCCAAGGGCCGGTGCAAACTCGATGGCTGAATGGCCTCCTCCTGCGCTGTAAATTATCTGATTCGATGAAGGGCAGTGTTGCTGGAGTTGAGGGAGGAGAAACCAGGACGGGACACAGCCTGTGGCCCAGACTGATGCTGTGCTTTCACTACAGCCAGGCCGTGTGCATCTTCTACCTGGTGTTGCGGGCTCTGGACACAGTGGAAGATGACATGTCCATTCCTTTGGATGTGAAGATCCCGATGTTGCAGAATTTCCACACCTACCTGTATCAGCCTGAGTGGAGGTACGACCAGAGTCAGGAGAAGGATCGTCAGGTACTACAGGATTTCCCATCGGTACGTATCCTCATGTCAGGCGTGTGGGGGAGGATATAATTCCAATTCTCAGTGGGGTACAGGCCCCACACTGACTTTCACTGGGGTACGGGTCCCACACACACTGACTTTCACTGGGGTACGGGTCCCACACACACTGACTCTCACTGGGATACGGGTCCCACACACACTGACTCTCACTGGGGTACGGGTCCCACACACACTGACTCTCACTGGGATACAGCTCCACACACACGGACTCTCACTGGGGTACGGGTCCCACACACACTGACTCTCACTGGAGTACGGGTCCCACACACACTTACTCTCACTGGAGTACAGGTTCCACACACACTGACTCTCACTGGGGTACGGGTCCCACACACACTGACTCTCACTGGGGTACGGGTCAACAAACAAGAACAAAGAACAAAGAAATGTACAGCACAGGAACAGGCCCTTCGGCCCTCCAAGCCCGTGCCGACCATACTGCCCGACTAAACTACAATCTTCTACACTTCCTGGGTCCGTATCCTTCTATTCCCATCCTATTCATGTATTTGTCAAGATGCCCCTTAAATGTCCCTATCGTCCCTGCTTCCACTACCTCCTCCGGTAGCGAGTTCCAGGCACCCACTACCCTCTGCGTAAAAAACTTGCCTCGTACATCTACTCTAAACCTTGCCCCTCTCACCTTAAACCTATGCCCCCTAGTAATTGACCCCTCTACCCTGGGGAAAAGCCTCTGACTATCCACTCTGTCTATGCCCCTCATAATTTTGTATACCTCTATCAGGTCGCCCCTCAACCTCCTTCGTTCCAGTGAGAACAAACCGAGTTTATTCAATCGCTCCTCATAGCTTATGCCCTCCATACCAGGCAACATTCTGGTAAATCTCTTCTGCACCCTCTCTAAAGCCTCCACATCCTTCTGGTAGTGTGGCGACCAGAATTGAACACTATACTCCAAGTGTGGCCTAACTAAGGTTCTATACAGCTGCAACATGACTTGCCAATTCTTATACTCAATGCCCCGGCCAATGAAGGCAAGCATGCCGTATGCCTTCTTGACTACCTTCTCCACCTGTGTTGCCCCTTTCAATGACCTGTGGACCTGTGCTCCTAGATCTCTTTGACTTTCAATACTCTTGAGGGTTCTACCATTCACTGTATATTCCCTACCTGCATTAGCCCTTCCAAAATGCATTACCTCACATTTGTCCGGATTAAACTCCATCTGCCATCTCTCCGCCCAAGTCTCCAGACAATCTAAATCCTGCTGTATCCTCAGACAGTCCTCATCGCTATCCGCAATTCCACCAACCTTTGTGTCGTCTGCAAACTTACTAATCAGACTAGTTACATTTTCCTCCAAATCATTTATATATACTACAAACAGCAAAGGTCCCAACATTGATCCCTGTGGAACACCACTGGTCACAGCCCTCCAATTAGAAAAGCATCCCTCCATTGCTACCCTCTGCCTTCTATGGCCTAGCCAGTTCTGTATCCACCTTGCCAGTTCACCCCTGATCCCGTGTGACTTCACCTTTTGTACTAGTCTACCATGAGGGACCTTGTCAAAGGCCTTACTGAAGTCCATATAGACAACATCTACTGCCCTACCTGCATCAATCATCTTAGTGACCTCCTCGAAAAACTCTATCAAGTTAGTGAGACACGACCTCCCCTTCACAAAACCGTGCTGCCTCTCACTAATACGTCCATTTGCTTCCAAATGGGAGTAGATCCTGTCTCGAAGAATTCTCTCCAGTAATTTCCCTACCACTGAAGTAAGGCTCACCGGCCTGTAGTTCCCGGGATTATCCTTGCTACCCTTCTTAAACAGAGGAACAACATTGGCTATTCTCCAGTCCTCCGGGACATCCCCTGAAGACAGCGAGGATCCAAAGATTTCTGTCAAGGCCTCAGCAATTTCCTCTCCAGCCTCCTTCAGTATTCTGGGGTAGATCCCATCAGGCCCTGGGGACTTATCTACCTTAATATTTTTTAAGACACCCAACACCTCGTCTTTTTGGATCACAATGTGACCCAGGCTATCTACACCCCCTTCTCCAGACTCAACATCTACCAATTCCTTCTCTTTGGTGAATACTGATGCAAAGTATTCATTTAGTACCTCGCCCATTTCCTCTGGCTCCGCACATAGATTCCCTTGCCTATCCTTCAGTGGGCCAACCCTTTCCCTGGCTACCCTCTTGCTTTTTATGTACGTGTAAAAAGCCTTGGGATTTTCCTTAACCCTATTTGCCAATGACTTTTCGTGACCCCTTCTAGCCCTCCTGACTCCTTGCTTAAGTTCCTTCCTACTTTCCTTATATGCCACACAGGCTTCGTCTGTTCCCAGCCTTTTAACCGTGACAAATGCATCCTTTTTCTTTTTGACGAGGCCTACAATATCACTCGTCATCCAAGGTTCCCGAAAATTGCCGTATTTATCTTTCTTCCTCACAGGAACATGCCTGTCCTGTATTCCTTTCAACTGACACTTGAAAGCCTCCCACATGTCAGATGTTGATTTGCCCTCAAACATCCGCCCCCAATCTATGTTCTTCAGTTCCCGCCTAATATTGTTATAATTAGCCTTCCCCCAATTTAGCACATTCATCCTCGGACCACTCTTATCCTTGTCCACCAGTACTTTAAAACTTACTGAATTGTGGTCACTGTTACCAAAATGCTCCCCTACTGAAACATCTACCACCTGGCCGGGCTCATTCCCCAATACCAGGTCCAGTACCGCCCCTTCCCTAGTTGGACTGTTTACATATTGTTTTAAGAAGCCCTCCTGGATGCTCCTTACAAACTCCGCCCCGTCTAAGCCCCTGGCACTAAGTGAGTCCCAGTCAATATTGGGGAAGTTGAAGTCTCCCATCACCACAACCCTGTTGTTTTTACTCTTTTCCAAAATCTGTCTACCTATCTGCTCCTCTATCTCCCGCTGGCTGTTGGGAGGCCTGTAGTATACCCCCAACATTGTGACTGCACCCTTCTTATTCCTGATCTCTACCCATATAGCCTCACTGCCCTCTGAGGTGTCCTCTCGCAGTATAGCTGTGATATTCTCCCGAACAAGTAGCGCAACTCCGCCTCCCCTTTTACATCCCCCTCTATCCCGCCTGAAACATCTAAATCCTGGAACGTTTAGCTGCCAATCCTGCCCTTCCCTCAACCAGGTCTCTGTAATGGCAACAACATCATAGTTCCAAGTAGTAATCCAAGCTCTAAGTTCATCTGCCTTACCCGTAATGCTCCTTGCATTAAAACATATGCACTTCAGGCCACCAGACCCGCTGTGTTCAGCAACTTCTCCCCGTCTGCTCTGCCTCAGAGCCACACTCTCCCTATTCCCTAGTTCTCCCTCAATGCTCTCACCTTCTGACCTATTGCTCCCGTGCCCACCCCCCTGCCATACTAGTTTAAACCCTCCCGTGTGACACTAGCAAACCTCGCGGCCAGGATATTTATGCCTCTCCGGTTTAGATGCAACCCGTCCATCTTATACAGGTCACACCTGCCCCGGAAGAGCTCCCAGTGGTCCAGATAACGGAAACCCTCCCTCCTACACCAGCTGTTTAGCCACGTGTTCGTCTGCTCTATCTTCCTATTTCTAGCCTCACTGGCACGTGGCACAGGGAGTAATCCCGAGATTACAACCCTCGAGGTCCTGTCTTTTAACTTTCTGCCTAGCTCCCTGAACTCCTGCTGCAGGACCTCATGCCCCTTCCTGCCTATGTCGTTAGTACCAATATGTACAACGACCTCTGCCTGTTTGCCCTCCCCCTTCAGGATTCCCTCTACCCGTTCGGAGACATCCTGGACCCTGGCACCAGGGAGGCAACATACCATCCTGGAGTCTCTTTCACATCCACAGAAGCGCCTATCTGTGCCCCTGACTATAGAGTCCCCTATTACTATTACTCTTCTGCGCTTTGACCCTCCCTTCTGAACATCAGAGCCAGCCGTGGTGCCACTGCTCTGGCTGCTGCTGTTTTCCCCTGATAGGCTATCCCCCCCGACAGTATCCAAAGGGGTATATCTGTTCGAGAGGGGGACAACCACAGGGGATTCCTGCACTGACTGCCTGCCCTTTCTGGTGGTCACCCATTTCTCTGCCTGCACCTTGGGTGTGACCACATTTATATAACTGCGATCTATGACGCTTTCCGCTACCTGCATGCTCCTAAGTGCATCCAATTGCTGCTCCAACCGAACCATGCGGTCTGTGAGGAGCTGCAGTTGGGTGCACTTTCTGCAGATGAAGCCATCCGGGACGCTGGAAGCCTCCCGGACCTGCCACATCTCACAGTCAGAGCACAGCACCCCTCTAACTGACATTGCGTCAATTAATTAAAATTAAAATTTGTCTTTTTTTTTTTAAATACTTTTTTTTTAAATTGCAAAGTTACTGTCAACTATCTGTTTGCTAGCACTAGATTTCTAATAGAAATGCGATAGCTAACTATAATATTCTCCGATCTCTGGCTTAGATATCCTCTAAATTATAATTAAGTTATTATGTTTAATTAGTTCCCAAATACTCAAATTTTTTTTTTTAAATTTAGGTTAGAATCCCAACCAGCCACTCTGGCCACAGCTTTTCTGTGATGTCACTTCAGTTTCCCCCCGACACACACAATTTGATAAAAGGTATAAAAGTAAAAATAAGTAAAAATCACTTACTTACCTTCTTACCTTCTGAGTGTCTGAGATGTTCTCAGGTTCTCTCGCTGACAGAGACTGCTCCTCCACCTCCGATCCTTGACCTGCACAATGCTAATAATATAATAATATAATATGGCACTTACCTTACACCAATGGGTCTTATTATTAGGTTAGAGGAGGAGGGCGGGTGGGAGACACTACACGTGTAGTGTCTCGGGTTTCCTCTCCACCAGAATTTATTGGTTGGGGGGGGGCGGGGACTTGCCAGAGGTCGAACTTCCGGTTCCCGCCTTATATAAAAACAAATAAAACAGAAAAGAAGAACAGACACGGGACCAGGCAAGGCTTTTAAATACACTACTCACCTCCCAGAAGGCTCCTGCGCACCGCTGCCGCCGAAATCCAAAGGGCTGCTCCTGTAAAGGTAAGAGCTTTTAAACTCACTACTCACCTCCCAGAAGGCCCCTGCGCACCGCTGCCGCCGAAATCCAAAGGGCTGCTCCTGTAAAGGTAAGAGCTTTTAAACTCACTACTCACCTCCCAGAAGGCCCCTGCGCACCGCTGCCGCCGAAATCCAAAGGGCTGCTCCTGTAAAGGTAAGGTTTTTAAATACACTACTCACCTCCCAGAAGGCCCCTGCGCACCGCTGCCGCCGAAATCCAAAGGGCTGCTCCTGTAAAGGTAAGAGCTTTTAAACTCACTACTCACCTCCCAGAAGGCCCCTGCGCACCGCTGCCGCCGAAATCCAAAGGGCTGCTCCTGTAAAGGTAAGAGCTTTTAAACTCACTACTCACCTCCCAGAAGGCCCCTGTGCACTGCTGCCGCCGAAATCCAAAGGACTGCTCCTGTAAAGGTAAGGTTTTTAAATACACTACTCACCTCCCAGAAGGCCCCTGCGCACTGCTGCCGCCGAAATCCAAAGGGCTGCTCCTGTAAAGGTAAGAGCTTTTAAACTCACTACTCACCTCCCAGAAGGCCCCTGCGCACCGCTGCCGCCGAAATCCAAAGGGCTGCTCCTGTAAAGGTAAGAGCTTTTAAATACACTACTCACCTCCCAGAAGGCCCCTGCGCACCGCTGCCGCCGAAATCCAAAGGGCTGCTCCTGTAAAACTCTCACTGGGGTACGGGTCCCACACACACTGACTCTCACTGGGGTACGGGTCCCACACACACTGACTCTCACTGGGGTACAGGTCCCACACACACTGACTCTCACTGGGGTACGGGTTCCACACACACTGACTCTCACTGGGGTACGGGTCCCACACACACTGACTCTCACTGGGGTACGGGTCCCACACACACTGACTCTCACTGGGGTACGGGTCCCACACACACTGACTCTCACTGGGGTACGGGTCCCACACACACTGACTCTCACTGGGGTACAGTCCCACACACACTGACTCTCACTGGGGTATGGGTCCCACACACACTGACTGCCACTGGGGTACGGGTTCCACACACACTGACTCACTGGGGCACTGGTTCCACACACACTGACTCTCACTGGGGTCCGGGTTCCACACACACTGACTCTCACTGGCGTACAGGTTCCACACACACTGACTCTCACTGTGGTACGGGTTCCAAACACACTGACTCTCACTGGGGTACGGGACCCACACACACTGACTCTCACTGGGGTATGGGTCCCACACACACTGACTCTCACTGGGGTACGGGTCCCACACACACTGACTCTCACTGGAGTACCGGTTCCACACACACTGACTCTCACTGGGGTACGGGTCCCACACACACTGACTCTCACTGGGGTACGGGTCCCACACACACTGACTCTCACTGGGGTACGGGTCCCACACACACTGACTCTCACTGGGGTACAGTCCCACACACACTGACTCTCACTGGGGTATGGGACCCACACACACTGACTGCCACTGGGGTACGGGTTCCACACACACTGACTCACTGGGGCACTGGTTCCACACACACTGACTCTCACTGGGGTCCGGGTTCCACACACACTGACTCTCACTGGGGTACAGGTTCCACACACACTGACTCTCACTGTGGTACGGGTTCCAAACACACTGACTCTCACTGGAGTACGGGTCCCACACACACTGACTCTCACTGGGGTACGGGTCCCACACACACTGACTCTCACTGGGGTACAGGTCCCACACATACTGACTCTCACTCGGGTACGTGTCCCACACACACTGACTCTCACTGGGGTACGGGCCCCACACACACTGACTCTCACTCGGGTATGTGTCCCACACACACTGACTCTCACTGGGGTACGGGTCCCACACACACTGACTCTCACTGGGGTACGGGTCCCACACACACTGACTCTCACTGGGGTACGGGTCCCACACACACTGACTCTCACTGGGGTACGGGTCCCACACACACTGACTCTCACTGGGGTACGGGTCCCACACACACTGACTCTCACTGGGGTACAGTCCCACACACACTGACTCTCACTGGGGTATGGGTCCCACACACACTGACTGCCACTGGGGTACGGGTTCCACACACACTGACTCACTGGGGCACTGGTTCCACACACACTGACTCTCACTGGGGTCCGGGTTCCACACACACTGACTCTCACTGGCGTACAGGTTCCACACACACTGACTCTCACTGTGGTACGGGTTCCAAACACACTGACTCTCACTGGGGTACGGGACCCACACACACTGACTCTCACTGGGGTACGGGTCCCACACACACTGACTCTCACTGGGGTACGGGTCCCACACACACTGACTCTCACTGGGGTACATTCCCACACACACTGACTCTCACTCGGGTATGGGTCCCAGACACACTGACTGCCACTGGGGTACGGGTTCCACACACACTGACTCACTGGGGCACTGGTTCCACACACACTGACTCTCACTGGGGTCCGGGTTCCACACACACTGACTCTCACTGGGGTACAGGTTCCACACACACTGACTCTCACTGTGGTACGGGTTCCAAACACACTGACTCTCACTGGGGTACGGGTCCCACACACACTGACTCTCACTGGGGTACGGGTCCCACACACACTGACTCTCACTGGGGTACAGGTCCCACACATACTGACTCTCACTCGGGTACGTGTCCCACACACACTGACTCTCACTGGGGTACGGGTCCCACACACACTGACTCTCACTGGGGTACGGGTCCCACACACACTGACTCTCACTGGGGTACGGGTCCCACACACACTGACTCTCACTGGAGTACGGGTTCCACACACACTGACTCTCACTGGGGTACGGGTCCCACACACACTGACTCTCACTGGGGTACGGGTCCCACACACACTGACTCTCACTGGGGTACGGGTCCCACACACACTGACTCTCACTGGGGTACGTGTCCCACACACACTGACTCTCACTGGGGTACAGTCCCACACACACTGACTCTCACTGGGGTACGGGTCCCACACACACTGACTCTCACTGGGGTACGGGTTCCACACACACTGACTCTCACTGGGGTATGGGTCCCACACACCGACTCTCACTGGGGTCCGGGTCCCACACACACTGACTCTCACTGGGGTACGGGTCCCACACACACTGACTCTCGCTGGGGTACAGGTTCCACACACACTGACTCTCACTGGGGTACGGGTCCGACACACACTGACTCTCACTGGGGTATGGGTCCCGCACACACTGACTCTCACTGGGGTACGGGGTCCCACACACACTGACTCTCACTGGGGTACGGGGTCCCACACACACCGACTCTCACTGGGGTACGGGTTCCACACACACTGACTCTCACTGGGGTCGGGTCCCACACACACTGACTCTCACTGGGGTACGGGTCCCACACACACTGACTCTCACTGGGGTACGGGTCCCACACACACTGACTCTCACTGGGGTACGGGTCCCACACTCTGACTCTCACTGGAGTACGGGTCCCACACACACTGACTCTCACTGGGGTACGGGTCCCACACACACTGACTCTCACTGGGGTACAGGTCCCACACATACTGACTCTCACTCGGGTACGTGTCCCACACACACTGACTCTCACTGGGGTACGGGTCCCACACACACTGACTCTCACTGGGGTACGGGTCCCACACACACTGACTCTCACTGGAGTACGGGTTCCACACACACTGACTCTCACTGGGGTACGGGTCCCACACACACTGACTCTCACTGGGGTACGGGTCCCACACACACTGACTCTCACTGGGGTACGGGTCCCACACACACTGACTCTCACTGGGGTACGGGTCCCACACACACTGACTCTCACTGGGATACAGTCCCACACACACTGACTCTCACTGGGGTACGGGTCCCACACACACTGACTCTCACTGGGGTACGGGTCCCACACACACTGACTCTCACTGGAGTACGGGTTCCACACACACTGACTCTCACTGGGGTACGGGTCCCACACACACTGACTCTCACTGGGGTACGGGTCCCACACACACTGACTCTCACTGGGGTACGGGTCCCACACACACTGACTCTCACTGGGGTACGTGTCCCACACACACTGACTCTCACTGGGGTACAGTCCCACACACACTGACTCTCACTGGGGTACGGGTCCCACACACACTGACTCTCACTGGGGTACGGGTTCCACACACACTGACTCTCACTGGGGTATGGGTCCCACACACCGACTCTCACTGGGGTCCGGGTCCCACACACACTGACTCTCACTGGGGTACGGGTCCCACACACACTGACTCTCGCTGGGGTACAGGTTCCACACACACTGACTCTCACTGGGGTACGGGTCCGACACACACTGACTCTCACTGGGGTATGGGTCCCGCACACACTGACTCTCACTGGGGTACGGGGTCCCACACACACTGACTCTCACTGGGGTACGGGGTCCCACACACACCGACTCTCACTGGGGTACGGGTTCCACACACACTGACTCTCACTGGGGTCGGGTCCCACACACACTGACTCTCACTGGGGTACGGGTCCCACACACACTGACTCTCACTGGGGTACGGGTCCCACACACACTGACTCTCACTGGGGTACGGGTCCCACACTCTGACTCTCACTGGAGTACGGGTCCCACACACACTGACTCTCACTGGGGTACGGGTCCCACACACACTGACTCTCACTGGGGTACAGGTCCCACACATACTGACTCTCACTCGGGTACGTGTCCCACACACACTGACTCTCACTGGGGTACGGGTCCCACACACACTGACTCTCACTGGGGTACGGGTCCCACACACACTGACTCTCACTGGAGTACGGGTTCCACACACACTGACTCTCACTGGGGTACGGGTCCCACACACACTGACTCTCACTGGGGTACGGGTCCCACACACACTGACTCTCACTGGGGTACGGGTCCCACACACACTGACTCTCACTGGGGTACGGGTCCCACACACACTGACTCTCACTGGGATACAGTCCCACACACACTGACTCTCACTGGGGTACGGGTCCCACACACACTGACTCTCACTGGGGTACAGGTTCCACACACACTGACTCTCACTGGGGTACGGGTCCCACACACCGACTCTCACTGGGGTACGGGCCCCACACACACTGACTCTCACTGGGGTCCGGGTTCCACACACACCGACTCTCACTGGGGTACGGGCCCCACACACACTGACTCTCACTGGGGTACGGGTTCCACACACACTGACTCTCACTGGGGCACTGGTTCCACACACTGACTCTCACTGGGGTCCGGGTTCCACACACACTGACTCTCACTGCGGCACTGGTTCCACACACTGACTCTCACTGGGGTCCGGGTTCCACACACACTGACTCTCACTGGGGTACTGGTCCCACACACACTGACTCTCACTGGGGTACAGGTTCCACACACACTGACTCTCACTGGGGTACGGGTTCCACACACACTGACTCTCACTGGGGTACGGGTCCCACACACAGTGACTCTCACTGGGGTATGGGTCCCGCACACACTGACTCTCACTGGGGTACGGGGTCCCACACACACTGACTCTCACTGGGGTATGGGTCCCACACACACCGACTCTCACTGGGGTACGGGTTCCACACACACTGACTCTCACTGGGGTCGGGTCCCACACACACTGACTCTCACTGGGGTACGGGTCCCACACACACTGACTCTCACTGGGGTACGGGTCCCACACACACTGACTCTCACTGGGGTACGGGTCCCACACTCTGACTCTCACTGAGGTACGGGTTCCTCACACACTGACTCTCACTGGGGTACGGGTTCCACACACACTGACTCTCACTGGGGTACGGGTCCCACACACACTGACTCTCACTGGGGTACGGGTCCCACACACACTGACTCTCACTGGGGTACGGGTCCCACACACACTGACTCTCACTGGGGGACGGGTTCCACACACACTGACTCTCACTGGGGTACGGGTCCCACACACACTGACTCTCACTGGGGTACGGGGCCCACACACACTGACTCTCACTGGGGTACGGGTCCCACACACACTGACTCTCACTGGGGTACGGGGCCCACACACACTGACTCTCACTGGTGCACGGGTTTCACACACACTGACTCTCACTGGGGTACGGGTCCCACACACACTGACTCTCACTGGGTTACGGGGTCCACACACACTGACTCTCACTGGGGTACGGGGTCCACACACACTGACTCTCACTGGGGTACGGGTTCCACACACACTGACTCTCACTGGAGTACGGGTTCCACACACACTGACTCTCACTGGAGTACGGGTTCCACACACACTGACTCTCACTGGGGTACGGATCCCACACACACTGACTCTCACTGGGATACGGGTCCCATACACACTGACTCTCACTGGGGTACGGGTTCCACACACACTGACTCTCACTGGAGTACGGGTTCCACACACACTGACTCTCACTGGGGTACGGGTCCCACACAAACTGACTCTCACTGGGGTACGGGTCCCACACACACTGACTCTCACTGGGGTACGTGTCCCCGCACACTGACTCTCACTGGGGTACGAGTCCCCACACACTGACTCTCACTGGTGTACGGGTCCCACACACACTGACTCTCACTGGGGTACGGGATACACAGACATTGACTCTCCCTGGGGTACGGGTCCCACACACACTGACTCTCACTGGGGTACGGGTCCCACACACACTGACTCTCACTGGGGTACGGGTCCCACACACACTGACTCTCACTGGGGTACGGGTCCCACACACACTGAATCCCACTGGGGTACGGGTCCCACACACACTGACTCTCACTGGGGTACGGGTCCCACACACACTGACTCTCACTGGGGTACGGGTTCCACACACACTGACTCTCACTGCGGTACGGGTTCCACACACACTGACTCTCACTGGGGCACGGGTTCCCCACACACTGACTCTCACTGGGGTACGGGTCCCACACACTCTGACTCTCACTGGGGTACGGGTCCCACACAAACTGACTCTCACTGGGGTATGGGTCCCACACACTCTGACTCTCACTGGGGTACGGGTCCCACACAAACTGACTCTCACTGGGGTACGGGTCCCACACACACTGACTCTCACTGGGGTACGGGTCCCACACACACTGACTCTCACTGGGGTACAGTCCCACACACACTGACTCTCACTGGGGTACGGGTCCCACACACACTGACTCTCACTGGGGTACAGGTTCCACACACACTGACTCTCACTGGGGTACGGGTCCCACACACCCACTCTCACTGGGGTACGGGCCCCACACACACTGACTCTCAATGGGGTCCGGGTTCCACACACACCGACTCTCACTGGGGTACGGGCCCCACACACACTGACTCTCACTGGGGTACGGGTTCCACACACACTGACTCTCACTGGGGCACTGGTTCCACACACTGACTCTCACTGGGGTCCGGGTTCCACACACACTGACTCTCACTGGGGTCCGGGGTCCACACACACTGACTCTCACTGGGGTACTGGCCCCACACACACTGACTCTCACTGGGGTACAGGTTCCACACACACTGACTCTCACTGGGGTACGGGTTCCACACACACTGACTCTCACTGGGGTACGGGTCCCACACACACTGACTCTCACTGGGGTATGGGTCCCGCACACACTGACTCTCACTGGGGTACGGGGTCCCACACACACTGACTCTCACTGGGGTATGGGTCCCACACACACCGACTCTCACTGGGGTACGGGTTCCACACACACTGACTCTCACTGGGGTCGGGTCCCACACACACTGACTCTCACTGGGGTACGGGTCCCACACACACTGACTCTCACTGGGGTACGGGTCCCACACTCTGACTCTCACTGAGGTACGGGTTCCACACACACTGACTCTCACTGGGGTACGGGTTCCCCACACACTGACTCTCACTGGGGTCCGGGTTCCACACACACTGACTCTCACTGGGGTACGGGTTCCACACACACTGACTCTCACTGGGGTACGGGTTCCACACACACTGACTCTCACTGTGGTACGGGTCCCACACACACTGACTCTCACTGGGGCACGGGTCCCACTCACACTGACTCTCACTGGGGTACGGGTCCCACACACACTGACTCTCACTGGGGTACGGGGCCCACACACACTGACTCTCACTGGGGTACGGGGCCCACACACACTGACTCTCACTGGTGCACGGGTTTCACACACAC
Source organism: Scyliorhinus torazame (assembly GCF_047496885.1). Taxonomy (NCBI): domain Eukaryota; kingdom Metazoa; phylum Chordata; class Chondrichthyes; order Carcharhiniformes; family Scyliorhinidae; genus Scyliorhinus; species Scyliorhinus torazame. The sequence continues at coordinate 424,085,239 of NC_092707.1, read as the reverse complement.
TGACTCTCACTGGGGTACGGGACCCACACACACTGACTCTCACTGGGTTACGGGGTCCACACACACTGACTCTCACTGGGGTACGGGGTCCACACACACTGACTCTCACTGGGGTACGGGGTCCACACACACTGACTCTCACTGGGGTACGGGTTCCACACACACTGACTCTCACTGGAGTACGGGTTCCACACACACTGACTCTCACTGGAGTACGGGTTCCACACACACTGACTCTCACTGGGGTACGGGTTCCACACACACTGACTCTCACTGGAGTACGGGTTCCACACACACTGACTCTCACTGGGGTACGGGTCCCACACAAACTGACTCTCACTGGGGTACGTGTCCCCGCACACTGACTCTCACTGGGGTACGGGTCCCCACACACTGACTCTCACTGGGGTACGGGTCCCACACACACTGACTCTCACTGGGGTACGGGATACACAGACATTGACTCTCCCTGGGGTACGGGTCCCACATACACTGACTCTCACTGGGGTACGGGTCCCACACACACTGACTCTCACTGGGGTACGGGTCCCACACACACTGACTCTCACTGGGGTACGGGTCCCACACACACTGACTCTGACTGGTGCACGGGTTTCACACACACTGACTCTCACTGGGGTACGGGGCCCACACACACTGACTCTGACTGGTGCACGGGTTTCACACACACTGACTCTCACTGGGGTACGGGTCCCACACACACTGACTCCCACTGGAGTACGGGTTCCCCACACACTGTCTCTCACTGGGGTACGGGTTCCACACACACTGACTCTCACTGGGGTACGGGTCTCACACACACTGAATCTCACTGGGGTACGGGTCCCACACACACTGACTCTCACTTGGGTATGGGTCCCACACACACCGACTCTCACTGGGGTACGGGTTCCACACACACTGACTCTCACTGGGGTCGGGTCCCACACACACTGACTCTCACTGGGGTACGGGTCCCACACACACTGACTCTCACTGGGGTACGGGTCCCACACTCTGACTCTCACTGAGGTACGGGTTCCACACACACTGACTCTCACTGGGGTACGGGTTCCCCACACACTGACTCTCACTGGGGTCCGGGTTCCACACACACTGACTCTCACTGGGGTACGGGTTCCACACACACTGACTCTCACTGGGGTACGGGTTCCACACACACTGACTCTCACTGTGGTACGGGTCCCACACACACTGACTCTCACTGGGGCACGGGTCCCACTCACACTGACTCTCACTGGGGTACGGGTCCCACACACACTGACTCTCACTGGGGTACGGGGCCCACACACACTGACTCTCACTGGGGTACGGGGCCCACACACACTGACTCTCACTGGTGCACGGGTTTCACACACACTGACTCTCACTGGGGTACGGGTCCCACACACACTGACTCTCACTGGGTTACGGGGTCCACACACACTGACTCTCACTGGGGTACGGGGTCCACACACACTGACTCTCACTGGGGTACGGGGTCCACACACACTGACTCTCACTGGGGTACGGGTTCCACACACACTGACTCTCACTGGAGTACGGGTTCCACACACACTGACTCTCACTGGAGTACGGGTTCCACACACACTGACTCTCACTGGGGTACGGGTTCCACACACACTGACTCTCACTGGAGTACGGGTTCCACACACACTGACTCTCACTGGGGTACGGGTCCCACACAAACTGACTCTCACTGGGGTACGTGTCCCCGCACACTGACTCTCACTGGGGTACGGGTCCCCACACACTGACTCTCACTGGGGTACGGGTCCCACACACACTGACTCTCACTGGGGTACGGGATACACAGACATTGACTCTCCCTGGGGTACGGGTCCCACATACACTGACTCTCACTGGGGTACGGGTCCCACACACACTGACTCTCACTGGGGTACGGGTCCCACACACACTGACTCTCACTGGGGTACGGGTCCCACACACACTGACTCTGACTGGTGCACGGGTTTCACACACACTGACTCTCACTGGGGTACGGGGCCCACACACACTGACTCTGACTGGTGCACGGGTTTCACACACACTGACTCTCACTGGGGTACGGGTCCCACACACACTGACTCCCACTGGAGTACGGGTTCCCCACACACTGTCTCTCACTGGGGTACGGGTTCCACACACACTGACTCTCACTGGGGTACGGGTCTCACACACACTGAATCTCACTGGGGTACGGGTCCCACACACACTGACTCTCACTTGGGTACGGGTCCCCCACACACCGACTCTCACTGGGGTACGGGTCCCACACACACTGACTCTCACTGGGGTACGGGTCCCACACACACTGACTCTCACTGGGGTACCGGTTCCACACACACTGACTCTCACTGGGGTACGGGTCCCACACACTCTGACTCTCACTGGGGTACGGGTTCCACACACACTGACTCTCACTGGGGTACGGGTCCCACACACACTGACTCTCACTGGGGTACGGGTCCCACACACACTGACTCTCACTGGGGTACGGGTCCCACACACACTGACTCTCACTGGGGTACGGGTCCCACACACACTGACTCTCACTGGGGTACGGGTCCCACACACACTGACTCTCACTGGGGTACGGGTTCCACACACACTGACTCTCAGTGGGGTACGGGTCCCACACACACTGACACTCACTGGGGTACGGGTTCCACACACACTGACTCTCACTGGGGTACGGGTCCCACACACACTGACTCTCACTGGGGTACGGGTTCCACACACACTGACTCTCACTGGGGTACGGGTCCCACACATACTGACTCTCACTGGGGTACGGGTCCCACACACACTGACTCTCACTGGGGTACGGGTCCCACACACACTGACTCTCACTGGGGTACGGGTCCCACACACACTGACTCTCACTGGGGTACGGGTTCCACACACACTGACTCTCACTGGAGTACGGGTCCCACACACACTGACTCTCACTGGGGTACGGGTACCACACACACTGGCTCTCACTGGGGCACGGGTTCTGTCTTTGGCCTATTTCTGATCTGGTTTCCACTATTTCTCTCTGACCCAGATATCCTTGGAGTTCCGCTCCCTGGCGAAGGTCTATCAGGATGTGATTGCAAATATCTGCCACAAAATGGGAGCTGGAATGGCTGAATTTTTGGAAAAGAAAGTTGGATCTATCAAAGACTGGGACACGGTAAGGGGGTCGCAGACTGGCTGTTGGTGAGTGTTGTGTGCGTCATGTGGAGTTACAGACAGTTGTGATGGGTGGAGAGTTGGGTGCGGTGAGTGAGGGTGGTTTGACGTTTCAATGAAGTTTGTGTTGAGGAAAGTGTTGAAAATTATGTCATTGATTGTGGGTGTGACTGGCGAGACCAGAATCTGGTGCCCAGCCCTAATTATCCTGGAACTGACGGGCGTGCCCACCATTCCCGAGGACATGAAGAGTTGACCACGACTCTATGGGTCCAGAGTCTCAGTAAGTCAGACGAGGTAAAGACGACAAATTTCCTTCCCTATCGGGCATTGGTGAACCCGTGGCGGGTTTCGAACCCTTGCACCAGAGCACGAGCCTCGCCTTCTGGTGTACTGGTCCACATTACCAGTACCCCACCATCTCCTGGCAGGTAGAGTACAGGCTGTGACAGGTATGTGTGCGTGACAGAAGAATGCAGGAACGTGAATATGAGGTGGAATATTAGCCTTATTGAAAGGTAGAAGAAGCTCAAAGGGCCAAATGTCCTCCTCCTCAGTTTGATAAGTTCCTGCACCTTGGGATAGCTTGACTGATTGTTGCAGACGGTAAGAGTGTTTGAAGATGGACGGTGATATGGTCCAGTAATGAGTAACTGAACCGTGTGCTGGATAATGGAATCAGAATGTTTCACTGTCCTGTGAACCTTCACTGATGTTCCTTCTGCTCCTTTGTTTTTAGTACTGTCACTATGTGGCAGGCCTGGTGGGGATCGGCTTGTCCCGTCTGTTCTCCGCCTCTGAGCTGGAGGACCCGGTTGTTGGGCACGACACTGAGCTGGCGAACTCCATGGGCCTCTTCCTGCAGAAAACCAACATCATTCGAGATTACTTGGAGGACCAGCAAGAAGGCCGTGAGTTCTGGCCGCAGGAGGTGAGTGTGTAGTCGGAGGGTGGGGGGCAGTTACAAGTAAGAATTGCAACTCAAATGCCGATCTGGTTTACCCTGCCTACACCACTCCCTCTGGATGTGGGGTCGGCAAAATCCTGTTTTGCTTTTCTCTCCTGTAGCCGATCTGCTCAAGTTCCGCCCTCCCAACTCTGCAAATTCTGAACCATTACCTCCTGAATTCTTTCACTGCCTGAGCTCCCCAATTCCCCCTTTCCCTCAGACTTTATCTTTCAAACTATTCCCCCAATCTTTTTTAAAAGCTGTGCTAGATCCTTGAAGATTCCTCCTTTTGTTCGGGCACAGTGTCACTGGTCCAGCTGCCGATTGTTGCCCCTGTGTGTTTCAGGTCTGGAGCAAGTATGCAGAGAAACTGTCTGACTTCACCAAACCCCAAAATATTCAGGCAGCGCTGCACTGCTTGAATGAGCTGGTAACCAACGCACTGCAGCATGTCCCAGATGTTATTAAGTACTTATCTCGCCTCCACAATCAGAGTGTCTTCAACTTCTGTGCTATACCACAGGTAGGGGTTCTCCAATCAAATACAGGTTGGTGTTTGGAGAGAGTTCTGCAGGCAAGGTCTACCTGACTCTCATCTTTCTGCTCATTTGTGTGCATTGTATCCCCATCACTCTGTACCTCGGCTATGTGTCTGACACTCTGCTTGTATATTCCAGGTGATGGCAATCGCTACGTTGGCTGCCTGTTATAACAACCCGCAGGTTTTCCGTGGTGTGGTGAAGATTCGGAAGGGTCAGGCTGTGACACTGATGTTGGAGGCGACTAATATGGAGGCTGTGAAAGGGATGATTCGGCAGTATACTCAAGTGGTGAGGATCTGACCAAACATTCTGATTTCTACTGGAGGTTGCTGTGGAATATTTTGAATCTGCCTCTAATTACAATACAGGAAGCCCCACCCCCCCTCCCAATCCCCGTCGCCCCGTCCCCATCGCAGTGTCCCCCCCTCCCCTAATCGCCCCCCCGTCCCCATCGCAGTGTCTCCCACCCTCCCCATCGCCGCTTCCCCATCGCAGTGTCCTCCCCCCCCCCCTCCCAATCCCCGTCGCCCCGTCCCCATCGCAGTGTCCTCCCCCCCCCTCCCAATCGCCCCCCCCATCCCCGTCCCCATCGCAGGGTCCCCCCCCCCCAATCGCCCCCCCGTCCCCGTCCCCATCGCAGTGTCTCCCACCCTCCCCGTCGCCGCGTCCCCGTCGCCGTGTCCCGTCCCCCCCCGTTGCCCCGTCCCCATCGCAGTGTCCTCCCCCCCCCTCCCAATCGCCCCCCCCTCCCCGTCGCCATGTTCCCCCCCCGTTGCCCTATCCCCGTTGCCGTGACCCCCCCTCCTCATCGCCCCGTCCCCATCGCCGTGTCCCCCCCCTCCCAATCGCCCCCCCATCCCCGTCCCCATCGCAGTGTCTCCCCCCTTCCCCGTCGCCGTGTCCCCCCCCCCCCTGTTGCCCTGTCCCCATCACCGTGTCACCCATCACCGTGTCACCCATCACCGTGTCCCCCCCTCCACGTCGCCACCCCTCCCCGTCGCCCCCCCTTCCCGTCGCCCCCCCTCCCCGTCGCCCCCGTCTCCCCCTCCCCCTCCTCCCGCCCCCCCCTCCCCGTCTCCCCATCGCAGTGCCCCCCCCATCCCCATCGCAGTGCCCCCCCCTCCCCATCGCAGTGTCTCCCCGTCGCCCCCTCTCCCTGTCGACCCCCCTCCCCGCACCCCCCCCATCTTCCCCCCCTCCCCGTCGCCCTCCCCCCTCCCCCTCCCCCCTCACCCTCCCCGCCCCCCCCCCGTCCCCATCGCAGTGCCCCCCGTCGCCCACTCCCCGCCCCCCCTCTCCCCGTCGCCCCGTCCCCATCACAGTGTCCCCCCCCCATCCCCGTCCCCATCGCAGTGCCCCCGTCGCCCAGTCCCCATCGCAGTGTCCCCCCCTCATCGCAGTGTCCCCACCCCCCCCTCCCCGTCGCCACGTCCCCATCGCAGTGTCCCCCCCCTCATCGCAGTGTATCCACCCCCCCCTCCCCGTCGCCGCGTCCCCATCGCAGTGTCCCCCGTCGCCACGTCCCCATCGCAGTGTCCCCCCCTCCCCGTCGTCGCGCCCCCATCGCAGTGTCCCCCCTCCCCGTCGCCGCGTCTCCATCGCAGTGCCCCCCCTCCCTGTCGCCGCGTCCCCATCGCAGTGCCCCCCCGTCGCCGTGTCCCCATCGCAGTGTCCCCCCCTCCCCGTCGCCGCGCCCCCATCGCAGTGTCCCCCCCCTCCCCGTCGCCGCGTCCCCATCGCAGTGTCCCCCCTCCCCGTCGCCGCGTCCCCATCGCAGTGCCCCCCCCCCCCCGTCGCCGCGTCCCCATCGCAGTGCCCCCCCGTCGCCGTGTCCCCATCGCAGTGTTCCCTCCCCGTCGCCGCGTCCCCATCGCAGTGTGCCCCCCTCCCCGTCACCCCGTCCCCATCGCAGTGTTCCCCCCCCTCCCCATCGCCGCGTCCCCATCGCAGTGTCCCCCCCCCTCCACGTCGCCTCGCACCCATCACAGTGTCCGACCCTCCCCCTCCCCCCTCCCCCCTCCTCCCCGCCCCCCCCTCCCCGTCCCCATCGCAGTGCCCCCTGTCGCCCACTCCCCGCCCCCCCCTCCCCGTCGCTCCGTCCCCATCGCAGTGGCCCCCCCCATCCCCGTCCCCATCGCAGTGCCCCCGTCGACCCGTCCCCATCGCAGTGTCCCCCCCCTCCCCGTCCCCATCGCAGTGTCCCTCCCCGTCCCTATCGCAGTGTTCCCCACTCCATGTCGCCCCCTCCCCGTCGCCCCGTCCCCATCGCAGTGTCCCCCCCTCCCCGTCGCCACGTCCCCATCGCAGTGTCCCCCCCTCATCGCAGTGTGTCCACCCCCCCCTCCCCGTCGCCGCGTCCCCATCGCAGTGTCCCCCCCTCCCCGTCGCCGCGTCCCCATCGCAGTGTCCCCCCCTCATCGCAGTGTGTCCACCCCCCCCTCCCCGTCGCCGCGTCCCCATCGCAGTGTCCCCCCCTCATCGCAGTGTGTCCACTCCCCGTCGCCGCGTCCCCATCGCAGTGTCCCTTCCTCCCCGTCGCCGCGTCCCCATCGCAGTGTCCCCCCCCTCCCCGTCGCCCCGTCCCCATCGCAGTGTCCCCCCCTCCCCGTCGCCACGTCCCCATCGCAGTGTCCCCCCCTCATCGCAGTGTGTCCACCCCCCCTCCCCGTCGCCGCGTCCCCATCGCAGTGTCCCCCCCTCCCCGTCGCCGCGTCCCCATCGCAGTGTCCCCCCCCTCCCCGTCGCCGCGCCCCCATCGCAGTGCCCCCCCCTCCCCATCGCCGCATCCCCATCGCAGTGTCCCCCCCTCCCCGTCGCCGCGTCCCCATCGCAGTGCCCCCCCCTCCCCGTCGCCGCGTCCCCATCGCAGTGCCCCCCCGTCGCCGCGTCCCCATCGCAGTGTTTCCCACCCCTCCCCGTCGCCGTGTCCCCATCGCAGTGTTCCCCCCCTCCCCGTCGCCCCGTCCCCATCGCAGTGTTCCCCCCCCTCCCCGTCGCCGCGTCCCCATCGCAGTGTCCCCCCCTCCCCGTCGCCTCGCCCCCATCACAGTGTCCGCCCCCTCCCCCTCCCGCACCCTCCTCCCCGCCCCTCCCCTCCCTGTCCCCATCGCAGTGCCCCCCGTCGCCCACCTCCCCGCCCCCCCCTCCCCGTCGCCCCGTCCCCATCGCAGTGTCCCCCCCCATCCCCGTCCCCATCGCAGTGCCCCCGTCGCCCCGTCTCCATCGCAGTGTCCCCCCTCCTCCCCGTCCCCATCGCAGTGTCTCCCCCTCCCCGTCCCCATCGCAGTGTTCCCCCCTCTCCCCGTCGCCACGTCCCCATCGCAGTGTCCCCCCCCTCCCCGTCGCCACGTCCCCATCGCAGTGTCCCCCCCCCTCCCCGTCGCCGCGTCCCCATCGCAGTGTCCCCCCCCTCCCCGTCGCCGCGTCCCCATCGCAGTGCCCCCCCTTCCCCGTCGCCGCGTCCCCATCGCAGTGCCCCCCCCGTCGCCGCGTCCCCATCGCAGTGTTCCCCCCCTCCCCGTCGCCCCGTCCCCATCGCAGTGTTCCCCCCCTCCCCGTCGCCGCGTCCCCATCGCAGTGTCCCCCCCCCTCCCCGTCGCCCCGTCCCCATCGCAGTGTTCCCCCCCCCCCGTCGCCGCGTCCCCATCGCAGTGTTCCCCCCCCTCCCCCGTCGCCCCGTCCCCATCGCAGTGTTCCCTCCCCGTCGCCGCGTCCCCATCGCAGTGTCCCCCCCCTCCCCGTCGCCCCGTCCCCATCGCAGTGTTCCCTCCCCGTCGCCGCGTCCCCATCGCAGTGTCCCCCCCCTCCCCGTCGCCGCGTCCCCATCGCAGTGCCCCCCCCGTCGCCACGTCCCCATCGCAGTGTTCCCACCCTTCCCCGTCGCCGCGTCCCCATCGCAGTGTTCCCCCCCCTCCCCGTCGCCCCGTCCCCATCGCAGTGTTCCCCCCCCGTTGGCGTGCCCCCATCGCAGTGTCCCCCCCCCATCGCAGTGTTCCGCCCCCCCCCTCCCCGTCGTCCCGTCCCCATCGCCGCGCCCCCATCGCAGTGTCCCCGTCCCCCCCGTCGCCGCGCCCCCATCGCAGTGTCCCCCCGCCATCGCAGTGTCCCCCCCCCCTCCCCGTCGCCGCGCCCCCATCACAGTGTCCGCCCCCTCCCCATCGCCCCGTCCCCCATCGCAGTGTCTCCCCCCCCCCCTCCCCGTCGCCATGTCCCCATCACAGTGTCCCCCCCTCCCCGTTATCGCGCCCCCATCGCAATGGCCCCCCCCCCATCCCCGTCCCCATCGCAGTGCCCCCGTCGACCCGTCCCCATCGCAGTGTCCCCCCCCTCCCCGTCCCCATCGCAGTGTCCCTCCCCGTCCCTATCGCAGTGTTCCCCCCTCCATGTCGCCCCCTCCCCGTCGCCCCGTCCCCATCGTAGTGTCCCCCCCTCCCCGTCGCCCCGTCCCCATCGCAGTGTTCCCTCCCCGTCGCCGCATCCCCATCGCAGTGTCCCCCCCTCATCGCAGTGTGTCCACTCACCGTCGCCCGCGTCCCCATCGCAGTGTCCCCCCCTCCCCGTCGCCGCGTCCCCATCGCAGTGTCCCCCCCCCTCCCCGTCGCCGCGCCCCCATCGCAGTGCCCCCCCCTCCCCGTCGCCGCATCCCCATCGCAGTGTCCCCCCTCCCCGTCGCCGCGTCCCCATCGCAGTGCCCCCCCCTCCCCGTCGCCGCGTCCCCTTCGCAGTGCCCCCCCCGTCGCCGCGTCCCATCGCACTGTTCCCACCCCTCCCCGTCGCCGTGTCCCCATCGCAGTGTTCCCCCCCTCCCGTCGCCCCGTCCCCATCGCAGTGTTCCCCCCCTCCCCGTCGCCGCGTCCCCATCGCAGTGTCCCCCCCTCCCCGTCGCCTCGCCCCCATCACAGTGTCCGCCCCCTCCCCTCCCCCCCCCCCCCCTCCTCCCCGCCCATCCCGCCCTCCCTGTCCCCCATCGCAGTGCCCCCCGTCGCCCACTCCCCGCCCCCCCCTCCCCGTCGCCCCGTCCCATCGCAGTGTCCCCCCCCATCCCCGTCCCAATCGCAGTGCCCCCGTCGCCCCGTCCCCATCGCAGTGTCCCCCCCCTCCCCGTCCCCATCGCAGTGTCTCCCCCTCCCCCGTCCCCATCGCAGTGTTCCCCCCCTCCCCGTCGCCACGTCCCCATCGCAGTGTCCCCCCCTCCCCGTCGCCACGTCCCCATCGCAGTGTCCCCCCCCCTCCCCGTCGCCGCGTCCCCATCGCAGTGTCCCCCCCCTCCCCGTCGCCGCGTCCCCATCGCAGTGCCCCCCCTCCCCGTCGCCGCGTCCCCATCGCAGTGCCCCCCCTCCCCGTCGCCCCGTCCCCATCGCAGTGCCCCCCCCCGTCGCCGCGTCCCCATCGCAGTGTTCCCCCCCTCCCCGTCGCCGCATCCCCATCGCAGTGTTCCCCCCCCGTTGGCGCGACCCCATCGCAGTGTCCCCCCCCCATCGCAGTGTTCCACCCCCCCCCTCCCCGTCGTCCCGTCCCCATCGCCGCGCCCCCCATCGCAGTGTCCCCGTCCCCCCCGCCGCCGCGCCCCCATCGCAGTGTCCCCCCGCCATCGCAGTGTCCCCCCCCCTCCCCGCCGCCGCGCCCCCATCACAGTGCCCGCCCCCTCCCCGTCGCCGCGTCCCCATCGCAGTGCCCCCCCTCCCCGTCGCCGCGTCCCCATCGCAGTGCCCCCCCCCGTCGCCGCGTCCCCATCGCAGTGTTCCCCCCCCTCCCCGTCGCCGCATCCCCATCGCAGTGTTCCCCCCCCGTTGGCGCGACCCCATCGCAGTGTCCCCCCCCCCATCGCAGTGTTCCGCCCCCCCCCTCCCCGTCGTCCCGTCCCCATCGCCGCGCCCCCATCGCAGTGTCCCCGTCCTCCCGTCGCCGCGCCCCCATCGCAGTGTCCCCCCGCCATCGCAGTGTCCCCCCCCTCCCCGTCGCCGCGCCCCCATCACAGTGCCCGCCCCCTCCCATCGCCCCGTCCCCATCGCAGTGTCTCCCCCCCCCTCCCCGTCGCCATGTCCCCATCACAGTGTCCCCCCCTCTCAGTTATCGCGCCCCCATCGCAGTGTCCCCCCTCCTCCCCATCGCAGTGTCGCCCCCCCCGTTGCTGCGTCCCCATCGCAGTGTTCCCTCCCCGTCGCCGCGTCCCCATCGCAGTGCCCCCCCTCCCCGTCGCCGCGTCCCCATCGCAGTGCCCCCCCCCTCCCCATCGCCGCGCCCCCCATCACAGTGTCCGCCCCCTCCCCATCGCCCCGTCCCCATCGCAGTGTCTCCCCCCCCCCCCTCCCCGTCGCCATGTCCCCATCACAGTGTTCCCCCCCTCCCCGTTATCGCGCCCCCATCGCAGTGTCCCCCCCCCGTTGCTGCGTCCCCATCGGAGTGTTCCGCCCCCCCCTCCCTGTCGTCCCGTCCCCATCGCCGCGCCCCCACCGCAGTGTCGTCGTCCCTCCCGTCGCCGCGCCCCCATCGCAGTGTCCCCCCCCCCCCCCATCGCAGTGTTCTGCCCCCCTCCCAGTCGTCCCGTCCCCATCGCCGCGCCCCCCATCGCAGTGTCGTCCCCCCCCCCGTTGCCGCGTCCCCATCGCAGTGTCCCCCCCCCCCCGTTGGCGCACCCCATCGCAGTGTCCCCCCCATCGCAGTATTCCGCGCCCCCCTCCCCGTCGTCCCGTCCCCATCGCCGCGCCCCCATCGCAGTGTCCCCCCCCCGCCATCGCAGTGTTCCGCCCCCCGTCGTCCCGTCCCATCGCCGCGCCCCCATCGCAGTGTTCCCCCCCCCCCCGCCGCCGCGCCCCCATCGCAATGTCCCCCCCCCCTTCCCATCACAGTGTTCCGCCTCCGTCGCCCCGTCCCTGTCGCCGCGCCCCATCGCAGTGTTCCCTCCCCCGCCCCGTCGCCCCGTCCCCGTCGCCGCGCCCCCATCGCAGTGTTCCCCCCTCCCCGTCGCTGCGGTCCCCATCGCAGTGTTCCCCCCCCTCCCCGTCGCCGCGCCCCCATCGCAGTGTCCCCCCCTCCCCATCGCAGTGTTCCGCCCCCCCCTCCCCGTCGCCCCGTCCCCATCGCCGCGTCCCCATCGCCGTGTTCCCCCCCTCCCCGTCGCTGCGTCCCCATCGCAGTGTTCCCCCCCTCCCCGTCGCCGCGCCCCCATCGCAGTGTCCCCCCCTCCCCATCGCAGTGTTCCGCCCCCCCTCCCCGTCGCCCCGTCCCATCGCCGCGCCCCCATCGCAGTGTTCCCCCCTGTCGCCGCGCCCCCATCGCAGTGTTCCCTCCCCGTCGCCGCGCTCCCATCGCAGTGTCCCCCCCCTTCCCATCACAGTGTTCCGCCCCCCCCCCCCCGTCGCCCCGTCCCCATCGCCGCGCCCCCCATCGCATTGTTCCCCCCTGTCGCCGCGCCCCCATCGCAGTGTTCCCTCCCCGTCGCTGCGCCCCCATCGCAGTGACCCCCCCCTTCCCATCACAGTGTTCCGCTCCCCCCTCCCCGTCGCCCCGTCCCCATCGCCGTGCCCCCATCGCAGTGTTCCCTCCCGCTCCCCATCCCCATCGCCGCGCCCCCATCGCAGTGTTCCCCCCCCTCCCCGTCGCCCCGTCCCCGTCGCCGCGCCCCCATCGCAGTGTTCCCCCCCTCCCCATCGCCGTGCCCCCATCGCAGTGTCCCCCCCTTCCCATCACAGTGTTCCACCCCCCCTCACCGTCGCCGCCCCCTCACCCCGTCGCCGCGCCCCCATCGCGGAACAAAGCCGCCTGGTGTCGCCGTGTGGAACAAAGCCGCCCGGTGTCGGCACGTGGAACAAAGCCGCCCGGTGTCGCCGTGTGGAACAAAGCCGCCCGGTGTCGCCGTGTGGAACAAAGCCGCCCGGTGTCGCCGTGTGGAACAAAGCCGCCCGGTGTCGCCGTGCGGAACGAAGCCGCCCGGTGTCGCCGTGTGGAACAAAGCCGCCCGGTGTCGCCGTGTGGAACAAAGCCGCCCGGTGTCGCCGTGTGGAACAAAGCCGCCCGGTGTCGCCGTGTGGAACAAAGCCGCCCGGTGTCGCCGTGTGGAACAAAGCCGCCCGGTGTCGCCGTGTGGAACAAAGCCGCCCGGTGTCGCCGTGTGGAACAAAGCCGCCCGGTGTCGCCGTGTGGAACAAAGCCGCCCGGTGTCGCCGTGTGGAACAAAGCCGCCCGGTGTCGCCGTGTGGAACAAAGCCGCCCGGTGTCGCCGTGTGGAACAAAGCCGCCCGGTGTTGCCGCGTGGAACAAAGCCGCCCGGTGTCGCCGTGTGGAACAAAGCCGCCCGGTGTCGGTGCGTGGAACAAAGCCGCCCGGAGTCGCCGTGTGGAACAAAGCCGCCCGGTGTCGCCGTGTGGAACAAAGCCGCCCGGTGTCGGCGCGTGGAACAAAGCCGCCCGGTGTCGCCGTGTGGAACAAACCCGCCCGGCGACGCCGTGTGGAACAAAGCCGCCCGGAGTCGCCGTGTGGAACAAAGCCGCCCGGTGTCGCCGTGTGGAACAAAGCCGCCCGGTGTCGGCGCGTGGAACAAAGCCGCCCGGTGTCGCCGTGTGGAACAAACCCGCCCGGCGACGCCGTGTGGAACAAAGCCGCCCGGTGTCGGCACGTGGAACAAAGCCGCCCGGTGTCGGCACGTGGAACAAAGCCGCCCGGCGTCGGCGTGTGGAACAAAGCCGCCCGGTGTCGGCGTGTGGAACAAAGCCGCCCGGCGTCGGCGTGTGGAACAAAGCCGCCCGGCGTCGGCGTGTGGAACAAAGCCGCCCGGCGTCGGCACGTGGAACAAAGCCGCCCGGTGTCGGTGTGTGGAACAAAGCCGCCCGGTGTCGGCGTGTGGAACAAAGCCGCCCGGTGTCGCCGTGTGGAACAAAGCCGCCCGGTGTCGGCACGTGGAACAAAGCCGCCCGGTGTCGGCACGTGGAACAAAGCCGCCCGGCGTCGGCGTGTGGAACAAAGCCGCCCGGCGTCGGCGTGTGGAACAAAGCCGCCCGGCGTCGGCGTGTGGAACAAAGCCGCCCGGCGACGCCGTGTGGAACAAAGCCGCCCGGTGTCGGCGTGTGGAACAAAGCCGCCCGGTGTCGCCGTGTGGAACAAAGCCGCCCGGTGTCGGCGTGTGGAACAAAGCCGCCCGGCGACGCCGTGTGGAACAAAGCCGCCCGGTGTCGGCACGTGGAACAAAGCCGCCCGGTGTCGCTGTGTGGAACAAAGCCGCCCGGTGTCGGCGTGTGGAACAAAGCCGCCCGGTGTCGGCACGTGGAACAAAGCCGCCCGGTGTCGCTGTGTGGAACAAAGCCGCCCGGTGTCGGCACGTGGAACAAAGCCGCCCGGTGTCGCTGTGTGGAACAAAGCCGCCCGGTGTCGGCGTGTGGAACAAAGCCGCCCGGTGTCGGCGTGTGGAACAAAGCCGCCCGGTGTCGCCGTGTGGAACAAAGCCGCCCGGTGTCGGCACGTGTGGAACAAAGCCGCCCGGTGTCGCCGTGTGGAACAAAGCCGCCCGGTGTCGCCGTGTGGAACAAAGCCGCCCGGTGTCGCCGTGTGGAACAAAGCCGCCCGGTGTCGGCACGTGTGGAACAAAGCCGCCCGGTGTCGCCGTGTGGAACAAAGCCGCCCGGTGTCGCCGTGTGGAACAAAGCCGCCCGGTGTCGCCGTGTGGAACAAAGCCGCCCGGTGTCGCCGTGTGGAACAAAGCCGCCCGGTGTCGCCGTGTGGAACAAAGCCGCCCGGTGTCGGCACGTGGAACAAAGCCGCCCGGCGTCGGCGTGTGGAACAAAGCCGCCCGGTGTCGCCGTGTGGAACAAAGCCGCCCGGTGTCGGCGCGTGGAACAAAGCCGCCCGGTGTCGCCGTGTGGAACAAAGCCGCCCGGTGTCGCCGTGTGGAACAAAGCCGCTCGGTGTCGCCGTGTGGAACAAAGCCGCCCGGTGTCGCCGTGTTGTACAAAGCCGCTCGGTGTCGGCGTGTGGAACAAAGCCGCCCGGTGTCGCCGTGTGGAACAAAGCCGCTCGGTGTCGGCGTGTGGAACAAAGCCGCCCGGTGTCGCCGTGTGGAACAAAGCCGCCCGGTGTCGGCGTGTGGAACAAAGCCGCTCGGTGTCGGCACGTGGAACAAAGCCGCCCGGTGTCGCCGTGTGGAACAAAGCCGCTCGGTGTCGGCGTGTGGAACAAAGCCGCCCGGTGTCGCCGTGTGGAACAAAGCCGCCCGGTGTCGGCACGTGGAACAAAGCCGCCCGGTGTCGCCGTGTGGAACAAAGCCGCCCGGTGTCGCCGTGTGGAACAAACCCGCCCGGCGACGCCATGTGGAACAAAGCCGCCCGGTGTCGGCACGTGGAACAAAGCCGCCCGGTGTCGCCGTGTGGAACAAAGCCGCCCGGTGTCGCCGTGTGGAACAAACCCGCCCGGCGACGCCATGTGGAACAAAGCCGCCCGGTGTCGCCGTGTGGAACAAACCCGCCCGGCGACGCCATGTGGAACAAAGCCGCCCGGTGTCGGCACGTGGAACAAAGCCGCCCGGTGTCGCCGTGTGGAACAAAGCCGCCCGGTGTCGCCGTGTGGAACAAAGCCGCCCGGTGTCGCCGTGTGGAACAAAGCCGCCCGGTGTCGGCGCGTGGAACAAAGCCGCCCGGTGTCGCCGTGTTGTACAAAGCCGCCCGGTGTCGGCACGTGGAACAAAGCCGCCCGGTGTCGCCGTGTTGTACAAAGCCGTTCTCTGGGTGGAGCATCGCCGTCGCAGAGAAGCTGGCCCGAGGTGGTGGCCGTGGAATTCGCTAACCACATGGAGGTGATGAGGAAGGAGATGACGGCGGTGATGAAGGTGCTGGTGGAGGAGGCGATTGCCCCGGTGAGGGCAGTGGTGTCGAGGGCATCGCCTGAGGTGCGGGAGCAAGGTGAGACATTGAAGGGAGTGGAAGAGGCCTTGTCACAACACAGCGATCAGATCACCTCGATGGGTGAGGAGCTGCGGAGGGTGGTGGAGACCAACAAGGGTCTGCGAGGCAAAGTGGAGGAAAACAGATCCAGGTGGCAGAATCTGAGGATCGTGGGTATGCCCGGCGGGCCCGTGGCCGACGGAGTATTTTGCCGCGATGTTGGTGGAGCTGTTGAGGGAGGGAGAAGATCCCTCTCAGTACGAACTGGATCGGGCTCATCGGTCGCTGAGGTCTAAACCGAAGGCAAATGAGCCACCAAGGGCGGCAATAATTTGTTTTCACAGGCTCCACGTGAAGGAGAAGGTCCTGAGTTGGGTGAAGAAGAAGCAGGAGGTGCAGTGGGCTGGAGCTGGTGTACGTATTTACCAGGGCGTAACCGTGGAGTTGGCGAGGAGGCGGGCGGCCTTCGGCTGTATAACAGCGGGGTGAGGTGCAGCATAGTGCACCCAGATACGTTGAGGGAGACCTACAACTCCAAAGACTTTTATTTTGAGACGGTGGAAGCAGCGGAGGCGTTTGTGACGGTAGAAGGACTGGGGCAGAAGTGAGAAATGGGACTGAGGGTAGGGGAGAGGGTGCAAGAGTGTATGTAGTTCTTTTTTTAAAAAAATTCATGTTGTTAATTGTGATTTAAGGGTGTGAAGTGGCCTGTTTGGGAAGGGCAGGAGTTGGGATTTTCGTACTAGGTTTGTTTGTTTGAAGGGAATTAGGATGAAGCAGGGATTCTCCAATTCATGGGATTGGTTGCCATTGAGCACGGTGGGGCAGGGGGGAGGGGCCATTGAGCACGGTGGGGCAGGGGGGAGGGGCCATTGAGCACGGTGGGGCAGGGGGGAGGGGCCATTGAGCACGGTGGGGCAGGGGGGAGGGGCCATTGTGCACGGTGGGGGAGGGGCCATTGACCACGGGGGGGCTGGGGCTATTGTGCACGGTGGGGAGGGGCCATTGAGCGCGGTAGGGTGGGGGAGGGGCTATTGTGCACGGTGGGGCAGGGGGAGGGGCCATTGAGCACGGCGGGGTGGGGGAGGGGCTCTTGTGCACGGTGGTGCAGGGGGAGGGGCCATTGACCACGGGGGGGTGGGGCTATTGTGCACGGTGGGGAGGGGCCATTGAGCACGACTGGGTGGGGGAGGGGCTATTGTGCACGGTGGTGCAGGGGGAGGGGCCATTGAGCGCGGTGGGGCAGGGGGTGGAGCCATTGAGCACAGTGGGGCAGGGGGAGGGGCCATTGAGCACGGTGGGGCGGGGGAGGGGCCATTGAGCACGGTGGGGCAGGGGGGAGGGGCCATTGAGCACGGTGGGGCAGGGGGGAGGGGCCATTGAGCACGGTGGGGCAGGGGGGAGGGGCCATTGAGCACGGTGGGGCAGGGGGGAGGGGCCATTGTGCACGGTGGGGCAGGGGGGAGGGGCCATTGACCACGGGGGGGCTGGGGCTATTGTGCACGGTGGGGAGGGGCCATTGAGCGCGGTAGGGTGGGGGAGGGGCTATTGTGCACGGTGGGGCAGGGGGAGGGGCCATTGAGCACGGCGGGGTGGGGGAGGGGCTCTTGTGCACGGTGGTGCAGGGGGAGGGGCCATTGACCACGGGGGGGTGGGGCTATTGTGCACGGTGGGGAGGGGCCATTGAGCACGACGGGGTGGGGGAGGGGCTATTGTGCACGGTGGTGCAGGGGGAGGGGCCATTGAGCGCGGTGGGGCAGGGGGTGGAGCCATTGAGCACGGTGGGGCAGGGGGAGGGGTCATTGAGCACAGTGGGGTGGGGGGAGGGGGCCATTGACCATGACGGAGTGGGGGGGAGGGGCCATTGAGCACGATGGGGTGGGGGGAGGGGCCATTGAGCACGGTGGGGCATGGAGGAGGGGCCATTGAGCATGGTGGGGTGGGGGAGGGGCCATTGAGCACGGTGGGAGGGGCTATTGTGCGGGGTGTGGTGGGGAGGGTCCATTGAGCACAACGGGGCGGGGGGAAGGGCCATTGAGCACAGTGGGGGGAGGGGCCATTGAGCACGGTGGGGTGGGGGAGGGGCCATTGAGCACGGTGGGGCGGGGGGAGGGGCCATTGCGCACGGTGGGGCGGGGGGAGGGGCCATTGAGCTCAATGGGGCGGGGGAGGGGCCATTGAGCTCGATGGGGCAGGGAGGGGCCATTGAGCACGGTGGGGCAGAGGGGAGGGGCCATTGAGCACGGTGGGGCGGGGGAGGGGCCATTGAGCTCGATGGGGCGGGGGAGGGGCCATTGAGCTCGATGGGGCAGGGAGGGGCCATTGCGCACGGTGGGGCGGGGGAGGGGCCATTGAGCACGGTGGGGCAGAGGGGAGGGGCCATTGAGCACGGTGGGGCGGGGGAGGGGCTATTGCGCACGGTGGGGCGGGGGGAGGGGCCATTGAGCTCGATGGGGCGGGGGAGGGGCCATTGCGCACGGTGGGGCGGGGGAGGGGCCATTGAGCAGGGTGGGGCGGGGGAGGGGCCATTGCGCACGGTGGGGCGGGGGAGGGGCCATTGAGCTCGATGGGGCGGGGAGGGGCCATTGCGCACGGTGGGGCGGGGGAGGGGCCATTGAGCACGGTGGGGCGGGGGAGGGGCCATTGCGCACGGTGGGGCGGGGGAGGGGCCATTGAGCACGGTGGGGCGGGGAGGAGCCATTGCGCACGGTGGGGCAGGGAGGGGCCATTGCGCACGGTGGGGCGGGGGAGGGGCCATTGCGCACGGTGGGGCGGGGGAGGGGCCATTGCGCACGGTGGGGCGGGGGAGGGGCCATTGCGCACGGTGGGGCGGGGGAGGGGCCATTGCGCACAGTGGGGCGGGGGAGGGGCCATTGCGCACGGTGGGGCGGGGAGGGGCCATTGAGCTGGATGGGGCGGGGAGGGGCCATTGCGCACGGTGGGGCGGGGGAGGGGCCATTGCGCACGGTGGGGCGGGGGAGGGGCCATTGCGCACAGTGGGGCGGGGGAGGGGCCATTGAGCTCGATGGGGCAGGGAGGGGCCATTGCGCACGGTGGGGCGGGGGAGGGGCCATTGCGCACAGTGGGGCGGGGAGGGGCCATTGCGCACGGTGGGGCGGGGAGGGGCCATTGCGCACGGTGGGGCGGGGGAGGGGCCATTGCGCACGGTGGGGCGTGGGAGGGGCCATTGCGCACAGTGGGGCGGGGGGAGGGGCCATTGAGCACGGTGGGGCGGGGAGGGGCCATTGAGCACGGTGGGGCGGGGGAGGGGCCATTGCGCACAGTGGGGCGGGGAGGGGCCATTGAGCACGGTGGGGCGGGGGAGGGGCCATTGCGCACGGTGGGGCGGGGGAGGGGCCATTGAGCTCGATGGGGCGGGGAGGGGCCATTGCGCACAGTGGGGCGGGGGAGGGGCCATTGCGCACGGTGGGGCGGGGGAGAGGCCATTGCGCACGGTGGGGCGGGGAGGGGCCATTGCGCACAGTGGGGGGAGGGGCCATTGCGCACAGTGGGGGAGGGGCCATTGCGCACAGTGGGGCGGGGAGGGGCCATTGCGCACGGTGGGGCGGGGGAGGGGCCATTGCGCACGGTGGGGCGGGGAGGGGCCATTGCGCACAGTGGGGCGGGGGAGGGGCCATTGAGCTCGATGTGGCAGGGAGGGGCCATTGCGCACGGTGGGGCGGGGGAGGGGCCATTGCGCACAGTGGGGTGGGGAGGGGCCATTGCGCACGGTGGGGCGGGGGAGGGGCCATTGCGCACGGTGGGGCGGGGAGGGGCCATTGCGCACGGTGGGGCGGGGAGGGGCCATTGCGCACGGTGGGGCGGGGGAGGGGCCATTGCGCACGGTGGGGCGGGGAGGGGCCATTGCGCACAGTGGGGCGGGGGAGGGGCCATTGAGCTCGATGTGGCAGGGAGGGGCCATTGCGCACGGTGGGGCGGGGGAGGGGCCATTGCGCACAGTGGGGTGGGGAGGGGCCATTGCGCACGGTGGGGCGGGGGAGGGGCCATTGCGCACGGTGGGGCGGGGAGGGGCCATTGCGCACGGTGGGGCGGGGAGGGGCCATTGCGCACAGTGGGGCGGGGGAGGGGCCATTGCGCACGGTGGGGCGGGGGGAGGGGCCATTGCGCACGGTGGGGCGGGGGAGGGGCCATTGAGCACGGTGGGGCGGGGAGGGGCCATTGAGCACGGTGGGGCGGGGAGGGGCCATTGAGCACGGTGGGGCGGGGAGGGGCCATTGAGCATGGTGGGGCGGGGGAGGGGCCATTGAGCACGGTGGGGCGGGGAGGGGCCATTGAGCATGGTGGGGCGGGGGAGGGGCCATTGAGCACGGTGGGGCGGGGAGGGGCCATTGAGCACGGTGGGGCGGGGAGGGGCCATTGAGCACGGTGGGGCGGGGAGGGGCCATTGAGCACGGTGGGGCGGGGCGGGGCCATTGAGCACGGTGGGGCGGGGAGGGGCCATTGAGCACGGTGGGGCGGGGCGGGGCCATTGAGCACGGTGGGGCAGGGGGGAGGGGCCATTGAGCACGGTGGGGCAGGGGGGAGGGGCCATTGAGCACGGTGGGGCGGGGAGGGGCCATTGAGCACGGTGGGGCGGGGAGGGGCCATTGAGCACGGTGGGGCGGGGCGGGGCCATTGAGCACGGTGGGGCAGGGGGGGAGGGGCCATTGAGCACGGTGGGGCAGGGGGGAGGGGCCATTGAGCACGGTGGGGCGGGGGAGGGGCCGGCAGATTAGAAATGAGCAAACGTGACACCACTGTTTAAAAAAGGAGGTAGGCAGAAAGCGGGTAATTATAGGCCAGTGAGCTTAACTTCGGTAGTAGGGAAGATGCTGGAATCTATCATCAAGGAAGAAATAGCGAGGCACCTGGATGGAAATTGTCCCATTGGACAGACAAACAAAGAACAAAGAAATGTACAGCACAGGAACAGGCCCTTCGGCCCTCCAAGCCCGTGCCGACCATACTGCCCGACTAAACTACAATCTTCTACACTTCCTGGGTCCGTATCCTTCTATTCCCATCCTATTCATATATTTGTCAAGATGCCCCTTAAATGTCCCTATCGTCCCTGCTTCCACTACCTCCCCCGGTAGCGAGTTCCAGGCACCCACTACCCTCTGCGTAAAAAACTTGCCTCGTACATCTACTCTAAACCTTGCCCCTCTCACCTTAAACCTATGCCCCCTAGTAATTGACCCCTCTACCCTGCGGAAAAGCCTCTGACTATCCACTCTGTCTATGCCCCTCATAATTTTGTATACCTCTATCAGGTCGCCCCTCAACCTCCTTCGTTCCAGTGAGAACAAACCGAGTTTATTCAATCGCTCCTCATAGCTTATGCCCTCCATACCAGGCAACATTCTGGTAAATCTCTTCTGCACCCTCTCTAAAGCTTCCACATCCTTCTGGTAGTGTGGCGACCAGAATTGAACACTATACTCCAAGTGTGGCCTAACTAAGGTTCTATACAGCTGCAACATGACTTGCCAATTCTTATACTCAATGCCCCGGCCAATGAAGGCAAGCATGCCGTATGCCTTCTTGACTACCTTCTCCACCTGTGTTGCCCCTTTCAATGACCTGTGGACCTGTACTCCTAGATTTCTTTGACTTTCAATATTCTTGAGGGTTCTACCATTCACTGTATATTCCCTACCTGCATTAGCCCTTCCAAAATGCATTACCTCACATTTGTCCGGATTAAACTCCATCTGCCATCTCTCCGCCCAAGTCTCCAGACAATCTAAATCCTGCTGTATCCTCAGACAGTCCTCATCGCTATCCGCAATTCCACCAACCTTTGTGTCGTCTGCAAACTTACTAATCAGACCAGTTACATTTTCCTCCAAATCATTTATATGTACTACAAATAGCAAAGGTCCCAACACTGATCCCTGTGGAACACCACTGGTCACAGCCCTCCAATTAGAAAAGCATCCCTCCATTGCTACCCTCTGACTTCTATGGCCTAGCCAGTTCTGTATCCACCTTGCCAGTTCACCCCTGATCCCGTGTGACTTCACCTTTTGTACTAGTCTACCATGAGGGACCTTGTCAAAGGCCTTACTGAAGTCCATTAAGACAACATCTACTGCCCTACCTGCATCAATCATCTTAGTGACCTCCTCGAAAAACTCTATCAAGTTAGTGAGACACGACCTCCCCTTCACAAAACCGTGCTGCCTCTCACTAATACGTCCATTTGCTTCCAAATGGGAGTCGATCCTGTCTCGAAGAATTCTCTCCAGTAATTTCCCTACCACTGAAGTAAGGCTCACCGGCCTGTAGTTCCCGGGATTATCCTTGCTACCCTTCTTAAACAGAGGAACAACATTGGCTATTCTCCAGTCCTCCGGGACATCCCCTGAAGACAGCGAGGATCCAAAGATTTCTGTCAAGGCCTCAGCAATTTCCTCTCCAGCCTCCTTCAGTATTCTGGGGTAGATCCCATCAGGCCCTGGGGACTTATCTACCTTAATATTTTTTAAGACACCCAACACCTCGTCTTTTTGGATCACAATGTGACCCAGGCTATCTACACCCCCTTCTCCAGACTCAACATCTACCAATTCCTTCTCTTTGGTGAATACTGATGCAAAGTATTCATTTAGTACCTCGCCCATTTCCTCTGGCTCCGCACATAGATTCCCTTGCCTATCCTTCAGTGGGCCAACCCTTTCCCTGGCTACCCTCTTGCTTTTTATGTACGTGTAAAAAGCCTTGGGATTTTCCTTAACCCTATTTGCCAATGACTTTTCATGACCCCTTCTAGCCCTCCTGACTCCTTTCTTAAGTTCCTTCCTACTTTCCTTATATGCCACACAGGCTTTGTCTGTTCCCAGCCTTTTAGCCCTGACAAATGCCTCCTTTTTCTTTTTGACGAGGCCTACAATATCACTCGTCATCCAAGGTTCCCGAAAATTGCCGTATTTATCTTTCTTCCTCACAGGAACATGCCTGTCCTGTATTCCTTTCAACTGACACTTGAAAGCCTCCCACATGTCAGATGTTGATTTGCCCTCAAACATCCGCCCCCAAACTATGTTCTTCAGTTCTCGCCTAATCTTGTTATAATTAGCCTTCCCCCAATTTAGCACATTCATCCTCGGACCACTCTTATCCTTGTCCACCAGTACTTTAAAACTTACTGAATTGTGGTCACTGTTACCAAAATGCTCCCCTACTGAAACATCTACCACCTGGCCGGGCTCATTCCCCAATACCAGGTCCAGTACCGCCCCTTCCCTAGTTGGACTGTTTACATATTGTTTTAAGAAGCCCTCCTCGATGTTCCTTACAAACTCCGCCCCGTCTAAGCCCCTGGCACTAAGTGAGTCCCAGTCAATATTGGGGAAGTTGAAGTCTCCCATCACCACAACCCTGTTGTTTTTACTCTTTTCCAAAATCTGTCTAACTATCTGCTCCTCTATCTCCCGCTGGCTGTTGGGAGGCCTGTAGTATACCCCCAACATTGTGACTGCACCCTTCTTATTCCTGATCTCTACCCATATAGCCTCACTGCCCTCTGAGGTGTCCTCTCGCAGTATAGCTGTGATATTCTCCCGAACAAGTAGCGCAACTCCGCCTCCCCTTTTACATCCCCCTCTATCCCGCCTGAAACATCTAAATCCTGGAACGTTTAGCTGCCAATCCTGCCCTTCCCTCAACCAGGTCTCTGTAATGGCAACAACATCATAGTTCCAAGTAGTAATCCAAGCTCTAAGTTCATCTGCCTTACCCGTAATGCTCCTTGCATTAAAACATATGCACTTCAGGCCACCAGACCCGCTGTGTTCAGCAACTTCTCCCCGTCTGCTCTGCCTCAGAGCCACACTGTCCCTATTCCCTAGTTCTCCCTCAATGCTCTCACCTTCTGACCTATTGCTCCCGTGCCCACCCCCCTGCCATACTAGTTTAAACCCTCCCGTGTGACACTAGCAAACCTCGCGGCCAGGATATTTATGCCTCTCCGGTTTAGATGCAACCCGTCCATCTTATACAGGTCACACCTGCCCCGGAAGAGCTCCCAGTGGTCCAGATAACGGAAACCCTCCCTCCTACACCAGCTGTTTAGCCACGTGTTTGTCTGCTCTATCTTCCTATTTCTAGCCTCACTGGCACGTGGCACAGGGAGTAATCCCGAGATTACAACCCTCGAGGTCCTGTCTTTTAACTTTCTGCCTAGCTCCCTGAACTCCTGCTGCAGGACCTCATGCCCCTTCCTGCCTATGTCGTTAGTACCAATATGTACAACGACCTCTGCCTGTTTACCCTCCCCCTTCAGGATTCCCTCTACCCGTTCGGAGACATCCTGGTCCCTGGCACCAGGGAGGCAACATACCATCCTGGAGTCTCTTTCACGTCCACAGAAGCGCCTATCTGTGCTCCTGACTATAGAGTCCCCTATTACTATTACTCTTCTGCGCTTTGACCCTCCCTTCTGAACATCAGAGCCAGCCGTGGTGCCACTGCTCTGGCTGCTGCTGTTTTCCCCTGATAGGCTATCCCCCCCGACAGTATCCAAAGGGGTATATCTGTTCGAGAGGGGGACAACCACAGGGGATTCCTGCACTGACTGCCTGCCCTTTCTGGTGGTCACCCATTTCTCTGCCTGCACATTGGGTGTGACCACATTTACATAACTGCGATCTATGACGCTTTCCGCCACCTGCATGCTCCTAAGTGCATCCAATTGCTGCTCCAACCGAACCATGCGGTCTGTGAGGAGCTGCAGTTGGGTACACTTTCTGCAGATGAAGCCATCCGGGATGCTGGAAGCCTCCCGGACCTGCCACATCTCACAGTCAGAGCACAACACCCCTCTAACTGACATTGCGTCAATTAATTAAAATTAAAATTTGTCTTTTTTTTTAACACTTTTTTTTTTTAAATTGCAAAGTTACTGTCAACTATCTGTTTCCTAGCACTAGATTTCTAATAGAAATGCGATAGCTAACTATAATATTCTCCGATCTCTGGCTTAGATATCCTCTAAATTATAATTAAGTTATTATGTTTAATTAGTTCCCAAATACTCAAATTTTTATTTTTTTTAATTTAGGTTAGAATCCCAACCAGCCACTCAGGTCACAGCTTTTCTGTGATGTCACTTCAGTTTCCCCCGACACACAATTTGAAAAAAGGTATAAAAGTAAAAATCACTTACTTACCTTCTTACCTTCTGAGTGTCTGAGATGTTCTCAGGTTCTCTCGCTGACAGAGACTGCTCCTCCACCTCCGAACCTTGACCTGCACAATGCTAATAATATAATAATATAATATGGCACTTACCTTACACCAATGGGTCTTATTATTAGGTTAGAGGAGGAGGGCGGGTGGGAGACACTACACGTGTAGTGTCTCGGGTTTCCTCTCCACCAGAATTTATTGGTTGGGGGGGGGGGGGGGGGGGGACTTGCCAGAGGTCGAACTTCCGGTTCCCGCCTTATATAAAAACAAATAAAACAGAAAAGAAGAACAGACACGGGACCAGGTAAGGCTTTTTAAATTCACTACTCACCTCCCAGAAGGCCCCTGCGCACCGCTGCCGCCGAAATCCAAAGGGCTGCTCCTGTAAAGGTAAGGTTTTTAAATACACTACTCACCTCCCAGAGGGCCCCTGCGCACCGCTGCCGCCGAAATCCAAAAATGCAGCATGGGTTCATAAAGGGCAGGTCGTGCCGAACTAATTTAGTGGAATTGTTTGAGGACATTACCAGAGGTGGTATATCTGGATTTCCAGAGAGCTTTTGACAAGGTGCCACACAAGGTTGCTACACAAGATAAAGATGCATGGCAGTACGGGTCAAGTACTAGCATGAATAGAGAATTTGTTAATTAATAGAAAGCAAAGAGTGGGGATTGATGGGTGTTTCTCTGGTTGGCAATCAGTAGCTAGTGGTGTCCCTCCGGGATCAGTGTGGGGAAGACAAGGAAACGTTCGTGGGGTGTCTGGTTGGTGGTCATACACAGCAGTGACCGGATGGAATGGAGGGCATCCGGGAGGACTTCCTGCCAGCGGGAGACTGGGAGATTCCTGGACCGTAGGGCCAGTAGGACGGTCTTCCAGACCGTTCCGTTCTCCCTCTCTACCTGTCCGTTACCCCGGGGGTTGTAACTGGTCGTCCTGCTCGATGCCCTTGCTGAGCAGGAATTGACGCAGTTCGTCGCTCATAAAGGAGGACCCCCTATCACTATGTATGTAAGCGGGGAACCCGAACAGTGCAAAGATGCTATGGAGGGCCTTGATGACGGTGGTTGCGGTCATGTCGGGGCAGGGGATGGCGAATGGGAACCGGGAGTACTCGTCAATCACGTTCAGGAAGTACGTGTTGCAGTCGGTGGAGGGGAGGGGGCCTTTGAAGTCCATGCTGAGGCGTTCAAAGGGACGGGAAGCCTTTATCAGGTGCGCTTTCTCTGGCCGGTAGAAGTGCGGTTTGCACTCCGCGCAGATTTGGCAGTCCCTGGTGGCTGTCCTGACCTCCTCGATGGAGTCGGGCAGGTTGCAGGTCTTGACAAAATGGAAAAACCGAGTGACCCCCGGGTGGCAGAGGTTCTCGTGGAGGGCTCGGAGGCGGTCCACTTGTGCGTTGGCACATGTGCCGCGGGACAGGGCGTCAGGAGGCTCGTTTAGCTTCCCGGGACAATACAAGATCTCGTAGTTGTAGGTGGAGAGTTCGATCCTCCACTGCAAGATCTTGTTGTTTTTGTATCTTGCCCCGCTGTGCATTATCGAACATGAAAGCTACCGACCGTTGGTCCGTGAGGAGAGTGAATCTCCTGCCGGCCAGGTAATGCCTCCAATGTCGCACAGCTTCTCCTGTGGCCTGGGCCTCCTTTTCGACTGAGGAGTGGCGGATTTCGGAAGTATGGAGGGTACGGGAGAAGAAGGCCACGGGCCTGCCCGCTTGGTTGAGGGTGGCCGCCAGAGCTACGTCGGACGCATCGCTCTCGACCTGGAAGGGGAGGGACACATCGATGGCGTGCATCGTGGCCTTTGCAATGTCTGCTTTGATGCGGCTGTAGGCCTGGCGGGCCTCTATCGACAGGGGAAAAACTGTGGATTGGATCAGAGGACGGGCCTTGTCCGTGTAGTTGGCGACCCACTGGGCGTAGTAGCTAAAAAACCCTAGGCAACGTTTCAGGGCCTTGGAGCAGTGAGGGAGGGGGAACTCCATAAGGGGGCGCATGCGTTCATGGTCGGGGCCTATAACTCCATTTCGCACTACGTAGCCGAGGATGGCTAGGCGGTCGGTGCTAAACACGCATTTATCCTTGTTGTATGTAAGGTTAAGGATTTTAGCGGTCTGGAGAAATTTTCGGAGGTTGGTGTCGTGGTCCTGCTGGTCATGGCCGCAGATGGTGACATTATCGAGAAAAGGGAATGTTGCCCGTAAACCGTATCGGTCAACCATTTGGTCCATCTCGCGCTGCAAGACCGAGATCCCGTTGGTGACACCGAAGGGAACCCTTAAGAAGTGATAGAGCCGCCCATCTGCCTCGAAGGCAGTGTATTTGCGGTCACTAGTACGGATGGGGAGCTGGTGGTAGGCTGACTTGAGATCCATCGTGGAGAAGACCTTGTAATGCGCGATCCTGTTTACCAGGTCGGATATGCGGGGGAGAGGGTACGCGTCTAGCTGCGTAAACCTGTTGATGGTCTGACTGTAGGCGATGACCATCCTATGCTTCTCCCCGGTCTTTACCACCACTACTTGAGCTCTCCAGGGGCTGTTACTGGCTTCAATGATTCCTTCCCTCAGTAGCCTTTAGACCTCTGACCTAATAAAGGTCCGGTCCTGGGCACTGTACCGTCTGCTCCTGGTGGCGACGGGTTTGCAATCCGGGGTGAGGTTCGCAAACAGGGAAAGCGGGTCGGCCTTAAGGGTCGCGAGGCCGCAGACAGTGAGGGGAGGTATAGGGCCGCCGAATTTGAAGGTCAGACTTTGAAGGTTACACTGGAAGTCTAAACCCAGGAGTGTAGCCGCGCAGAGGTGGGGAAGGACGTAGACGGAAATTTGTGAACTCCCTTCCCTGGACTGTGGGGTTTGCTACACAAAACCCCTTTATCTCTACTGAGTGGGAACTGGAGGCCAGGGAGATATTTTGATTAACAGGGTGGGTGAGGAGGGAACAGCGCCTTACCGTGTCGGGGTGTATGAAGCTCTCCGTGCTCCCAGAGTCGATTAGGCAGGACGTCTCGTGCCCATTGATGAATACAGTCGTCGTTGCGGTTGAGAGTGTTCGAGGCCGAGACTGATCCAGAGTCCCCGAGGCTAATCGCAGCAGTTGAGAGTTCTCTTCGGGCAGTGTGTGGTCAGCCGAGCTGGGGTCCTGGGGGTTCATCCAAGATGGCGGCTCCCTGTGGTCGCACATGGCTGGGGGTGCACGAAATGGCGACGCCCATCCCTCCAACGTGGCGTCCGCGGAACAAGATGGCGGCGCCCGGGGTCCGCACGTGGCCCTGGAATATGAAGATGGCAGCGACCGCTGGACGCACGGGGCCCGTGGAGAAGTTTGTTGTTGCGGTCCGCATTCGCCGCCGGAGACAGCGGCAACCGCACGGGCCTGGCATACCCCCACGAAATGGCCCTTTTTGCCGCATCTCTTGCGGGTGGATCGCGGGCCGGGCAGCGCTGCCGGGGGTGCTTGGCCTGCCCGCAAAAGTTGCAGCGGAGCCCCTCGGGGTTGCCAGGCCGCCTTGCAGCGCAGGCCTGTGGGGGAATGGGGGAAGTCTCGGGGTCGGCCGCGGAGGGGTTCCACGCTGCCCAGGGGGCTGCCGCGCGGTCGGGAACGTAAGCACGGGTGTTCCTGGAGGCCACGTCCAGGGAGCCTGCAAGGGCCCGTGCTTCCCTGAGACCCAGGGTGTCCTTTCCTAACAGACGCTGGCGGATTTGTGAAGATAGCATACCTGCCACAAAAGCGTCCCGGACTAAGAGTTCTGTGTGTTCGCTCGCCGAAACCTGCGGGCAGCCGCAGCTTCTTCCCAACACCAGGAGTGCACGGTAGAATTCCTCCAGCGATTCCCCAGGGGTTTGTCGCCTTGTTGCAAGCAGGTGCCAGGCGTAGACCTGGTTTACCGGGCGAATATAGTGTCCTTTTAGCAGCTCAATTGCTGCATCGAAGTCTTCCGCTTCCTCGATGAGGGTGCAAATCTCCGGGCTCACCCTTGAGTGCAGGACGTGCAGTTTCTGCTCTCCCGTGGGTGTGTTTTCGGCCATCCCGAGATACCCTTTAAAGCACGCCAGATAGTGCTTAAAGATTGCCGCTGAGTTCGCCGCGTGGGGGCTGAGTTCGCCGCGTGGGGGCTGAGTTCGCCGCGTGGGGGCTGAGTTCGCCGCGTGGGGGCTGAGTTCGCCGCGTGGGGGCTGAGTTCGCCGCGTGGGGGCTGAGTTGCAGACACTCCGGCTTGATTCGGAGCTCCATCCTTTCTTCTTAAAAAACTAGCTTATTAAACTGATGCACAATCAATGACCACTAAAGCGAGGTTGTCGTCCAACTGAAGGCTTTAATAAGCTAGATGTTTCTTCCAGCAGCTCGGGTACAGAATGAGGGCTGCTGGGGAGGCACGGGTTCTTATACCCCGCCTAGCAGGGCGGAGCTATCATACATTCTAACCAATAGAAAGCATACAGTTTCCACCAATGGTGCTTTAGCCTATCAGGTACCGTAATACCTATAATACCCCACTAAGTTTAAGGAAGAAATGAAAGTGTATGATCTGGATTAACCCTTAGTGGATTCCCAGCTACTGTTGCACTCCAGTAATGCTTAATATGATTATAGTTAATTATTCTCAATGAGTTCTCATTTAACCCTTTCACCTCTTATCGTCCTCCCTCACTCTCCTGGTTATAGCTGACTAGAAAAGTCAATTTCTATCATGTGGGTTGCCTCACATCCTTTTAAAAAGTACCTGGATGAGTAAGTACTTGGCACATCATAACATGAAGGCTATGGGCCAAGTGAAGACAAATGGGATTAGGTTGGCAGGTCAGCTGTTTTTCAGGTGGTCAGTGCACTCGATGGGCAGATGACAGCACAATGTTCAGCACCATTCGCGACTCCTCAGATAATGAATCAGTCCCTGTCCAAATGCAGCAAGACCCGGACAATATCCAGGCTCGGGCTGACAAGTGGCAAGTTACATTCGCACCACACAAGTGCCAGGCAATGACCATCTCCTACAAGAGAGGATCTAACCATCGCCCCTTGACATTCAATGGCATCACCATCGCTGAATCCCCCACAATCAACATCCTGGGGGTTACCATTGATCAGAAACTGAACTGGACTAGTCGGTACCAGAACAGGTCAAAGGCTGGAATCCTGCGGAGAGTAACTCACCTCCTGACTCCCCAAAGCCTGTCCACCATCTACAAGGCACAAGTCAGGAGTGGGATGGAATACTCCCCACTTGCCTGGATGAGCGCAGCTCCAACAACACTCGAGAAGCTCGACACCATCCAGGACAAAGCAGCCCCGCTTGATTGGCACCCCTTCCACAAACATTCAAACCCTCCACCAACACACTATTTACAAGATGCACTGCAGTAACTCACGAAGGTTCCTCAGACAGCACCTTCCAAACCCACGGCCACTACCATCTAGAAGGACAGCAGATACCTGGGAACCCCACCGCCTGGAGGTTCCCCTCCAAGTCACTCACCACCCTGACTGGGAAATATATCGCCGTTCCTTCATTGTTGCAGAGTCAAAATTCTAACATCACGGTGGGTGTACCTACACCATACACAGTTCAGGAATGTGGCTCCCCACATTCTCGGCCAATCACTGCTGGCCCAGCGACACCCACAAAACAGCGACACCCACAAAATTCTAACATCACGGTGGGTGTACCTACACCATACACAGTTCAGGAACGTGGCTCCCCACATTCTCAGCCAATCACTGCTGGCCCAGCAGTTCTTAGAATTAATTTTTTTTAAAATTTATAGTCATAGAGGTTTACAGCATAGAAACCGGCCATTCGGCCCAGCTTGTCCATGCTGCCCTGTTTTTACCACTAAGCTAGTCCCAATTGCCCACATTTGGCCCATACCCCTCTGTACCCAGCTTCCCAAACATTGGCATCCTGTATTTGCTGCTCACCGAGTGCTCTCCTGTACCCTGGGGAGACCAAACACAGATTGGGCAACACCTCTTCGGTCCACAAGCTTCCCAAAACCTGTCATTTTAATTTTCCACCTTGATCTCGCACGCTCACCGCTCTCCTTGTTCCATCCAAGCTGGAGGAGCAGCACCTCGCCTTTCAATTCGGCACTTTACATCTCCCTGGACTCAACATTGTGTTCGCAACAACCTCCGAGTGTAAATTCATCCCCACGATTTAGTCTCCTTTTCTCTATATGCTTTGGTTGTACCTGCTCGAGCACATCCTATCTCTCTTGCCCCATCTCCTTTCTCTCTTGCCCCATCTCCTTTCTCTCTTGCCCCATCTCCTTTCTCTCTTGCCCTCTCTTGGCGTCCACCCAATTTCTAATCGTTCTTTTATTCTTTTTTTCACTTGCTCAAAACCTTTTACATTTTTAACTTTTCCCAGTTGCGATGAAATGTGATCAATCTAAAACATGGGATGAGGAAGGACTTCCTCTCTCAGAGAGTTGTGACCATGTGGGATTCTCTCCCACAGAAAGCTGCTGGGGCCGGTTTGTTGGTTATCTTCCAGAGGGAGCTGGACGTGGCCCTTGTGGCGAAAGGGATCAAGGGGATAGGGGGAGTGGGATACTGAATTTGCACGATCAGCCATGACCATATTGAATGGTGGTGCAGGCTCGATGGGCCGAATGGCCTCCTGTTACTATTTTCTATGTTAACTCTCTCTCTCCACAGATGCTGCCAGACCTGCTCAGTATTTCCAGCATTTTCTGTTTTTGTTCCTTGTTTATAAAGGCCAGGATCCCATTGGAATTGCTTTCTCGACCTGTCCCGTCACCTTCAGTTCTTGTGAATATATACCCTGGATTCCTCTGCTCTCGCGCCTTTAGAATTAACCCCTTCATTTTATATCGACTCTTCTCGTTCTTCCTATCAAAATGTATCACTTCACATTTCTTTAACATCTGCCACATTTCTTCCTCCGCCATCAACATCTCACATTCACCACCATCCTCCCCACACTCCACATCTCCTCACATTCACCACCGTCCTCCCCACACTCCACATCTCCTCACATTCACCACCGTCCTCCCCACACTCCACATCTCACATTCACCACCGTCCTCCCCACACTCCACATCTCACATTCACCACCGTCCTCCCCACACTCCACATCTCACATTCACCACCATCCTCCCCACACTCCACATCTCCTCACATTCACCACCGTCCTCCCCACACTCCACATCTCCTCACATTCAGCACCATCCTCCCCACACTCCACATCTCACATTCACCACCGTCCTCCCCACACTCCACATCTCACATTCCCCACCGTCCTCCCCACACTCCACATCTCCTCACATTCACCACCGTCCTCCCCACACTCCACATCTCACATTCACCACCATCCTCCCCACACTCCACATCTCCTCACATTCACCACCGTCCTCCCCACACTCCACATCTCCTCACATTCACCACCGTCCTCCCCACACTCCACATCTCACATTCAGCACCGTCCTCCCCACACTCCACATCTACTCACATTCACCACCATCCTCCCCACACTCCACATCTCCTCACATTCACCACCGTCCTCCCCACGCTCCACATCTCCTCACATTCACCACCTTCCTCCCCACACTCCACATCTCACATTCCCCACCGTCCTCCCCACACTCCACATCTCCTCACATTCACCACCGTCCTCCCCACACTCCACATCTCACATTCACCACCATCCTCCCCACACTCCACATCTCCTCACATTCACCACCGTCCTCCCCACACTCCACATCTCCTCACATTCACCACCGTCCTCCCCACACTCCACATCTCACATTCAGCACCGTCCTCCCCACACTCCACATCTCACATTCACCACCATCCTCCCCACACTCCACATCTCCTCACATTCACCACCGTCCTCCCCACACTCCACATCTCCTCACATTCACCACCGTCCTCCCCACACTCCACATCTCACATTCAGCACCGTCCTCCCCACACTCCACATCTCCTCACATTCACCACCATCCTCCCCACACTCCACATCTCCTCACATTCACCACCGTCCTCCCCACGCTCCACATCTCCTCACATTCACCACCTTCCTCCCCACGCTCCACATCTCCTCACATTCACCACCGTCCTCCCCACACTCCACATCTCCTCACATTCACCACCGTCCTCCCCACACTCCACATCTCACATTCACCACCGTCCTCCCCACACTCCACATCTCCTCACATTCACCACCGTCCTCCCCACACTCCACATCTCCTCACATTCACCACCATCCTCCCCACACTCCACATCTCCTCACATTCACCACCGTCCTCCCCACACTCCACATCTCCTCACATTCACCACCGCCCTCCCCACACTCCACATCTCACATTCACCACCGTCCTCCCCACACTCCACATCTCCTCACATTCACCACTGTCCTCCCCACACTCCACATCTCCTCACATTCACCACCGTCCTCCCCACACTCCACATCTCACATTCACCACCGTCCTCCCCACACTCCACATCTCCTCACATTCACCACCGTCCTCCCTACACTCCACATCTCACAGTCACCACCGTCCTTCCCACACTCCACATCTCACATTCACCACCATCCTCCCCACACTCCACATCTCCTCACATTCACCACCGTCCTCCCCACACTCCACATCTCCTCACATTCACCACCGCCCTCCCCACACTCCACATCTCACATTCACCACCGTCCTCCCCACACTCCACATCTCCTCACATTCACCGCCGTCCTCTCCACACTCCACATCTCACATTCACCACCGTCCTCCCCACACTCCACATCTCACATTCACCACCGTCCTCCCCACACTCCACATCTCCTCACATTCACCACCGTCCTCCCCACACTCCACATCTCCTCACATTCACCACCATCCTCCCCACACTCCACATCTCCTCACATTCACCACCATCCTCCCCACACTCCACATCTCACATTCACCACCGTCCTCCCCACACTCCACATCTCACAGTCACCACCATCCTCCCCACACTCCACATCTCCTCACATTCAGCACCGTCCTCCCCACACTCCACATCTCCTCACATTCACCACCGTCCTCCCCACACTCCACATCTCCTCACATTCACCACCATCCTCCCCACACTCCACATCTCACATTCACCACCGTCCTCCCCACACTCCACATCTCCTCACATTCACCACCGTCCTCCCCACACTCCACATCTCCTCACAGTCACCACCGTCCTCCTCACACTCCACATCTCCTCACATTCACCACCATCCTCCCCACACTCCACATCTCCTCACATTCACCACCGTCCTCCCCACACTCCACATCTCCTCACATTAACCACCGTCCTCCCCACACTCCACATCTCCTCACATTCACCACCGTCCTCCCCACACTCCACATCTCCTCACATTCACCACCGTCCTCCCCACACTCCACATCTCCTCACATTCACCACCGTCCTCCCCACACTCCACATCTCACATTCACCACCGTCCTCCCCACACTCCACATTTCCTCACAGTCACCACCGTCCTCCCCACACTCCACATCTCCTCACATTCACCACCGTCCTCCCCACACTCCACATCTCCTCACATTCACCACCGTCCTCCCCACACTCCACATCTCCTCACATTCACCACCGTCCTCCCCACACTCCACATCTCCTCACATTCACCACCGTCCTCCCCACACTCCACATCTCCTCACATTCACCACCGTCCTCCCCACACTCCACATCTCACATTCACCACCGTCCTCCCCACACTCCACATCTCCTCACATTCAGCACCGTCCTCCCCACACTCCACATCTCACATTCACCACCGTCCTCCCCACACTCCACATCTCACATTCACCACCGTCCTCCCCACACTCCACATCTCCTCACATTCACCACCGTCCTCCCCACACTCCACATCTCCTCACATTCACCACCGTCCTCCCCACACTCCACATCTCCTCACATTCACCACCGTCCTCCCCACACTCCACATCTCACATTCACCACCGTCCTCCCCACACTCCACATCTCCTCACATTCACCACCATCCTCCCCACACTCCACATCTCCTCATATTCATCACCGTCCTCCCCACACTCCACATCTCACATTCACCACCGTCCTCCCCACACTCCACATCTCCTCACATTCACCACCGTCCTCCCCACACTCCACATCTCCTCACATTCACCACCATCCTCCCCACACTCCACATCTCCTCATATTCACCACCGTCCTCCCCACACTCCACATCTCACATTCACCACCATCCTCCCCACACTCCACATCTCACATTCACCACCGTCCTCCCCACACTCCACATCTCACAGTCACCACCATCCTCCCCACACTCCACATCTCCTCACATTCAGCACCGTCCTCCCCACACTCCACATCTCCTCACATTCACCACCGTCCTCCCCACACTCCACATCTCCTCACAGTCACCACCATCCTCCCCACACTCCACATCTCCTCACAGTCACCACCATCCTCCCCACACTCCACATCTCCTCACATTCACCACCGTCCTCCCCACACTCCACATCTCACATTCACCACCGTCCTCCCCACACTCCACATTTCCTCACAGTCACCACCATCCTCCCCACACTCCACATCTCCTCACATTCACCACCGTCCTCCCCACACTCCACATCTCCTCACATTCACCACCGTCCTCCCCACACTCCACATCTCCTCACAGTCACCACCGTCCTCCCCACACTCCACATCTCCTCACATTCACCACCGTCCTCCCCACACTCCACATCTCCTCACATTCACCACCGTCCTCCCCACACTCCACATCTCCTCACATTCACCACCGTCCTCCCCACACTCCACATCTCCTCACATTCACCACCGTCCTCCCCACACTCCACATCTCCTCACATTCACCACCGTCCTCCCCACACTCCACATCTCCTCACATTCACCACCGTCCTCCCCACACTCCACATCTCCTCACATTCACCACCGTCCTCCCCACACTCCACATCTCCTCACATTCACCACCGTCCTCCCCACACTCCACATCTCCTCACATTCACCACCGTCCTCCCCACACTCCACATCTCCTCACATTCACCACCGTCCTCCCCACACTCCACATCTCACATTCACCACCGTCCTCCCCACACTCCACATCTCCTCACATTCAGCACCGTCCTCCCCACACTCCACATCTCACATTCACCACCGTCCTCCCCACACTCCACATCTCACATTCACCACCGTCCTCCCCACACTCCACATCTCCTCACATTCACCACCGTCCTCCCCACACTCCACATCTCCTCACATTCACCACCGTCCTCCCCACACTCCACATCTCCTCACATTCACCACCGTCCTCCCCACACTCCACATCTCACATTCACCACCGTCCTCCCCACACTCCACATCTCCTCACATTCACCACCATCCTCCCCACACTCCACATCTCCTCATATTCACCACCGTCCTCCCCACACTCCACATCTCACATTCACCACCGTCCTCCCCACACTCCACATCTCCTCACATTCACCACCGTCCTCCCCACACTCCACATCTCCTCACATTCACCACCATCCTCCCCACACTCCACATCTCCTCATATTCACCACCGTCCTCCCCACACTCCACATCTCACATTCACCACCGTCCTCCCCACACTCCACATCTCCTCACATTCACCACCGTCCTCCCCACACTCCACATCTCACATTCACCACCGTCCTCCCCACACTCCACATCTCCTCACATTCAGCACCGTCCTCCCCACACTCCACATCTCACATTCACCACCGTCCTCCCCACACTCCACATCTCACATTCACCACCGTCCTCCCCACACTCCACATCTCCTCACATTCACCACCGTCCTCCCCACACTCCACATCTCCTCACATTCACCACCATCCTCCCCACACTCCACATCTCCTCACATTCACCACCGTCCTCCCCACACTCCACATCTCACATTCACCACCGTCCTCCCCACACTCCACATCTCCTCACATTCACCACCATCCTCCCCACACTCCACATCTCCTCACATTCACCACCGTCCTCCCCCACACTCCACATCTCACATTCACCACCGTCCTCCCCACACTCCACATCTCACATTCACCACCGTCCTCCCCACACTCCACATCTCACATTCACCACCGTCCTCCCTACACTCCACATCTCACAGTCACCACCGTCCTTCCCACACTCCACATCTCACATTCACCACCATCCTCCCCACACTCCACATCTCCTCACATTCACCACCGTCCTCCCCACACTCCACATCTCCTCACATTCACCACCGCCCTCCCCACACTCCACATCTCACATTCACCACCGTCCTCCCCACACTCCACATCTCCTCACATTCACCGCCGTCCTCTTCACACTCCACATCTCCTCACATTCACCACCGTCCTCCCCACACTCCACATCTCACATTCACCACCGTCCTCCCCACACTCCACATCTCCTCACATTCACCACCGTCCTCCCCACACTCCACATCTCCTCACATTCACCACCGTCCTCCCCACACTCCACATCTCACATTCACCACCGTCCTCCCCACACTCCACATCTCCTCACATTCAGCACCGTCCTCCCCACACTCCACATCTCACATTCACCACCGTCCTCCCCACACTCCACATCTCACATTCACCACCGTCCTCCCCACACTCCACATCTCCTCACATTCACCACCGTCCTCCCCACACTCCACATCTCACATTCACCACCGTCCTCCCCACACTCCACATCTCCTCACATTCACCACCGTCCTCCCCACACTCCACATCTCCTCACATTCACCACCGTCCTCCCCACACTCCACATCTCACATTCACCACCGTCCTCCCCACACTCCACATCTCCTCACATTCACCACCATCCTCCCCACACTCCACATCTCCTCATATTCACCACCGTCCTCCCCACACTCCACATCTCACATTCACCACCGTCCTCCCCACACTCCACATCTCCTCACATTCACCACCGTCCTCCCCACACTCCACATCTCACATTCACCACCGTCCTCCCCACACTCCACATCTCCTCACATTCAGCACCGTCCTCCCCACACTCCACATCTCACATTCACCACCGTCCTCCCCACACTCCACATCTCACATTCACCACCGTCCTCCCCACACTCCACATCTCCTCACATTCACCACCGTCCTCCCCACACTCCACATCTCCTCACATTCACCACCATCCTCCCCACACTCCACATCTCCTCACATTCACCACCGTCCTCCCCACACTCCACATCTCACATTCACCACCGTCCTCCCCACACTCCACATCTCACATTCACCACCGTCCTCCCCACACTCCACATCTCACATTCACCACCGTCCTCCCCACACTCCACATCTCACATTCACCACCGTCCTCCCTACACTCCACATCTCACAGTCACCACCGTCCTTCCCACACTCCACATCTCACATTCACCACCATCCTCCCCACACTCCACATCTCCTCACATTCACCACCGTCCTCCCCACACTCCACATCTCCTCACATTCACCACCGTCCTCCCCACACTCCACATCTCACATTCACCACCGTCCTCCCCACACTCCACATCTCCTCACATTCACCACCGTCCTCCCCACACTCCACATCTCCTCACATTCACCACCATCCTCCCCACACTCCACATCTCCTCACATTCACCACCATCCTCCCCACACTCCACATCTCACATTCACCACCGTCCTCCCCACACTCCACATCTCACAGTCACCACCATCCTCCCCACACTCCACATCTCCTCACAGTCACCACCGTCCTCCCCACACTCCACATCTCCTCACATTCACCACCGTCCTCCCCACACTCCACATCTCCTCACATTCACCACCGTCCTCCCCACACTCCACATCTCCTCACATTCACCACCGTCCTCCCCACACTCCACATCTCCTCACATTCACCACCGTCCTCCCCACACTCCACATCTCCTCACATTCACCACCGTCCTCCCCACACTCCACATCTCCTCACATTCACCACCGTCCTCCCCACACTCCACATCTCCTCACATTCACCACCGTCCTCCCCACACTCCACATCTCCTCACATTCACCACTGTCCTCCCCACACTCCACATCTCCTCACATTCACCACCGTCCTCCCCACACTCCACATCTCCTCACATTCACCACCGTCCTCCCCACACTCCACATCTCACATTCACCACCGTCCTCCCCACACTCCACATCTCCTCACATTCAGCACCGTCCTCCCCACACTCCACATCTCACATTCACCACCGTCCTCCCCACACTCCACATCTCACATTCACCACCGTCCTCCCACACTCCACATCTCCTCACATTCACCACCGTCCTCCCCACACTCCACATC
The DNA here is from genome assembly GCF_047496885.1 of Scyliorhinus torazame. Lineage (NCBI taxonomy): Eukaryota > Metazoa > Chordata > Chondrichthyes > Carcharhiniformes > Scyliorhinidae > Scyliorhinus > Scyliorhinus torazame. Next base: position 424,046,144 of record NC_092707.1, on the reverse strand, counting down.
TCCTCACATTCACCACCGTCCTCCCCACACTCCACATCTCCTCACATTCACCACCGTCCTCCCCACACTCCACATCTCCTCACATTCACCACCGTCCTCCCCACACTCCACATCTCCTCACATTCACCACCGTCCTCCCCACACTCCACATCTCCTCATATTCACCACCGTCCTCCCCACACTCCACATCTCACATTCACCACCGTCCTCCCCACACTCCACATCTCCTCACATTCACCACCGTCCTCCCCACACTCCACATCTCCTCACATTCAGCACCGTCCTCCCCACACTCCACATCTCACATTCACCACCGTCCTCCCCACACTCCACATCTCACATTCACCACCGTCCTCCCCACACTCCACATCTCCTCACATTCACCACCGTCCTCCCCACACTCCACATCTCCTCACATTCACCACCATCCTCCCCACACTCCACATCTCCTCACATTCACCACCGTCCTCCCCACACTCCACATCTCACATTCACCACCGTCCTCCCCACACTCCACATCTCCTCACATTCACCACCATCCTCCCCACACTCCACATCTCCTCACATTCACCACCGTCCTCCCCGACACTCCACATCTCACATTCACCACCGTCCTCCCCACACTCCACATCTCCTCACATTCACCACCGTCCTCCTCACACTCCACATCTCCTCACATTAACCACCGTCCTCCCCACACTCCACATCTCCTCACATTCACCACCGTCCTCCCCACACTCCACATCTCCTCACATTCACCACCGTCCTCCCCACACTCCACATCCCCTCACATTCACCACCGTCCTCCCCACACTCCACATCTCCTCACATTCACCACCATCCTCCCCACACTCCACATCTCCTCACATTCACCACCGTCCTCCCCGACACTCCACATCTCACATTCACCACCGTCCTCCCCACACTCCACATCTCCTCACATTCACCACCGTCCTCCTCACACTCCACATCTCCTCACATTAACCACCGTCCTCCCCACACTCCACATCTCCTCACATTCACCACCGTCCTCCCCACACTCCACATCTCCTCACATTCACCACCGTCCTCCCCACGCTCCACATCTCCTCACATTCACCACCGTCCTCCCCACACTCCACATCTCACATTCACCACCGTCCTCCCCACACTCCACATCTCACATTCACCACCGTCCTCCCCACACTCCACATCTCACATTAACCACCGTCCTCCCCACACTCCACATCTCCTCACATTCACCACCGTCCTCCCCACACTCCACATCTCCTCACATTCACCACCGTCCTCCCCACACTCCACATCCCCTCACATTCACCACCGTCCTCCCCACACTCCACATCTCCTCACATTCACCACCATCCTCCCCACACTCCACATCTCCTCACATTCACCACCGTCCTCCCCGACACTCCACATCTCACATTCACCACCGTCCTCCCCACACTCCACATCTCACATTCACCACCGTCCTCCCCACGCTACACATCTCCTCACATTCACCACCGTCCTCCTCACACTCCACATCTCCTCACATTAACCACCGTCCTCCCCACACTCCACATCTCCTCACATTCACCACCGTCCTCCCCACACTCCACATCTCCTCACATTCACCACCGTCCTCCCCACACTCCACATCTCACATTCACCACCGTCCTCCCCACACTCCACATCTCACATTCACCACCGTCCTCCCCACACTCCACATCTCCTCACATTCACCACCGTCCTCCCCACACTCCACATCTCACATTCACCACCGTCCTCCCCACACTCCACATCTCACATTCACCACCGTCCTCCCCACACTCCACATCTCACATTCACCACCGTCCTCCCCACACTCCACATCTCACATTCACCACCGTCCTCCCCACACTCCACATCTCACATTCACCACCGTCCTCCCCACACTCCACATCTCACATTCACCACCGTCCTCCCCACACTCCACATCTCACATTCACCACCGTCCTCCCCACACTCCACATCTCCTCACAGTCACCACCGTCCTCCCCACACTCCACATCTCCTCACATTCACCACCGTCCTCCCCACACTCCACATCTCCTCACATTCACCACCGTCCTCCCCACACTCCACATCTCCTCACAGTCACCACCATCCTCCCCACACTCCACATCTCACATTCACCACCGTCCTCCCCACGCTCCACATCTCACATTCACCACCGTCCTCCCCACACTCCACATCTCACATTCACCACCGTCCTCCCCACACTCCACATCTCACATTCACCACCGTCCTCCCCACACTCCACATCTCACATTCACCACCGTCCTCCCCACACTCCACATCTCCTCACATTCACCACCGTCCTCCCCACACTCCACATCTCCTCACAGTCACCACCGTCCTCCCCACACTCCACATCTCCTCACATTCACCACCGTCCTCCCCACACTCCACATCTCCTCACATTCACCACCGTCCTCCCCACACTCCACATCTCCTCACAGTCACCACCATCCTCCCCACACTCCACATCTCACATTCACCACCGTCCTCCCCACACTCCACATCTCCTCACATTCACCACCGTCCTCCCCACACTCCACATCTCCTCACATTCACCACCGTCCTCCCCACGCTCCACATCTCCTCACATTCACCACCGTCCTCCCCACTCTCCACATCTCCTCACATTCACCACCTTCCTCCCCACACTCCACATCTCACATTCACCACCGTCCTCCCCACACTCCACATCTCACATTCACCACCGTCCTCCCCACACTCCACATCTCCTCACATTCACCACCGTCCTCCCCACACTCCACATCTCCTCACATTCACCACCGTCCTCCCCACACTCCACATCTCACATTCACCACCGTCCTCCCCACACTCCACATCTCACATTCACCACCGTCCTCCCCACACTCCACATCTCCTCACATTCACCACCGTCCTCCCCACACTCCACATCTCCTCACAGTCACCACCGTCCTCCCCACACTCCACATCTCCTCACATTCACCACCGTCCTCCCCACACTCCACATCTCCTCACATTCACCACCGTCCGCCCCACACTCCACATCTCCTCACAGTCACCACCGTCCTCCCCACACTCCACATCTCCTCACATTCACCACCGTCCTCCCCACACTCCACATCTCCTCACATTCACCACCGTCCTCCCCACACTCCACATCTCACATTCACCACCGTCCTCCCCACACTCCACATCTCACATTCACCACCGTCCTCCCCACACTCCACATCTCCTCACATTCACCACCGCCCTCCCCACACTCCACATCTCACATTCACCACCGTCCTCCCCACACTCCACATCTCCTCACATTCACCACCGTCCTCCCCACACTCCACATCTCCTCACAGTCACCACCGTCCTCCCCACACTCCACATCTCCTCACATTCACCACCGTCCTCCCCACACTCCACATCTCCTCACATTCACCACCGTCCTCCCCACACTCCACATCTCCTCACAGTCACCACCGTCCTCCCCACACTCCACATCTCACATTCACCAACGTCCTCCCCACGCTCCACATCTCACATTCACCACCGTCCTCCCCACACTCCACATCTCCTCACATTCACCACCGCCCTCCCCACACTCCACATCTCCTCACAGTCACCACCATCCTCCCCACACTCCACATCTCACATTCACCACCGCCCTCCCCACACTCCACATCTCCTCACATTCACCACCGTCCTCCCCACACTCCACATCTCCTCACAGTCACCACCGTCCTCCAAACACTCCACATCTCCTCACATTCACCACCGTCCTCCCCACACTCCACATCTCCTCACATTCACCACCGTCCTCCCCACGCTCCACATCTCCTCACATTCACCACCGTCCTCCCCACACTCCACATCTCCTCACATTCACCACCGTCCTCCCCACACTCCACATCTCCTCACATTCACCACCGTCCTCCCCACACTCCACATCTCACATTCACCACCGTCCTCCCCACACTCCACATCTCCTCACATTCACCACCATCCTCCCCACACTCCACATCTCCTCACATTCACCACCGTCCTCCCCGACACTCCACATCTCACATTCACCACCGTCCTCCCCACACTCCACATCTCCTCACATTCACCACCGTCCTCCTCACACTCCACATCTCCTCACATTCACCACCGTCCTCCCCACACTCCACATCTCCTCACATTCACCACCGTCCTCCCCACACTCCACATCTCCTCACATTCACCACCGTCCTCCCCACACTCCACATCTCCTCACATTCACCACCGTCCTCCCCACGCTCCACATCTCCTCACATTCACCACCGTCCTCCCCACACTCCACATCTCACATTCACCACCGTCCTCCCCACACTCCACATCTCACATTCACCACCGTCCTCCCCACACTCCACATCTCACATTCACCACCGTCTTCCCCACACTCCACATCTCCTCACATTCACCACCATCCTCCCCACACTCCACATCTCCTCATATTCACCACCGTCCTCCCCACACTCCACATCTCACATTCACCACCGTCCTCCCCACACTCCACATCTCCTCACATTCACCACCGTCCTCCCCACACTCCACATCTCCTCACATTCACCACCATCCTCCCCACACTCCACATCTCCTCATATTCACCACCGTCCTCCCCACACTCCACATCTCACATTCACCACCGTCCTCCCCACACTCCACATCTCCTCACATTCACCACCGTCCTCCCCACACTCCACATCTCACATTCACCACCGTCCTCCCCACACTCCACATCTCCTCACATTCAGCACCGTCCTCCCCACATTCCACATCTCACATTCACCACCGTCCTCCCCACACTCCACATCTCACATTCACCACCGTCCTCCCCACACTCCACATCTCCTCACATTCACCACCGTCCTCCCCACACTCCACATCTCCTCACATTCACCACCGTCCTCCCCACGCTCCACATCTCACATTCACCACCGTCCTCCCCACACTCCACATCTCCTCACATTCACCACCATCCTCCCCACACTCCACATCTCCTCACATTCACCACCGTCCTCCCCACACTCCACATCTCACATTCACCACCGTCCTCCCCACACTCCACATCTCCTCACATTCACCACCATCCTCCCCACACTCCACATCTCCTCACATTCACCACCGTCCTCCCCGACACTCCACATCTCACATTCACCACCGTCCTCCCCACACTCCACATCTCACATTCACCACCGTCCTCCCCACATTCCACATCTCACATTCACCACCGTCCTCCCCACACTCCACATCTCCTCACATTCACCACCGTCCTCCCCACACTCCACATCTCCTCACATTCACCACCGTCCTCCCCACACTCCACATCTCCTCACATTCACCACCGTCCTCCTCACACTCCACATCTCCTCACATTCACCACCGTCCTCCCCACACTCCACATCTCCTCACATTCACCACCGTCCTCCCCACACTCCACATCTCCTCACATTCACCACCGTCCTCCCCACACTCCACTTCTCCTCACATTCACCACCGTCCTCCCCACGCTCCACATCTCCTCACATTCACCACCGTCCTCCCCACACTCCACATCTCACATTCACCACCGTCCTCCCCACACTCCACATCTCACATTCACCACCGTCCTCCCCACACTCCACATCTCACATTCACCACCGTCCTCCCCACACTCCACATCTCACATTCACCACCGTCCTCCCCACACTCCACATCTCCTCACATTCACCACCGTCCTCCCCACACTCCACATCTCCTCACAGTCACCACCGTCCTCCCCACACTCCACATCTCCTCACATTCACCACCGTCCTCCCCACACTCCACATCTCCTCACATTCACCACCGTCCTCCCCACACTCCACATCTCCTCACAGTCACCACCATCCTCCCCACACTCCACATCTCACATTCACCACCGTCCTCCCCACACTCCACATCTCACATTCACCACCGTCCTCCCCACACTCCACATCTCACATTCACCACCGTCCTCCCCACACTCCACATCTCCTCACATTCACCACCGCCCTCCCCACACTCCACATCTCCTCACATTCACCACCGTCCTCCCCACACTCCACATCTCCTCACATTCACCACCGTCCTCCCCACACTCCACATCTCACATTCACCACCGTCCTCCCCACACTCCACATCTCCTCACATTCACCACCGTCCTCCCCACACTCCACATCTCACATTCACCACCGTCCTCCCCACACTCCACATCTCACATTCACCACCGTCCTCCCCACACTCCACATCTCCTCACATTCACCACCGTCCTCCCCACACTCCACATCTCCTCACAGTCACCAATGTCCTCCCCACACTCCACATCTCCTCACAGTCACCACCGTCCTCCCCACACTCCACATCTCCTCACATTCACCACCGTCCTCCCCACACTCCACATCTCCTCACATTCACCACCGTCCTCCCCACACTCCACATCTCCTCACATTCACCACCGTCCTCCCCACACTCCACATCTCCTCACAGTCACCACCGTCCTCCCCACACTCCACATCTCACATTCACCACCGTCCTCCCCACACTCCACATCTCACATTCACCAACGTCCTCCCCACGCTCCACATCTCACATTCACCACCGTCCTCCCCACACTCCACATCTCCTCACATTCACCACCGCCCTCCCCACACTCCACATCTCCTCACAGTCACCACCATCCTCCCCACACTCCACATCTCACATTCACCACCGCCCTCCCCACACTCCACATCTCCTCACATTCACCACCGTCCTCCCCACACTCCACATCTCCTCACAGTCACCACCGTCCTCCAAACACTCCACATCTCCTCACATTCACCACCGTCCGCCCCACACTCCACATCTCCTCACAGTCACCACCGTCCTCCCCACACTCCACATCTCACATTCACCAATGTCCTCCCCACGCTCCACATCTCACATTCACCACCGTCCTCCCCACACTCCACATCTCACATTCACCAATGTCCTCCCCACGCTCCACATCTCACATTCACCAACGTCCTCCCCACGCTCCACATCTCACATTCACCACCGTCCTCCCCACACTCCACATCTCCTCACATTCACCACCGCCCTCCCCACACTCCACATCTCACATTCACCACCGTCCTCCCCACACTCCACATCTCCTCACATTCACCACCGTCCTCCCCACACTCCACATCTCCTCACAGTCACCACCGTCCTCCCCACACTCCACATCTCCTCACATTCACCACCGTCCTCCCCACACTCCACATCTCACAGTCACCACCGTCCTCCCCACACTCCACATCTCCTCAGAGTCACCACCGTCCTCCCCACACTCCACATCTCCTCACAGTCACCACCGTCCTCCCCACACTCCACATCTCCTCACATTCACCACCGTCCTCCCCACACTCCACATCTCACATTAACCACCGTCCTCCCCACACTCCACATCTCCTCACATTCACCACCGTCCTCCCCACACTCCACATCTCACATTCACCAATGTCCTCCCCACGCTCCACATCTCACATTCACCACCGTCCTCCCCACACTCCACATCTCCTCACATTCACCACCGCCCTCCCCACACTCCACATCTCACATTCACCACCGTCCTCCCCACACTCCACATCTCCTCACATTCACCACCGTCCTCCCCACACTCCACATCTCCTCACAGTCACCACCGTCCTCCCCACACTCCACATCTCCTCACATTCACCACCGTCCTCCCCACACTCCACATCTCACATTCACCAATGTCCTCCCCACGCTCCACATCTCACATTCACCACCGTCCTCCCCACACTCCACATCTCCTCACATTCACCACCGCCCTCCCCACACTCCACATCTCACATTCACCACCGTCCTCCCCACACTCCACATCTCCTCACATTCACCACCGTCCTCCCCACACTCCACATCTCCTCACATTCACCACCGTCCTCCCCACACTCCACATCTCCTCACATTCACCACCGTCCTCCCCACACTCCACATCTCCTCACAGTCACCACCGTCCTCCCCACACTCCACATCTCACATTCACCACCGTCCTCCCCACACTCCACATCTCACATTCACCAACGTCCTCCCCACGCTCCACATCTCACATTCACCACCGTCCTCCCCACACTCCACATCTCCTCACATTCACCACCGCCCTCCCCACACTCCACATCTCCTCACAGTCACCACCATCCTCCCCACACTCCACATCTCACATTCACCACCGCCCTCCCCACACTCCACATCTCCTCACATTCACCACCGTCCTCCCCACACTAAACATCTCCTCACAGTCACCACCATCCTCCCCACACTCCACATCTCCTCACATTCACCACCGTCCTCCCCACACTCCACATCTCCTCACATTCACCACCGTCCTCCCCACGCTCCACATCTCCTCACATTCACCACCGTCCTCCCCACACTCCACATCTCCTCACATTCACCACCGTCCTCCCCACACTCCACATCTCCTCACATTCACCACCGTCCTCCCCACACTCCACATCTCACATTCACCACCGTCCTCCCCACACTCCACATCTCCTCACATTCACCACCATCCTCCCCACACTCCACATCTCCTCACATTCACCACCGTCCTCCCCGACACTCCACATCTCACATTCACCACCGTCCTCCCCACACTCCACATCTCCTCACATTCACCACCGTCCTCCTCACACTCCACATCTCCTCACATTCACCACCGTCCTCCCCACACTCCACATCTCCTCACATTCACCACCGTCCTCCCCACACTCCACATCTCCTCACATTCACCACCGTCCTCCCCACACTCCACATCTCCTCACATTCACCACCGTCCTCCCCACGCTCCACATCTCCTCACATTCACCACCGTCCTCCCCACACTCCACATCTCACATTCACCACCGTCCTCCCCACACTCCACATCTCACATTCACCACCGTCCTCCCCACACTCCACATCTCACATTCACCACCGTCTTCCCCACACTCCACATCTCCTCACATTCACCACCATCCTCCCCACACTCCACATCTCCTCATATTCACCACCGTCCTCCCCACACTCCACATCTCACATTCACCACCGTCCTCCCCACACTCCACATCTCCTCACATTCACCACCGTCCTCCCCACACTCCACATCTCCTCACATTCACCACCATCCTCCCCACACTCCACATCTCCTCATATTCACCACCGTCCTCCCCACACTCCACATCTCACATTCACCACCGTCCTCCCCACACTCCACATCTCCTCACATTCACCACCGTCCTCCCCACACTCCACATCTCACATTCACCACCGTCCTCCCCACACTCCACATCTCCTCACATTCAGCACCGTCCTCCCCACTCTCCACATCTCACATTCACCACCGTCCTCCCCACACTCCACATCTCACATTCACCACCGTCCTCCCCACACTCCACATCTCCTCACATTCACCACCGTCCTCCCCACACTCCACATCTCCTCACATTCACCACCATCCTCCCCACACTCCACATCTCCTCACATTCACCACCGTCCTCCCCACACTCCACATCTCACATTCACCACCGTCCTCCCCACACTCCACATCTCCTCACATTCACCACCATCCTCCCCACACTCCACATCTCCTCACATTCACCACCGTCCTCCCCGACACTCCACATCTCACATTCACCACCGTCCTCCCCACACTCCACATCTCCTCACATTCACCACCGTCCTCCTCACACTCCACATCTCCTCACATTCACCACCGTCCTCCCCACACTCCACATCTCCTCACATTCACCACCGTCCTCCCCACACTCCACATCTCCTCACATTCAGCACCGTCCTCCCCACACTCCACTTCTCCTCACATTCACCACCGTCCTCCCCACGCTCCACATCTCCTCACATTCACCACCGTCCTCCCCACACTCCACATCTCACATTCACCACCGTCCTCCCCACACTCCACATCTCACATTCACCACCGTCCTCCCCACACTCCACATCTCACATTCACCACCGTTCTCCCCACACTCCACATCTCACATTCACCACCGTCCTCCCCACACTCCACATCTCCTCACATTCACCACCGTCCTCCCCACACTCCACATCTCCTCACAGTCACCACCGTCCTCCCCACACTCCACATCTCCTCACATTCACCACCGTCCTCCCCACACTCCACATCTCCTCACATTCACCACCGTCCTCCCCACACTCCACATCTCCTCACAGTCACCACCATCCTCCCCACACTCCACATCTCACATTCACCACCGTCCTCCCCACACTCCACATCTCACATTCACCACCGTCCTCCCCACACTCCACATCTCACATTCACCACCGTCCTCCCCACACTCCACATCTCCTCACATTCACCACCGCCCTCCCCACGCTCCACATCTCACATTCACCACCGTCCTCCCCACACTCCACATCTCCTCACATTCACCACCGCCCTCCCCACACTCCACATCTCCTCACAGTCACCACCATCCTCCCCACACTCCACATCTCACATTCACCACCGCCCTCCCCACACTCCACATCTCCTCACATTCACCACCGTCCTCCCCACACTAAACATCTCCTCACAGTCACCACCATCCTCCCCACACTCCACATCTCCTCACATTCACCACCGTCCTCCCCACACTCCACATCTCCTCACATTCACCACCGTCCTCCCCACGCTCCACATCTCCTCACATTCACCACCGTCCTCCCCACACTCCACATCTCCTCACATTCACCACCGTCCTCCCCACACTCCACATCTCCTCACATTCACCACCGTCCTCCCCACACTCCACATCTCACATTCACCACCGTCCTCCCCACACTCCACATCTCCTCACATTCACCACCATCCTCCCCACACTCCACATCTCCTCACATTCACCACCGTCCTCCCCGACACTCCACATCTCACATTCACCACCGTCCTCCCCACACTCCACATCTCCTCACATTCACCACCGTCCTCCTCACACTCCACATCTCCTCACATTCACCACCGTCCTCCCCACACTCCACATCTCCTCACATTCACCACCGTCCTCCCCACACTCCACATCTCCTCACATTCACCACCGTCCTCCCCACACTCCACATCTCCTCACATTCACCACCGTCCTCCCCACGCTCCACATCTCCTCACATTCACCACCGTCCTCCCCACACTCCACATCTCACATTCACCACCGTCCTCCCCACACTCCACATCTCACATTCACCACCGTCCTCCCCACACTCCACATCTCACATTCACCACCGTCTTCCCCACACTCCACATCTCCTCACATTCACCACCATCCTCCCCACACTCCACATCTCCTCATATTCACCACCGTCCTCCCCACACTCCACATCTCACATTCACCACCGTCCTCCCCACACTCCACATCTCCTCACATTCACCACCGTCCTCCCCACACTCCACATCTCCTCACATTCACCACCATCCTCCCCACACTCCACATCTCCTCATATTCACCACCGTCCTCCCCACACTCCACATCTCACATTCACCACCGTCCTCCCCACACTCCACATCTCCTCACATTCACCACCGTCCTCCCCACACTCCACATCTCACATTCACCACCGTCCTCCCCACACTCCACATCTCCTCACATTCAGCACCGTCCTCCCCACTCTCCACATCTCACATTCACCACCGTCCTCCCCACACTCCACATCTCACATTCACCACCGTCCTCCCCACACTCCACATCTCCTCACATTCACCACCGTCCTCCCCACACTCCACATCTCCTCACATTCACCACCATCCTCCCCACACTCCACATCTCCTCACATTCACCACCGTCCTCCCCACACTCCACATCTCACATTCACCACCGTCCTCCCCACACTCCACATCTCCTCACATTCACCACCATCCTCCCCACACTCCACATCTCCTCACATTCACCACCGTCCTCCCCGACACTCCACATCTCACATTCACCACCGTCCTCCCCACACTCCACATCTCCTCACATTCACCACCGTCCTCCTCACACTCCACATCTCCTCACATTCACCACCGTCCTCCCCACACTCCACATCTCCTCACATTCACCACCGTCCTCCCCACACTCCACATCTCCTCACATTCAGCACCGTCCTCCCCACACTCCACTTCTCCTCACATTCACCACCGTCCTCCCCACGCTCCACATCTCCTCACATTCACCACCGTCCTCCCCACACTCCACATCTCACATTCACCACCGTCCTCCCCACACTCCACATCTCACATTCACCACCGTCCTCCCCACACTCCACATCTCACATTCACCACCGTTCTCCCCACACTCCACATCTCACATTCACCACCGTCCTCCCCACACTCCACATCTCCTCACATTCACCACCGTCCTCCCCACACTCCACATCTCCTCACAGTCACCACCGTCCTCCCCACACTCCACATCTCCTCACATTCACCACCGTCCTCCCCACACTCCACATCTCCTCACATTCACCACCGTCCTCCCCACACTCCACATCTCCTCACAGTCACCACCATCCTCCCCACACTCCACATCTCACATTCACCACCGTCCTCCCCACACTCCACATCTCACATTCACCACCGTCCTCCCCACACTCCACATCTCACATTCACCACCGTCCTCCCCACACTCCACATCTCCTCACATTCACCACCGCCCTCCCCACACTCCACATCTCCTCACATTCACCACCGTCCTCCCCACACTCCACATCTCCTCACATTCACCACCGTCCTCCCCACGCTCCACATCTCCTCACATTCACCACCGTCCTCCCCACTCTCCACATCTCCTCACAGTCACCACCTTCCTCCCCACACTCCACATCTCACATTCACCACCGTCCTCCCCACACTCCACATCTCACATTCACCACCGTCCTCCCCACACTCCACATCTCCTCACATTCACCACCGTCCTCCCCACACTCCACATCTCCTCACATTCACCACCGTCCTCCCCACACTCCACATCTCACATTCACCACCGTCCTCCCCACACTCCACATCTCACATTCACCACCGTCCTCCCCACACTCCACATCTCCTCACATTCACCACCGTCCTCCCCACACTCCACATCTCCTCACAGTCACCACCGTCCTCCCCACACTCCACATCTCCTCACATTCACCACCGTCCTCCCCACACTCCACATCTCCTCACATTCACCACCGTCCGCCCCACACTCCACATCTCCTCACAGTCACCACCGTCCTCCCCACACTCCACATCTCCTCACATTCACCACCGTCCTCCCCACACTCCACATCTCCTCACATTCACCACCGTCCTCCCCACACTCCACATCTCCTCACATTCACCACCGTCCTCCCCACACTCCACATCTCACATTCACCAACGTCCTCCCCACGCTCCACATCTCACATTCACCACCGTCCTCCCCACACTCCACATCTCCTCACATTCACCACCGCCCTCCCCACACTCCACATCTCACATTCACCACCGTCCTCCCCACACTCCACATCTCCTCACATTCACCACCGTCCTCCCCACACTCCACATCTCCTCATAGTCACCACCGTCCTCCCCACACTCCACATCTCCTCACATTCACCACCGTCCTCCCCACACTCCACATCTCCTCACATTCACCACCGTCCTCCCCACACTCCACATCTCCTCACAGTCACCACCGTCCTCCCCACACTCCACATCTCACATTCACCAACGTCCTCCCCACGCTCCACATCTCACATTCACCACCGTCCTCCCCACACTCCACATCTCCTCACATTCACCACCGCCCTCCCCACACTCCACATCTCCTCACAGTCACCACCATCCTCCCCACACTCCACATCTCACATTCACCACCGCCCTCCCCACACTCCACATCTCCTCACATTCACCACCGTCCTCCCCACACTCCACATCTCCTCACAGTCACCACCGTCCTCCAAACACTCCACATCTCCTCACATTCACCACCGTCCTCCCCACACTCCACATCTCCTCACATTCACCACCGTCCTCCCCCACACTCCACATCTCACATTCACCACCGTCCTCCCCACACTCCACATCTCACATTCACCACCGCCCTCCCCACACTCCACATCTCCTCACATTCACCACCGTCCTCCCCACACTCCACATCTCCTCACAGTCACCACCGTCCTCCCCACACTCCACATTTCCTCACATTCACCACCGTCCTCCCCACACTCCACATCTCCTCACATTCACCACCGTCCTCCCCACACTCCACATCTCCTCACATTCACCACCGTCCTCCCCACACTCCACATCTCACATTCACCACCGCCCTCCCCACACTCCACATCTCCTCACATTCACCACCGTCCTCCCCACACTCCACATCTCCTCACATTCACCACCGTCCTCCCCACACTCCACATTTCCTCACATTCACCACCGTCCTCCCCACGCTCCACATCTCCTCACATTCACCACCGTCCTCCCCACGCTCCACATCTCCTCACATTCACCACCGTCCTCCCCACACTCCACATCTCCTCACAGTCACCACCTTCCTCCCCACACTCCACATCTCACATTCACCACCGTCCTCCCCACACTCCACATCTCACATTCACCACCGTCCTCCCCACACTCCACATCTCCTCACATTCACCACCGTCCTCCCCACACTCCACATCTCCTCACATTCACCACCGTCCTCCCCACACTCCACATCTCCTCACATTCACCACCGTCCTCCCCACACTCCACATCTCCTCACATTCACCACCGTCCTCCCCACGCTCCACATCTCCTCACATTCACCACCGTCCTCCCCACACTCCACATCTCACATTCACCACCGTCCTCCCCACACTCCACATCTCACATTCACCACCGTCCTCCCCACACTCCACATCTCCTCACATTCACCACCGTCCTCCCCACACTCCACATCTCCTCACATTCACCACCGTCCTCCCCACACTCCACATCTCCTCACATTCACCACCGCCCTCCCCACACTCCACATCTCCTCACATTCACCACCGTCCTCCCCACACTCCACATCTCCTCACATTCACCACCGTCCTCCCCACACTCCACATCTCCTCACATTCACCACCGTCCTCCCCACACTCCACATATCCTCACATTCACCACCGTCCTCCCCACACTCCACATCTCCTCACATTCACCACCGTCCTCCCCACACTCCACATCTCACATTCACCACCGTCCTCCCCACACTCCACATCTCACATTCACCACCATCCTCCCCACACTCCACATCTCCTCACATTCACCACCGTCCTCCCCACACTCCACATCTCCTCACATTCACCGCCGTCCTCCCCACACTCCACATCTCCTCACATTCACCACCGTCCTCCCCACACTCCACATCTCCTCACATTCACCACCGTCCTCCCCACACTCCACATCTCACATTCACCACCGTCCTCCCCACACTCCACATCTCCTCACATTCACCACCGTCCTCCCCACACTCCACATCTCCTCACATTCACCACCGTCCTCCCCACACTCCACATCTCACATTCAGCACCATCCTCCCCACACTCCACATCTCCTCACATTCACCACCGTCCTCCCCACACTCCACATCTCCTCACATTCACCACCGTCCTCCCCACACTCCACATCTCCTCACATTCACCACCGTCCTCCCCACACTCCACATCTCACATTCAGCACCGTCCTCCCCACACTCCACAGCTCCTCACATTCACCACCATCCTCCCCACACTCCACATCTCCTCACATTCACCACCGTCCTCCCCACACTCCACATCTCACATTCAGCACCGTCCTCCCCACACTCCACATCTCCTCACATTCACCACCGTCCTCCCCACACTCCACATCTCCTCACATTCACCACCGTCCTCCCCACACTCCACATCTCCTCACATTCACCACCGTCCTCCCCACACTCCACATCTCCTCACATTCACCACCGTCCTCCCCACACTCCACATCTCACATTCAGCACCGTCCTCCCCACACTCCACATCTCCTCACATTCACCACCATCCTCCCCACACTCCACATCTCCTCACATTCACCACCGTCCTCCCCACACTCCACATCTCCTCACATTCACCACCGTCCTCCCCACACTCAACATCTCCTCACATTCACCACCGTCCTCCCCACACTCCACATCTCACATTCAGCACCGTCCTCCCCACACTCCACATCTCCTCACATTCACCACCGTCCTCCCCACACTCCACATCTCCTCACATTCACCACCGTCCTCCCCACACTCCACATCTCCTCACATTCACCACCGTCCTCCCCACACTCCACATCTCCTCACATTCACCACCGTCCTCCCCACACTCAACATCTCCTCACATTCACCACCGTCCTCCCCACACTCCACATCTCACATTCAGCACCGTCCTCCCCACACTCCACATCTCCTCACATTCACCACCGTCCTCCCCACACTCCACATCTCCTCACATTCACCACCGTCCTCCCCACACTCCACATCTCCTCACATTCACCACCGTCCTCCCCACACTCCACATCTCCTCACATTCACCACCGCCCTCCCCACACTCCACATCTCACATTCACCACCGTCCTCCCCACACTCCACATCTCACATTCACCACCGTCCTCCCCACACTCCACATCTCCTCATTCACCACCGTCCTCCCCACACTCCACATCTCCTCACATTCACCACCGTCCTCCCCACACTCCACATCTCCTCACATTCACCACCGTCCTCCCCACACTCCACATCTCACATTCACCACCGTCCTCCCCACACTCCACATCTCACATTCACCACCGTCCTCCCCACACTCCACATCTCCTCACATTCACCACCGTCCACCCCACACTCCACATCTTCTCACATTCACCACCGTCCTCCCCACACTCCACATCTCCTCACATTAACCACCGTCCTCCCCACACTCCACATCTCCTCACATTCACCACCGTCCTCCCCACACTCCACATCTCCTCACATTCACCACCATCCTCCCCACACTCCACATCTCCTCATATTCACCACCGTCCTCCCCACACTCCACATCTCACATTCACCACCGTCCTCCCCACACTCCACATCTCCTCACATTCACCACCGTCCTCCCCACACTCCACATCTCACATTCACCACCGTCCTCCCCACACTCCACATCTCCTCACATTCAGCACCGTCCTCCCCACTCTCCACATCTCACATTCACCACCGTCCTCCCCACACTCCACATCTCACATTCACCACCGTCCTCCCCACACTCCACATCTCCTCACATTCACCACCGTCCTCCCCACACTCCACATCTCCTCACATTCACCACCATCCTCCCCACACTCCACATCTCCTCACATTCACCACCGTCCTCCCCACACTCCACATCTCACATTCACCACCGTCCTCCCCACACTCCACATCTCCTCACATTCACCACCATCCTCCCCACACTCCACATCTCCTCACATTCACCACCGTCCTCCCCGACACTCCACATCTCACATTCACCACCGTCCTCCCCACACTCCACATCTCCTCACATTCACCACCGCCCTCCTCACACTCCACATCTCCTCACATTCACCACCGTCCTCCCCACACTCCACATCTCCTCACATTCACCACCGTCCTCCCCACACTCCACATCTCCTCACATTCAGCACCGTCCTCCCCACACTCCACTTCTCCTCACATTCACCACCGTCCTCCCCACGCTCCACATCTCCTCACATTCACCACCGTCCTCCCCACACTCCACATCTCACATTCACCACCGTCCTCCCCACACTCCACATCTCACATTCACCACCGTCCTCCCCACACTCCACATCTCACATTCACCACCGTTCTCCCCACACTCCACATCTCACATTCACCACCGTCCTCCCCACACTCCACATCTCCTCACATTCACCACCGTCCTCCCCACACTCCACATCTCCTCACAGTCACCACCGTCCTCCCCACACTCCACATCTCCTCACATTCACCACCGTCCTCCCCACACTCCACATCTCCTCACATTCACCACCGTCCTCCCCACACTCCACATCTCCTCACAGTCACCACCATCCTCCCCACACTCCACATCTCACATTCACCACCGTCCTCCCCACACTCCACATCTCACATTCACCACCGTCCTCCCCACACTCCACATCTCACATTCACCACCGTCCTCCCCACACTCCACATCTCCTCACATTCACCACCGCCCTCCCCACACTCCACATCTCCTCACATTCACCACCGTCCTCCCCACACTCCACATCTCCTCACATTCACCACCGTCCTCCCCACGCTCCACATCTCCTCACATTCACCACCGTCCTCCCCACTCTCCACATCTCCTCACAGTCACCACCTTCCTCCCCACACTCCACATCTCACATTCACCACCGTCCTCCCCACACTCCACATCTCACATTCACCACCGTCCTCCCCACACTCCACATCTCCTCACATTCACCACCGTCCTCCCCACACTCCACATCTCCTCACATTCACCACCGTCCTCCCCACACTCCACATCTCACATTCACCACCGTCCTCCCCACACTCCACATCTCACATTCACCACCGTCCTCCCCACACTCCACATCTCCTCACATTCACCACCGTCCTCCCCACACTCCACATCTCCTCACAGTCACCACCGTCCTCCCCACACTCCACATCTCCTCACATTCACCACCGTCCTCCCCACACTCCACATCTCCTCACATTCACCACCGTCCGCCCCACACTCCACATCTCCTCACAGTCACCACCGTCCTCCCCACACTCCACATCTCCTCACATTCACCACCGTCCTCCCCACACTCCACATCTCCTCACATTCACCACCGTCCTCCCCACACTCCACATCTCCTCACATTCACCACCGTCCTCCCCACACTCCACATCTCACATTCACCAACGTCCTCCCCACGCTCCACATCTCACATTCACCACCGTCCTCCCCACACTCCACATCTCCTCACATTCACCACCGCCCTCCCCACACTCCACATCTCACATTCACCACCGTCCTCCCCACACTCCACATCTCCTCACATTCACCACCGTCCTCCCCACACTCCACATCTCCTCACAGTCACCACCGTCCTCCCCACACTCCACATCTCCTCACATTCACCACCGTCCTCCCCACACTCCACATCTCCTCACATTCACCACCGTCCTCCCCACACTCCACATCTCCTCACAGTCACCACCGTCCTCCCCACACTCCACATCTCACATTCACCAACGTCCTCCCCACGCTCCACATCTCACATTCACCACCGTCCTCCCCACACTCCACATCTCCTCACA
The DNA here is from genome assembly GCF_047496885.1 of Scyliorhinus torazame. Taxonomy (NCBI): domain Eukaryota; kingdom Metazoa; phylum Chordata; class Chondrichthyes; order Carcharhiniformes; family Scyliorhinidae; genus Scyliorhinus; species Scyliorhinus torazame. The sequence goes on along the minus strand of NC_092707.1, from coordinate 424,026,816 downwards.
TTCACCACCGCCCTCCCCACACTCCACATCTCCTCACAGTCACCACCATCCTCCCCACACTCCACATCTCACATTCACCACCGCCCTCCCCACACTCCACATCTCCTCACATTCACCACCGTCCTCCCCACACTCCACATCTCCTCACAGTCACCACCGTCCTCCAAACACTCCACATCTCCTCACATTCACCACCGTCCTCCCCACACTCCACATCTCCTCACATTCACCACCGTCCTCCCCCACACTCCACATCTCACATTCACCACCGTCCTCCCCACACTCCACATCTCACATTCACCACCGCCCTCCCCACACTCCACATCTCCTCACATTCACCACCGTCCTCCCCACACTCCACATCTCCTCACATTCACCACCGTCCTCCCCACACTCCACATCTCACATTCACCACCGTCCTCCCCACACTCCACATCTCACATTCACCACCGTCCTCCCCACACTCCACATCTCCTCACAGTCACCACCGTCCTCCCCACACTCCACATTTCCTCACATTCACCACCGTCCTCCCCACACTCCACATCTCCTCACATTCACCACCGTCCTCCCCACACTCCACATCTCCTCACATTCACCACCGTCCTCCCCACACTCCACATCTCACATTCACCACCGCCCTCCCCACACTCCACATCTCCTCACATTCACCACCGTCCTCCCCACACTCCACATCTCCTCACATTCACCACCGTCCTCCCCACACTCCACATTTCCTCACATTCACCACCGTCCTCCCCACGCTCCACATCTCCTCACATTCACCACCGTCCTCCCCACGCTCCACATCTCCTCACATTCACCACCGTCCTCCCCACACTCCACATCTCCTCACAGTCACCACCTTCCTCCCCACACTCCACATCTCACATTCACCACCGTCCTCCCCACACTCCACATCTCACATTCACCACCGTCCTCCCCACACTCCACATCTCCTCACATTCACCACCGTCCTCCCCACACTCCACATCTCCTCACATTCACCACCGTCCTCCCCACACTCCACATCTCCTCACATTCACCACCGTCCTCCCCACACTCCACATCTCCTCACATTCACCACCGTCCTCCCCACGCTCCACATCTCCTCACATTCACCACCGTCCTCCCCACACTCCACATCTCACATTCACCACCGTCCTCCCCACACTCCACATCTCACATTCACCACCGTCCTCCCCACACTCCACATCTCCTCACATTCACCACCGTCCTCCCCACACTCCACATCTCCTCACATTCACCACCGTCCTCCCCACACTCCACATCTCCTCACATTCACCACCGCCCTCCCCACACTCCACATCTCCTCACATTCACCACCGTCCTCCCCACACTCCACATCTCCTCACATTCACCACCGTCCTCCCCACACTCCACATCTCCTCACATTCACCACCGTCCTCCCCACACTCCACATATCCTCACATTCACCACCGTCCTCCCCACACTCCACATCTCCTCACATTCACCACCGTCCTCCCCACACTCCACATCTCACATTCACCACCGTCCTCCCCACACTCCACATCTCACATTCACCACCATCCTCCCCACACTCCACATCTCCTCACATTCACCACCGTCCTCCCCACACTCCACATCTCCTCACATTCACCGCCGTCCTCCCCACACTCCACATCTCCTCACATTCACCACCGTCCTCCCCACACTCCACATCTCCTCACATTCACCACCGTCCTCCCCACACTCCACATCTCACATTCACCACCGTCCTCCCCACACTCCACATCTCCTCACATTCACCACCGTCCTCCCCACACTCCACATCTCCTCACATTCACCACCGTCCTCCCCACACTCCACATCTCACATTCAGCACCATCCTCCCCACACTCCACATCTCCTCACATTCACCACCGTCCTCCCCACACTCCACATCTCCTCACATTCACCACCGTCCTCCCCACACTCCACATCTCCTCACATTCACCACCGTCCTCCCCACACTCCACATCTCACATTCAGCACCGTCCTCCCCACACTCCACAGCTCCTCACATTCACCACCATCCTCCCCACACTCCACATCTCCTCACATTCACCACCGTCCTCCCCACACTCCACATCTCACATTCAGCACCGTCCTCCCCACACTCCACATCTCCTCACATTCACCACCGTCCTCCCCACACTCCACATCTCCTCACATTCACCACCGTCCTCCCCACACTCCACATCTCCTCACATTCACCACCGTCCTCCCCACACTCCACATCTCCTCACATTCACCACCGTCCTCCCCACACTCCACATCTCACATTCAGCACCGTCCTCCCCACACTCCACATCTCCTCACATTCACCACCATCCTCCCCACACTCCACATCTCCTCACATTCACCACCGTCCTCCCCACACTCCACATCTCCTCACATTCACCACCGTCCTCCCCACACTCAACATCTCCTCACATTCACCACCGTCCTCCCCACACTCCACATCTCACATTCAGCACCGTCCTCCCCACACTCCACATCTCCTCACATTCACCACCGTCCTCCCCACACTCCACATCTCCTCACATTCACCACCGTCCTCCCCACACTCCACATCTCCTCACATTCACCACCGTCCTCCCCACACTCCACATCTCCTCACATTCACCACCGTCCTCCCCACACTCAACATCTCCTCACATTCACCACCGTCCTCCCCACACTCCACATCTCACATTCAGCACCGTCCTCCCCACACTCCACATCTCCTCACATTCACCACCGTCCTCCCCACACTCCACATCTCCTCACATTCACCACCGTCCTCCCCACACTCCACATCTCCTCACATTCACCACCGTCCTCCCCACACTCCACATCTCCTCACATTCACCACCGCCCTCCCCACACTCCACATCTCACATTCACCACCGTCCTCCCCACACTCCACATCTCACATTCACCACCGTCCTCCCCACACTCCACATCTCCTCATTCACCACCGTCCTCCCCACACTCCACATCTCCTCACATTCACCACCGTCCTCCCCACACTCCACATCTCCTCACATTCACCACCGTCCTCCCCACACTCCACATCTCACATTCACCACCGTCCTCCCCACACTCCACATCTCACATTCACCACCGTCCTCCCCACACTCCACATCTCCTCACATTCACCACCGTCCACCCCACACTCCACATCTTCTCACATTCACCACCGTCCTCCCCACACTCCACATCTCCTCACATTAACCACCGTCCTCCCCACACTCCACATCTCCTCACATTCACCACCGTCCTCCCCACACTCCACATCTCCTCACAGTCACCACCATCCTCCCCACACTCCACATCTCATTCACCACCGTCCTCCCCACACTCCACATCTCCTCACAGTCACCACCATCCTCCCCACACTCCACATCTCCTCATTCACCACCGTCCTCCCCACACTCCACATCTCCTCACATTCACCACCGTCCTCCCCACACTCCACATCTCACATTCACCACCGTCCTCCCCACACTCCACATCTCCTCACATTCACCACCGTCCTCCCCACGCTCCACATCTCACATTCAGCACCGTCCTCCCCACACTCCACATCTCCTCACATTCACCACCGTCCTCCCCACACTCCACATCTCACATTCACCACCTTCCTCCCCACACTCCACATCTCCTCACATTCACCACCATCCTCCCCACACTCCACATCTCCTCACATTCACCACCGTCCTCCCCACACTCCACATCTCCTCACATTCACCACCATCCTCCCCACACTCCACATCTCCTCACATTCACCACCGTTCTCCCCACACTCCACATCTCACATTCACCACCGTCCTCCCCACACTCCACATCTCCTCACATTCACCACCATCCTCCCCACACTCCACATCTCCTCACATTCACCACCGTCCTCCCCACACTTCACATCTCCTCGCATTCACCACCGTCCTCCCCACACTCCACATCTCCTCACATTCACCACCGTCCTCCCCACACTCCACATCTCACATTAACCACCGTCCTCCCCACACTCCACATCTCCTCACATTCACCACCGTCCTCCCCACACTCCACATCTCCTCACATTCACCACCGTCCTCCCCACACTCCACATCTCCTCACATTCACCACCGTCCTCCCCACACTCCACATCTCCTCACATTCACCACTATCCTCCCGACACTCCACATCTCCTCACATTCACCACTATCCTCCCGACAGTTCCCTATTCTTCAAGTTTTGTGTCATTGTAAATTTTCGAGTTGTGTACTGTGTGCAGAAAGGCAGCGGTCCTAACCCCTGCTCTCTCCGGTTGTCTTTCAGATTGGACACAAGGTTCCAGGTGCCGGGATGTCTGGAGTAAGGACGCAGAAGATTGTGGTGAAAGTGGAATCTCTTAGTCAGTGTGATGGGGAGCTGATGTCACGCAGTCACCTTTCCCCAATATACCTGTCCTTGGCCATGTTCCTGGCTGCAGTCAGCTGGCAGTACTGGCAGACGCTGACTCACAGCTCTGAGAAGTATGTGCACGGGCAATGAAAAGCTTTTCCTCTCTTTCTCCCTTTTGCTAATTCTCATTCTACGTGGGGAAGAGGAACAAGAACTTGAGACTTGAGCCTGCACTCCCGCCAGGAGGAGGCTCGGTCAAAATTCATCCGCGATACATCTGTGCAGTAGATTCATGCAGTAAAGCTTCACATCTACACGTCACGTGACAGTGCCAGCCCATGGCCCATGCTGTGTGCTGTGGCCAGACACACAGCTCAAACTGACCACATTGAAGAGAGGATAGAATGCAGGATTCCCCTCCACTGGAAGACTTCTGATGGGATGAGTTTGCAGAGACTCAGCTGGAACATACTCACTTGAAGATGGCAACAAGAGTGAAACCTCTGTACCGACCTTGAGAGTGATTGATAGGGACAGTGTGGAGGGAGCTTTACTCTGTATCTAACCCCATGCTGTACCGACCTTGAGAGTGATTGATAGGGACAGTGTAGAGGGAGCTTTACTCTGTATCTAACCCCGTGCTGTACCTGTCCTGGGAGTGTTTGATGGGGACAGTGTAGAGGGAGCTTTACTCTGTATCTAACCCCGTGCTGTACCTGTCCTGGGACTGTTTGATGGGGACAGTGTAGAGGGAGCTTTACTCTGTATCTAACCCCGTGCTGTACCTGTCCTGGGAGTGTTTGATGGGGACAGTGTAGAGGGAGCTTTACTCTGTATCTAACCCCGTGCTGTACCTGTCCTGGGAGCATTTGATGGGGACAGTGTAGAGGGAGCTTTACTCTGTATCTAACCCCGTGCTGTACCTGTCCTGGGAGTGTTTCATGGGGATAGTGTAGAGTGAGCTTTACTCTGTATCTAACCCCATGCTGTACCTGTCCTGGGAGTGTTTGATGGGGACAGTGTAGAGGGAGCTTTACTCTGTATCTAACCCCGTGCTGTACCTGTCCTGGGCGTGTTTGATGGGGACAGTATAGAGGGAGCTTTACTCTGTATCTAACCCCGTGCTGTACCTGTCCTGGGAGTGTTTGATGGGGACAGTGTAGAGGGAGCTTTACTCTGTATCTAACCCCGTGCTGTACCTGTCCTGGGAGTGTTTGATGGGGACAGTGTAGAGGGAGCTTTACTCTGTATCTAACCCCGTGCTGTACCTGTCCTGGGAGTGTTTGATGGGGCAGTGTAGAGGGAGCTTTACTCTGTATCTATCCCCGTGCTGTACCTGTCCTGGGAGTGTTTGAGAGAGACAGTGTAGAGGGAGATTTACTCTGTATCTAACCCCCTGCTGTACCTGTCCTGGGAGTGTTTGATAGGGACAGTGTAGAGGGAGCTTTACTCTGTATCTAACCCTGTGCTGTACCTGTCCTGGGAGTGTTTGATGGGGACAGTGTAGAGGGAGCTTTACTCTGTATCTAACCCTGTGCTGTACCTGTCCTGGGAGTGTTTGATGGGGACAGTGTAGAGGGAGCTTTACTCTGTATCTAACCCCATGCTGTACCTGTCCTGGGAGTGTTTGTTGGGGACAGTGTAGACGGAGCTTTACTCTGTATCTAACCCCGTGCTGTACCTGTCCTGGGAGTGTTTGATGGGGACAGTGTAGAGGGAGCTTTACTCTATATCTAACCCCATGCTGTACCTGTCCTGGGAGTGTTTGGTGGGGACTTTGTAGAGGGAGCTTTACTCTGTATCTAACCCCGTGCTGTACCTGTCCTGGGAGTGTTTGATGGAGACAGTGTAGAGGGAGCTTTACCCTGCATCTAACCCCGTGCTGTACCTGTCTTGGGAATGTTTTATGGGGACAGTGTAGAGGGAGCTTTACTCTGTATCTAACCCCATGCTGTACCTGTCCTGGGAGTGTTTGATGGGGACAGTGTAGAGGGAGCTTTACTCTGTATCTAACCCCGTGCTGTACCTGTCCTGGGAGTGTTTGATGGGGACAGTGTAGAAGGAGCTTTACTCTGTCTCTAACCCCGTGCTGTACCTGTCATGGGAGTGTTTGATGGAGACAGTGTAGAGGGAGCTTTACTCTGTATCTAACCCCGTGCTGTACCTGTCCTGGGAGTGTTTGATGGGGACAGTGTCGAAGGAGCTTTACTGTGTATCTAACCCCGTGCTGTACCTGTCCTGGGAGTGTTTGATGGGGACAGTGTCGAGGGAGCTTTACTCTGTCTCTAACCCCGTGCTGTACCTGTCCTGGGAGTGTTTGATGGGGACAGTGTAGAGGGAGCTTTACTCTGTCTCTAACCCCGTGCGGTACCTGTCCTGGGAGTGTTTGATGGGGACAGTGTAGAGGGAGCTTTACTCTGTCTCTAACCCCGTGCGGTATCTGTCCTGGGTGTGTTTGATGGGGACAGTGTAGAGGGAGCTTTACTCTGTATCTAACCCCGTGCTGTACCTGTCCTGGGAATGTTTGATGGGGACAGTGTAGAGGGAGCTTTACTCTGTATCTAACCCCGTGCTGTACCTGTCCTGGGAGTGTTTGATGGGGACAGTGTAGAGGGAGCTTTACTCTGTATCTAACCCTGTGCTGTACCTGTCCTGGGAGTGTTTGATGGGGACAGTGTCGAGGGAGCTTTACGCTGTATCTAATCTCGTGCTGTACTTGTCCTGGGAGTGTTTGATGGGGACAGTGTAGAGGGAGCTTTACTCTGTATCTAACCCCGTGCCTGTCATGGGAGTGTTTGATGAGTGTCGACCACCATAAGGCCCCTCTCGGCCTCAGTGAATGTTTTTGACTGGGGGCCAAAGCCCCCCCTCCTTTCCCAAATCTCCTCGAGGGCTGATGCGTGTGTGGGAGCCTCCTGCCTGTGAGCGATGGTGTCTGAGCTCCCTCCCCAACCCCTCACACCAACTGCTTTGAACTTTGGTGCACGTGGAGCTCCCTATCCATGATTCCGGGATTCTTCCATTCCTGGTGGGTTGGCTTTTTACAAGGCCTTGCTGATGGTCAGAATTTTTGTTGATAATTGAATAAATGAGTTTCCATGTGTGTGTGTGTGTGTGTGTTTCAGTAATTGCCCTTTCGCTATCTGCCCCTGTTCTCTTTCCAGTCTCTAAGACTAACAGGAGCTCTGAAATTTGGTGGTGTAGTAGACATGTCACTGGATTAACAATGCAGAAGCCCAGGCGAATACCTGGTGACATGGGTTCAAATCTTGCCATGGCAGCCGGTGGAATTTAAGTTCAATTAAGAAATCCGGAATATAAAATTAGCCTTGCTAATAGCGACCATTAATTTGCTGTCGATTGTTGTAAAAATCCATCTGGTTTTGGAAGGAAATCTGCCGTCCTTGCCCAATCTGGTTGACACGTGACTACAAACCCACAGTGACGTGGCTGTCCCTGAACTGCCCCGCTCCGTCAGGGCCGAGCAAACCTCTGTTCAAGGGCAATTAGGTGTGGGCATGAACAAAAACATCTCTATTTAATTTATTTCAACACTATATATGATTTGAATAGTGAGAGTTGCTGCTGAGAAGTGGACAGAGTCACAGGAGCAACACTCTGCTTCAGTGCTGATTGCTCCTGGTCTGAAGCGGAACTGAAACCCCTGCAAACAGTGAGAAGAGAGGAACAAACGGCTGGGATGTAAAACCCTGAATCTCACCACAAACGGCAACTGTTGTCCGAAATAGTGCCCTGATCGTTCTGACTGAGGCATTCATTTCATCGCAAACCACACAGTCAGAGAACTGTTAGATTGTGAAAGGAGACCATTCACCCATCGTGTCTACACCCACTCTCCAAAGCAGCATTGTGACTTAGCGCTGTTCCCCTGCACATTGTTACTTCCATGTATCTATCGCCCTCTCTCATGCCTCGATGGGACCTGCCTCCACTACTATTCCAGCCAGTCCATTCCAGACCACATCCACTCGCTGTGTGAGAAATAATCTTCTTGCAACACATTTGATTCTTTTGCAAATCACTTCAAATCTGTGCCCCTTCGTTCTTAATAATAATAATAATCTTTGTCACAAGTAGGCTTGCATTAACGCTGCAATGAAGTTACTGTGAAAAGCCCCTAGTCGCCACATTCCGGCACCTGTTCGGGTACACAGAGGGAGAATTCATAGAACATACAGTGCAGGACGAGGCCATTCGTCCCATTGAGTCTGCACCGACCCAGTTACCCAGCGGGGAATTGAACCTGGGACCCTGGTGCTGTGGAGCCACTGTGCTGCCCTGTTCTTGATCCTTTTCCAATTGGGAACAGTTTCTCCCTATCAGCTGTCCAGTCCCCTCATGAATTTGAACATCTTTATCAAATGTCCTCTCAGCCACCTCTCCCAGGGGAACAGTCCAAACCTCTCCAATTGATCCTCTTCCTCTTCACATCCCTGAGCCATTCTTGCAAACCTCTCCTGCCCTCTCTCCAATGTGTTCACATCCTTCCTATAGCGTGGCTCCCAGAACCGTGCACAATATTCCAGCTGAGGTCTAACTAGTGTCTTGTACAAGTTTAGCATAACCTCCTCGCTCTTGTACTCTCTGCTCCTATTAATCAATCCCAGATACTCTCTGCTTTATGAACTCTCTCCACCTGTCCTGCCACCTTCATTGATCTCTGCACAGATACACCCAGCTCCCTCTGCTCCTGCACCTCTTTTACCCGTTATTTTATATTGTCCCTCCATGCTCTTCCTACCAAAATGCATCAGCATGTACTTTGCATTGAACTCCATCTGCCCACTTCACCAACCTGTCTATGTTATTTTGGAGTTCTACACTATCCCCCGTTTACAATGCTTCCACGTTATGTCATCCGCAGGCCAAGATGTAGATTATTTATCTAAAACCACATGTTCTGGAGTCAGCTGGAGAGGAGTCTATACTTAGACCTGTATTGTGCAAAGAGATGGGATTAATCGATAACCTCAAAGTACAGGCAAGCCAAGATAGCAGCGATCACGACGGGGACATGCTGAGCGGACCCACCAGAGGTGCCTCTCCTAGGTAATCGAATAAATTTAACCAAAATTAACCCACTAGATTTGGGGGGGGGGGGGGGGGGTAGGACCCCCTCATTACCCTCTTCACCCCACTAAAGAAGATACAGGCCAACAAAAGAAATGCCGAACAGCAGCTGCACCAGATGCCGGAAGTAGATGAGAGGCAACAGAAGACCAGAGAAACCAAGGGACCCACGAGGCGAGGGAGCCCCAGCCATGGCAGAAAGAGGCCAACGGGCCGAGCAAGCAATTCCCGCTCGCCAGAGGGAGGCTGGAGGAAATTCCTCACCCGAGAGCTGAAGGAATTCCAGGAGGGCCTAAGGCTCGAGATCCAGGCAGCAGTCAGGGTGGCGGCCAGGGAAGCAATGACCACCATGCAGGCGGCCGTCACAAAACAGGTGACTAGAGGCCCAGGAGCACACAATCCGAGAGCTGGAAAAATCCTCCACGGACCAAAGTGACTGGATCTTCGCGCTCGAGGTGGACATAGCAAGCTTAGTGCAGAACCAGGAGAGCCTGAAGAGGAAAGTGAAAGTCTAAGAAAACCGGTCGAGGTGCCAAATCCATAGAATAGCCGGGCTGCCGGAGGAGACTGAAAGCAAAAACCCCACGGACTGTGTGGCCCAGATGCTGGGAAGCCTGGTGGGAAGAGACCCACCAGAGATGGACGGGGCACACCGATCGCTCCGACCCAAACCCAGGGCCGGGAGCAAGCAAGGGCAATAATCGCAAAGATGCAGGGACTCGTACCAAGACCGGGATAGAATCCAGACTGGGCCAGACGGACAGAAACCTGCCACTGGGAGGGACACAGATAAGAATTCATCAGAACATTGGGGCAGACCTGGCCAGGCGCTGGGCTGAATGAAACAGAGCGAAGACGGCCCTGTTCCAAAGGGGGGTAAAATTTGAGATGCTTTACCCAGTCAAACTCTGGCTAACCGACCAGCACTTTACAGACCTGGCAGAAGCGGACAGGTTCATCCAGAGGAACGGGCTGGGAACGAAGCAGGGGGGAAACCATCACCCTGAAAGGATTGAAAAACAGACAATTTGCGTGGGACTGTGCGGCCTCATTTTAAAACCGAATGCTAAGGCACGGGGACGAGAGGTGAGAACAGCGGGGAGCAGAAATAGGGAAGAGAGAGGAAGAGGAGAAAGGGAAGGAATGCAGCAGCCAAGGGAAAAACTCAGACCTACCCCGTGGGGTGGGGGGGGGGCAGCACATTAGCGGGAAAGCTAGCGGCAGGAGGTATGAGAGAGAAGGGAGGCTGCGGCCCATCTCCTGTGGGAGGATGAGCACCTGGTGGGGTGGGACCGGTACAAATGGGGACAGGAGGGGAGGGGGAAAGATGGCGTTAAGGGACACTACCAGAAGGGGGGGAGGGAAGAGGGGAAGCACATAACCATGGGGAAAACAAAGGAACAAGGATGGGCTCGAGGCTGGCTACAACTGGCCACACATAAACGATTTGGAGGATAATGTAGCCGGTCTGATTAGTAAGTTTGCGATGACACCAAAGTTGGTGGAGTGGCCGATAGTGTTGAGGATTGTCAGAGGATACAGCAGGACACAGATATGTTGGAGACTTGGGCAGAGAAATGGCAAATGGAGTTTAATTCGGACCAATGTGAGGTAATGCATTTTGGTACGTCGAACATAGAGGGGAAATATACCGTAAATGGTCAAACTCTGAGAATGATTCCATGATCAGGGACCAAATAGTCTTCGGTATAATTGATGAAAATCCCAGAGAACAATTGCTGAGGCAAAAGGATCTCAGGCTTGAAAATGCAATTGAAATGTGTCGTTTACATCAGTTATCAAAAAATCAGTACCAAGAAGTTTTTCTCCGTGAAAAGGGCGCAAAACCGAACCTTGAAGTAGAATGTGTTAAGGCAGTGTGGCAGATGAAGAAAATGCATGTTTCGGATGGCAGCCATCTTGCATGCGCGCGTTGTAACCCTACACATGCACACTTTGTCAAATCCCAGGAAACCAAACTGCACATGCGTGAAGAAATGTAGTGCATGATGACGTGTACATCATGACGTGTGGAACCTACAACTTTCAAAAACAATGCCCTGCTCAAGGAAAGCTATGCTCACAATGTGGCAATTTAAACCACTTTGCTGCTCACTGCAGATCGACACACATTTAAATCTGCAAAGTCAAAGTCAAAGTGGAAGAAGGTTTTGAACAAAATTTCTCAAAGGATACAGATGTTTACTCTTTGGAAGACACTTTCTTTGTTGGCATCATAGAAAAGTATGATAGAACCACTGAAGTATCATCACCTCTCAGAGTCCACTCCATCAATTCTGATACAGAATGGAACACTGTATTGCAAGTCAATGATTATCCAATCAACTTTAAGCTGGACACAGATGCCTCTGTGTGGTATTATAGGTATTACGGTACCTGATAGGCTAAAGCACCATTGGTGGAAACTGTAGGCTTTCTATTGGTTAGAGTGTATGATAGCTCCGCCCTGATAGGTGGGGTATAAGAACCTGTGCCGCCCCAGCAGCCCTCATTCTGTACCTGAGCTACTGGGGGAAACATCGAGCTTATTAAAGCCTTCAGTTGGACTACAACCTCGCTTTAGTGGTCATTGATCATGCATCAATTTAATAAGCTAGTTTTTTAAGAAGAAAGGATGGAGCTCCGAATCAAGCCAGAGTGTCTGCAACTTAGCCCCCACGCGGCGAACTCAGCGGCAATCTTTAAGCACTGGCTGGCGTGCTTTAAAGGGTATCTCGAGACGGCCGAAAACGCACCCACGGGAGAGCAGAAACTGCACGTCCTGCACTCAAGGGTGAGCCCGGAGATTTGCACCCTCATCGAGGAAGCAGAAGACTTCGATGCAGCAATAGAGCTGCTGAAAGGACACTATATTCGCCCGGTAAACCAGGTCTACGCCCGGCATCTGCTTGCAACAAGGCGACAAACCCCTGGGGAATCGCTGGAGGAATTCTACCGTGCACTCCTGGTGTTGGGAAGAAGCTGCGGCTGCCCGCAAGTTTCGGCAAGCGAACACACAGAACTCTTAGCCCGGGACGCTTTCGTGGCAGGTATGCTATCGTCACAAATCCAGCAGCGCCTGTTCGAGAAGGACACCCTGGGTCTCAGGGAGGCACGGGCCCTTGCAGGCTCCCTGGACGTGGCCTCCAGGAACGCCCGCGCTTACGTTCCCGACCGCGCGGCAACCCCCTGGGCAGCGTGGAACCCCTCCACGGCCGACCCCGAGACTTCCCCCATTCCCCCACAGGCCTGTGCTGCAAGGCGGCTTGGCAACCCCGAAGGGCCCCACTGCTACTTTTGCGGGCAGGCCAAGCACCCCCGGCAGCGCTGCCCGGCCCACGCATCCACCTGCAAGGGATGCGGCAAAAAGGGCCATTTCGTGGCGGTATATCTGGCCCGGGCGGTTGCCGCGGTCTCCAGCGGCGAATGCAGACCGCAACCACAAACGGGCTCCATGCGGCCAGCGGTCGCCGCCACCTCCATATCCCAGGGCCACGTGCGGACCCCGGCGCCACCAGATTGTTCTGCATACGCCACGTTGGAGGGATGGGCGCCGCCATTTTGTGCACCCCCAGCCATGTGCGACCAATGGGAGATGCCATTTTGGATGAACCCCCAGGACCCCAGCTCGGCTGACCACGCACTGCCCGAAGAGAACTCTCAACTGCTGCGACTAGCCTCGGTGACTCTGGATCAGTCCCGGCCTCGAACACTCTCAACCGCAACGACGACTGTATTCATCAACTGGCAAGAGACGTCCTGCCTAATCGACTCTGGGAGCACGGAGAGCTTCATACGCCCCGACACGGTAAAGCGCTGTTCTCTCCTCATCCACCCTGTTAATCAAAAAATCTCCCTGGCCTCCGGTTCCCACTCAGTGGAGATAAAGGAGTTTTGTGTAGCAAACCTCACAGTCCAGGGAAGGGAGTTCACAAATTTCCTTCCCCACCTCTGCACGGCTACACTCCTAGGTTTAGACTTCAGTGCAATCTTCAAAGTCTGACCTTCCAATTAGGCGGCCCTATACCCCCCCCCCCCCTTACTGTCTGCAGCCTCGCGACCCTCAAGGTCGACCCACCTTCCCTGTTTGTGAACCTCACCCCGGATTGCAAACCCGTCACCACCAGGAGCAGACGCTACAGTGCCCAGGACCGGACCTTTATTAGGTCAGAGGTCCAAAGGCTACTGAGGGAAAGGGTCATTGAAGCTAGCAACAGCCCCTGGAGAGCTCAAGTAGTGGCGGTAAAGACCGGGGAGAAGCATAGGATGGTCATCGCCTACAGTCAGACCATCAGCAGGTTTACGCAGCTGGATGCGTACCCTCTCCCCCGCATATCCGACCTGGTAAACAGGATCGCGCATTATAAGGTCTTCTCCACGGTGGATCTCAAGTCCGCCTACCACCAGCTCCCCATCCGTACTCGTGACCGCAAATACACTGCCTTCGAGGCAGATGGGCGGCTCTATCACTTCTTAAGGGTTCCTTTCGGTGTCACCAACGGGGTCTCGGTCTTCCAGCGCGAGATGGACCGAATGGTTGACCAGTACGGTTTACGGGCAACATTCCCGTATCTCGATAATGTCACCATCTGCAGCCACGACCAGCAGGACCACGACACCAACCTTCGAAAATTTCTCCAGACCGCTGAAGTCCTTAACCTTACATACAACAAGGATAAATACGTGTTTAGCACCAACTGTCTAGCCATCCTCGGCTACGTAGTGCAAAATGGAGTTATAGGCCCCGACCTTGAACGCATGCGCCCCCTTATGGAGTTCCCCCTCCCTCACTGCTCCAAGGCCCTGAAACGCTGCCTCGGGTTTTTTAGCTACTACGCTCAGTTGGTCCACAACTACGCCAGATGCAGCAGAGGGCAGTAGAGCAGAGCTGCTGATTGGTGTTGCAAGGGAAATTGGCATACCTCTGTCGTGGTCACCCTAAATTGAAGGTGTACCTGAGCTAGAGACCCTAGCTGTTCGAGTGAAGCCAAGCATCCAGCAGAGGGCAGTAGAGTGGAGCTGCTGATTGGTGTTGCAAGGGAAATTTGCATACCTCCATCGTGGTCACCCTAATTTGAAGGTAGTTTGTGGAGGAGCTGTTGTCAAGTGACACTTAAACCCGAAACACTTCTTCAGTGTTTCCCTCCCTACCCCCTCTAACCAAAAAAAAAACAACCGCTGTGAAGATCAAGAGGAAGGCTCGAGGTTAGTGACTGGTAAGTAGTGTTTCTGTTTTCTTTTCATTGGCATATTGATATATTTTTTTCTTGGTTGTTTATTTATTTATTTAGTTTTTTTTTGGTAAATTGTAATTGTTGAAGTTAACCGAAGGTTTAAGACGTGGCAGGAGATCTCAGACCCGTTTCATGCTCCTCGTGTGCGATGTGGGAGCTCAGGGACACGTCCACTGTCCCTGGCTCCTTCACGTGCAAGAGGTGTGTCCAGTTGCAGCTCCTGTTAGACCGCTTGACGGCTCTGGAGCTGCGGATGGACTCACTTTGCAGCATCCGCGATGCTGAGGACGTCGTGGATAGCACGTTTAGCGAGTTGCTCACACCGCAGGTGAAAGGTACTGAGGGAGATAGAAAATGGGTGACCAAAAGACAGAACAAGAGTAGGAAGGCAGTGCAGGTGTCCTCTGCGGTCATCTCCCTGCAAAACAGATATACCGCTTTGGATACTGTTGGGGGAAATGGCTCACCAGGGGAAGGCAGCAGCAGCCAGGTTCATGGCACCGTGGCTGGCTCTGCTGCGCAGCTGGGCAGGAAGAAGAATAGCAGGGCTATAGTGATAGGGGACTCAATTGTAAGGGGAATAGACAGGTGGTTCTGCGGACGCAATCGAGACTCTAGGATGGTTTGTTGCCTCCCTGGTGCAAGGGTCAAGGATGTCTCAGAGCGGTTGCAGGACATTGTGGGGGGGGGGGGGGGGGAGGGTGAACAGCCAGCTGTCGTGGGCACATAGGCACCAACGATATAGGTAAAAAACGGGACGAGGTCCTACAAGCTGAATTTAGGGAGTTAGGAGTTAAACTAAAAAGTAGGACCTCTAAGGTAGTAATCTCAGGATTGCTACCAGTGCCACAAGCTAGTCAGAGTAGGAATGTCAGGATAGATAGGATGAATGCGTGGCTCGAGAGATGGTGCAAGAGGGAGGGATTCAAATTCCTGGGACATTGGAACCGGTTCTGGGGGAGGTGGGACCAGTACAAACTGGGCGGTCTGCACCTGGGCAGGACTGGAACCGATGTCCTAGGGGGGCGGGTTTGCTAGAGCTGTTGGGGAGAGTTTAAACTAATGTGGCAGGGGGATGGGAACCGATGCAGAAAGTTGGAAGGTAGTAAAACAGGGACAGAAACAAAAGGCAGTAAGGGGGAAAGTGTAAGGCAGAGAAGCCATAGTCAAAAATCAAAAAGGGCGACAGTACAAGGTACAGTGACTGAGGGGAGCTCAGTGAATAGGACCAGGAATACTGAAAGGAATAAAACGGGAAGTGAAAACATTAATGGTAAGCGACGCGGCAGGTTGTTACAGGAAGATATGGGTTCAACGACAAGGAAAATTAGGAGAAATGTTAAGAGGAAATATAACTTAGGAGAGGTTACTGATCGAGGTGTTAAGATTAAGAACAGAGGTAAAAAAGCCAACATAAGTGTACTTTACCTGAATGCTCGTAGTATTCGGAATAAGGTAAATGAGTTGATGGCGCAAATCATCGTGAATGACTATGATTTAGTGGCCATTACTGAAACATGGTTAAAGGATGGTCACGACTGGGAGTTAAATATCCGAGGGTATCAAACTATTCGGAAGGACAGAGTGGATGGTAAGGGAGGTGGTGTAGCTCTGTTATTTAAGGATGACATCCGGGCAACAGTAAGGGATGACATCGGTGCTATGAAGGATAAGGTTGAATCAATTTGGGTGGAAATCAGGAATAGTAAGGCGAAAAAGTCACTGATAGGAGTAGTCTATAGGCCACCAAATAGTAACATTATGGTGGGGCAGGCAATAAACAAAGAAATAACAGATGCATGTAGAAATGGTACAGCAATTATCATGCGGGATTTTAATCTACATGTCGATTGGTTTAACCAGGTCGGTCAAGGCAGCCTTGAGGAGGAGTTTATAGAATGTATCCGGGATAGTTTCCTAGAACAGTATGTAATGGAACCTACGAGGGAACAAGCGGTCCTAGATCTGGTCCTGTGTAATGAGACAGGATTGATTCAGGATCTCATAGTTAGGGATCCTCTCGGAAGGAGCGACCACAATATGGTGGAATTTAAAATACAGATGGAGGGTGAGAAGGTCAAATCAAGCACTAGTGTTTTGTGCTTAAACAAAGGAGATTACAATGGGATGAGAGAAGAACTAGCTAAGGTAGACTGGGAGCAAAGACTTTATTGTGAAACAGTTGAGGACCAGTGGAGAACCTTCCAAGTGATTTTTCACAGTGCTCAGCAAAGGTTTATACCAACAAAAAGGAAGGACGGTAAAAAGAGGGAAAATCGATCGTGGATATCTAAGGAAATAAGGGAGAGTATCAAATTGAAGGAAAAAGCATACAAAGTGGCAAAGATTAGTGGGAGACACAAATAACATGCCAGTGACTGATGGAAATGAGGCTATGACAGGTGAGGACCTTGAGAGGATTGATATCACCAAGGAGGTAGTGATGGGCAAGCTAATGGGGCTAAAGGTAGACAAGTCTCCTGGCCCTGATGGAATGCATCCCAGAGTGCTAAAAGAGATGGCTAGGGAAATTGCAAATGCACTAGTGATAATTTACCAAAATTCACTAGACTCTGGGGTGGTCCCGGCGGATTGGAAATTAGCAAATGTGACACCACTGTTTAAAAAAGGAGGTAGGCAGAAAGCGGGTAATTATAGGCCAGTGAGCTTAACTTCGGTAGTAGGGAAGATGCTGGAATCTATCATCAAGGAAGAAATAGCGAGGCACCTGGAGGGAAATTGTCCCATTGGACAGACGCAGCATGGGTTCATAAAGGGCAGGTCGTGGTGACTCCCGGGTGCGGCTATGCAGAGCTAGGTCGCATATTCGGCAGCTCCCGCTTGGAACGGACTTTTGGGCTCTTTTGCAGGGCCCCCACGGCATTTGTTTGACATTTCCCGGTTGGCAAGAGGACTGCAGCACTCCCCTGACAGTGTCTCCCAGGAGTGTTGTGTATTTTGGCTGCCAGGCCCGGCAGAAGCA
The DNA here is from genome assembly GCF_047496885.1 of Scyliorhinus torazame. NCBI lineage: Eukaryota > Metazoa > Chordata > Chondrichthyes > Carcharhiniformes > Scyliorhinidae > Scyliorhinus > Scyliorhinus torazame. Next base: position 424,009,116 of record NC_092707.1, on the reverse strand, counting down.
GTGGAAGATTTGGCAGCAACAGGATAAACAGCATTTGCAGCAGTTTGCAGCATGCAAGCGGGGGAAGGGCAAGCTTAAAGCTGCAAACAGTCCTGAGGACCTTTATCAAAAGTGAATTCTAACAGCAGAGGGAACACCTGTGAAAAGATCTCACCAGGGCCACTGAAGAAGCGGGGACGAGGCTTCCGGTGGCGGCCATGGAGGAGTAGGTCACGCATTCGGCAGCTCCCGTCTGGAACGGACACTTAGACCTTTTTCAGGAGTTTCCACGGACATTTTGGGGCAGATTGGTGAAGCGAACACTGCCAAAAGGATTCCCTCTCGAGACTTTTGGGCTCTTTTCAGGGCCCCCAAGGGCACTTTTTCGAAGTTTCCCGGTGTGGGAAGGAGTTAATAATAGCTCCCCGTCAGTATATGGCTTTAACTAGGAGCGGGGTGACAAAAAAGGTGGTGGTGGACCAGAAGAAGGGAGGGAAGAGGGACAAAATGGCGGCGGGCAGAGACCAGGCAGCGTGGAGGCAGTGGGCGGAGGAGCAACAGGAGGGTATCCAGCGCTGCCTCAGAGAGATTAAAACGGACCTGCTAGAGCCGATGAAGGCTTCTATTGATAAGCTGCTGGAGACACAGACGGCCCAGGGGGTGGCGATCCGAGAGGCTCGACAAAAGATCTCTGACAAAGAGGACGAGATCTTAGTCCTGGCGGTAAAGGTGGAGGCGCACGAGGCGCTCCACAAGAAATGGCAGGAGCGGTTCGAGGAGATGGAAAATCGGTCGAGGCGGAAGAATCTGCGGATTCTGGGCCTCCCGGAGGGGCTGGAGGGGCCGGACGTGGGGGCCTATGTGGTCACCATGTTAAACTCGCTGATGGGAGCGGGTTCCTTCCAGGGGCCCCTGGAGCTGGAAGGGGCCCATAGAGTGTTGGCGAGGAGGCCCAAGGCTAACGAGCCTCCGCGGGCGGTGCTGGTGCGGTTCCATCGGTTCGTCGATCGGGAGTGTGAGCTCAGGTGGGCCAAGGAGGAGAGGAGCAGCAGGTGGGAGAATGTGGAGGTTTGGATATATAAGGACTGGAGTGCGGAGGTGGCGAAGAGGAGGGCCGGGTACAATCGAGCGAAGGCGGTGCTGCACAGGAAGGGGGTGAAGTTTGGCATGCTGCAGCCGGCGCGACTGTGGGTTACCTACAAGGACCGGCACCACTATTTTGCGTCTCCGGAGGAGGCGTGGGCCTTTGTTCAGGCCGAGAAGCTGGACACAGACTGAGGGTCGGGAAGGGCGATTGGGGACTGCGGTGGATATGTTATGCCTATTTTTGGTTCGGGGGGTGGGGGGGGGGGCCTTTGCATTGTTTTGGGTTTCTTTTTCTCTGTGTTTTTCTCTTTCGGGTTGGGGAGGGTGGATGGGGCGGGTTGGGCACTGTTTTGGTTGGTGGCGGGGCCTGGTAGGTGGAGAGCGCGGGATTTTTTTCCCGCGCCGAAGACGGGGGGGGGGGGGGGGGCGGGACCGGGGTGGGGAAGCGAGGATTGTTTCCCGCGCTTAGAACGGAGGGGGCGAGCCTGTGAATGGGGAGCGGGAGAGGAGGGTATGCCACACAATGGGAGGAGTCGAAGGGGAGGCGGGAGTGGCCGGGGTCAGCAGGAGTCAGCTGACTTGCGGAAGTGCAATGGGGGGAGTAAACCAGCTAGGATGGGTCCTAGCCGGGGGGGGGGGAATCAAGTTGCTGCTGCTGAGATCAAGGAGGAGCTAGAGCGAGTGGGGGGTGTCGAGACGGGGGTATGCCGCTGTGAGGAGCGGGCCGGGTGTGGGGTGCGGGCGCGTGGCTGGCCGAGGAGGGGTCATGGCTAGTCGGTGGGGGAGGGGGTCAGGTAGCCCCCTAATCCGGCTGATAACCTGGAATGTAAGGGGACTGAATGGGCCGGTTAAGCGGGCCTGCGTGTTCGCGCACCTGAAGGGGCTCAAGGCGGATGTGGTTATGCTCCAGGAGACACACCTGAAGGTGGCAGACCAGGTAAGATTGAGGAAAGGGTGGGTAGGTCAGGTGTTTCACTCGGGGCTAGATGCCAAAAATCGGGGGTGGCGATCTTGGTGGGAAAGAGGGTGTTATTCGAGGCGTCGAGCATTGTGGCAGACAATGGCGGTAGGTGCGTAATGGTAAGTGGTAAGCTGCAGGGAGAGAGGGTGGTACTGGTCAATGTGTATGCTCCGAATTGGGACGATGCGGGTTTTATGCGGCGTATGTTGGGTTGGATCCCAGACTTGGAAGTGGGGGGCCTGATAATGGGGGGAGACTTTAACACGGTGTTGGATCCGGCACTGGATCGCTCCAGGTCTAGGACGGGTAGGAAGCCGGCGGCGGCTAGAGTGTTGAGGGGGTTTATGGACCAAATGGGAGGGGTGGACACTTGGAGATTTGCAAGGCCGGGGGCTAGGGAATTTTCATTCTTCTCACATGTCCATAAGGCTTATTCTCGAATCGACTTTTTCATTTTGAGTAGGGCGCTGATAGCGAGAGTAGAGGATACTGAGTATTCAGCAATAGCCATTTTGGACCACGCCCCGCATTGGGTGGACTTGGAGATGGGGGAGGAGAGGGACCAGCGCCCGCTGTGGTGCTTGGAGGTGGGGCTGTTGGCGGACGAGGAGGTGAGCGAGCGGGTCCGAGGAAGTATAGAGAGGTACTTGGAGACCAACGACAACGGGGAGGTCCGAGTGGGGATGGTATGGGAGGCACTGAAGGCGGTGGTGAGGGGAGAGCTGATCGCCATCAGGGCCCACAAGGAGCAGAGGGAGCGGGGGGAGAGGGAGAGGCTGGTGGGGGAGATGGTGAGGGTAGACAGGAGGTATGCGGAAGAACCTGAGGAAGGATTGTTGAGGAAGAGGCGCAGCCTCCAGGCCGAATTCGACCTGGTGACCACCAGGAAGGCGGAGGTGCAGTGGAGGAAGGCCCAGGGGGCGGTCTACGAGTATGGGGAAAAGGCAAGTCGGATGCTGGCGCATCAGTTTCGGAAGCGGGACGCAGCTAGGGAGATCGGGGGAGTTAAGGACAGGGCAGGGACCGTGGTGCGGAGTGGGGTTGGCATCAATGGGGTCTTCAGGGACTTCTACGAGGAATTGTACCGATCCGAGCCCCCACGGGAGGAGGGAGGGATGGGCCGTTTCCTGGACCAATTGAGGTTTCCAAAGGTGGAAGAGGGACTGGTGGCGGGACTGGGGGCCCCGATTGGGCTGGAGGAGCTGATCAAAGGGATAGGAAGCATGCAGGCGGGGAAGGCACCGGGGCCGGACGATTTCCCGGTCGAGTTCTATAAAAAATATATGGACCTGTTGGGCCCGCTGTTAGTTAGGACCTTTAATGAGGCAAGGGAGGGGGGGCTTTACCCCCGACGATGTCCCGGGCACTGATCTCCTTGATCCTGAAGCGGGACAAGGATCCCCTGCAATGTGGGTCTTACAGACCGATTTCCTTGCTAAATGTAGATGCCAAGGTGCTGGCGAAGGTCTTAACCACGAGGATTGAGGATTGTGTGCCGCAGATCATCCATGTAGACCAGACGGGGTTTGTGAAGGGGAGACAGTTGAACGCGAATGTGCGGAGGCCTTTGAACGTTATCATGATGCCGGCGAGGGAGGGGGAGGCGGAGATAGTGGTGGCGATGGACGCTGAGAAAGCCTTCGATAGGGTAGAGTGGGGGTACCTGTGGGAGGTGCTGAAGAGTTTCGGGTTTGGGGAGGGGTTTGTCAGGTGGGTTAGGCTGTTGTACGAGGTCACGATGGCGAGTGTGGCCACAAATAGGAGGAGGTCCGAGTACTTTCGGTTGCACCGAGGGACGAGACGGGTGTCCCCTGTCCCCCCTGCTCTTCGCACTGGCGATTGAACCCCTGGCTATGGCACTGAGAGAGTCGAGGAACTGGAGGGGGTTGGTGCGGGGTGGGGAGGAGCATAGGGTGTCGCTTTATGCGGACGACCTGCTGCTGTATGTGGCGGACCCGGTGGGAGGAATGCCAGAGGTAATGAGGATGCTTAGGGAATTCGGGGACTTTTCGGGGTACAAGGTCAATATGGGGAAGAGCGAGCTGTTCGCAGTTCAGCTCGGGGACCAGGAGAGGGGGATTGGCGAGCTCCCACTAAAAAGGGCGGAGAGGAGTTTCAGATATTTGGGAGTCCAGGTGGCCAGGCGCTGGGGGGCCCTGCATAGGCTTAACTTTACAAGGCTGGTGGAGCAAATGGAGGAGGAGTTCAAGAGGTGGGACGCGTTGCCGCTGTCCCTGGCGGGTAGGGTGCAGTCAATCAAAATGACGGTGCTCCCAAGGTTTTTGTTCCTGTTCCAGTGCCTCCCCGTGTTTATCCCAAAGGCTTTTTTCAGGCGGGTTAACAGGAGTATAATGGGGTTTGCGTGGGCGCGAGGGACTCCGAGGATGAGAAGGGTGTTCCTGGAGCGGAGTAGAGATAGGGGGGGGCTGGCGCTGCCCAACCTCTGTGGGTACTACTGGGCCGCCAATGCGACAATGGTGCGCAAGTGGGTGATGGAGGGGGAGGGGGCTGCATGGAAGAGGCTGGAGACGGTGTCCTGTGTGGGTACGTGTCTGGGGGCGCTGGCAACGGCGCCGCTGCCGCTCCCTCCAAGGAGGTATACCACGAGCCCGGTGGTGGTGGCGGCCCTCAAAATTTGGGGGCAGTGGAGGCGGCATAGGGGGGAAGTTAGAGCCTCGGCGTGGACCCCATTACGGGGGAACCACCGGTTCGCCCCAGGAAGAACAGGTGGAGGGTTTTCGGGGTGGCACAGGGCAGGCATACGAAAGTTAGGGGACCTGATTGTGGACGGGAAGTTCGCGAGCTTGGGTGAGCTGGAGGAGAAGTACGGGCTCCCCCGGGGAACACCTTCAGGTACTTACAGGTAAGGGCGTTTGCCAGGCGGCAGGTGGTGGAATTCCCACGGCTACTGCCACACACAGTACAGGACAGGGTGCTCTCGGGGGGGTGGGTGGGATTGGGGAAGATCTCGGAAACTTACCAGGTGATGCAGGAGGAGGAGGAGGCCTCGGTGGCGGAGTTGAAAGGTAAGTGGGAGGAGGAGTTGGGAAAGGAGATCGAAGAGGGGACGTGGGAAGATGCCCGAGGGAGGGTGAACTCTTCCTCTTCATGCGCGAGGCTCAGCCTCATACAGTTTAAGGTGCTGCACAGGGCACACATGACCGGGACAAGGATGAGCTGGTTTTTTGGGGGTGAAGACAGGTGTGTTAGGTGCTCAGGGAGCCCAGCAAATCACACCCATATGTTCTGGGCATGCCCAGTGCTGGAGGAATTTTGGAAGGGCGTAGCGAGGACGGTGTCGAGGGTGGTAGGATCCAGGGTCAAACCGGGCTGGGGGCTCGCAATATTTGGGGTGGCAGAGGAGCCGGGAGTGCAGGAAGCGAAAGAGGCTGGAATTCTGGCCTTTCCGTCCCTGGTAGCCCGGCGGAGGATTCTTCTTCAGTGGAAAGATACGAGGCCCCCAAGTGTGGAATCCTGGATCAGCGATATGGCGGGGTTCATTAAATTGGAGAGGGTGAAATTCGCCTTGAGAGGGTCGGTACAAGGGTTCTTTAGGCGGTGGCAACCGTTCTTAGACTTTCTGGCAGAACGATAGACATTGGTCAATGGCAGCAGCAGCTCGGGGGGAGGGGGTTTACTTTATTTTTGTTTATGCTATTTACATTGGAGGTTCTGAGGGGGTGTATACACCTGTTGTGTTAAGTCGGGGTGTTAATGTTAATGTATTGTTTCGGTACGGGGGGGAGGGGTTTGGGGGGGGGGGGGGTTTGGGGGGTTGCTTTTTTAGATTGTGTTTTGTACTGAACCCTGTTGGGTTCTTTTTTCTTTCTCATTTTGTTATTGATATTTTATGAAAACCTTTAATAAAAATTTTTTTTTTTTTTAAATAAATAAAGGGCAGGTCGTGCCTAACGAATTTAGTGGAATTGTTTGAGGACATTATCAGTGCGGTAGATAACGGGGAGCCAATAGATGTGGTATATCTGGATTTCCAGAAAGCCTTTGACAAGGTGCCACACAAAAGGTTACTGCATAAGATAAAGATGCATTGCATTAAGGGGAAAGTAGTAGCATGGATAGAGGATTGGTTAATTAATAGAAAGCAAAGAGTGGGGATTAATGGGTGTTTCTCTGGTTGGCAATCAGTGGCTAGTGGTGCCCCTCGGGGATCAGTGTTGGGCCCACAACTGTTCACAATTTATATAGATGATTTGGAGTTGGGGACCAAGGGCAATGTGTCCAAGTTTGCAGACGACACTAAGATAAGTGGTAAAGCAAAATGTGCAGAGGATACTGGAAGTCTGCAGAGGGATTTGGATAGGCTAAGTGAATGGGCTAGGGTCTGGCAGATGGAATACAATGTTGACAAATGTGAGGTTATCCATTTTGGTAGGAATAACAGCAAAAGGGATTATTATTTAAATGATAAAATATGAAAACATGCTGCTGTGCAGAGAGACCTGGGTGTGCTAGTGCATGAGTCACAAAAAGTTGGTTGACAGGTGCAACGGGTGATTAAGAAGGCAAATGGAATTTTGTCCTTCATTGCTAGAGGGATGGAGTTTAAGACTAGGGGGGTAATGCTGCAATTGTATAAGGTGTTAGTGAGGCCACACCAGGAGCATTGTGATCAGTTTTGGTCTCCTTACTTGAGAAAGGACGTACTGGCACTGGAGGGTGTGCAGAGGAGATTCACTAGGTTAATCCCAGAGCTGAAGGGGTTGGATTACGAGGAGAGGTTGAGTAGGCTGGGACTGTACTCGTTGGAATTTAGAAGGATGAGGGGGGATCTTATAGAAACATATAAGATTATGAAGGAAATAGATAGGATAGATGCGGGCAGGTTGTTTCCACTGGCAGGTGAAAGCAGAACTAGGGGGCATAGCCTCAAAATAAGGGGAAGTAGATTTAGGACTGAGTTTAGGAGGAACTTCTTCACCCAAAGGGTTGTGAATCTATGGAATTCCTTGCCCAGTGAAGCAGTAGAGGCTCCTTCATTAAATGTTTTTAAGATAAAGATAGATAGTTTTTTGAAGAATAAAGGGATTAAGGGTTATGGTGTTCGGGCCGGAAAGTGGAGCTGAGTCCACAAAAGATCAGCCATGATCTCATTGAATGGTGGAGCAGGCTCGAGGGGCCAGGTGGCCTACTCCTGCTCCTAGTTCTTATGTTCTTATGTACGCGGACAAGACCCGTCCTCTGATCCAATCCACAGTTTTTCCCCTGTCGATAAAGGCCCGCCAGGCCTTCAGCCGCATCAAAGCAGACATTGCAAAGGCCACGATGCACGCCATCGACGAGTCCTTCCCCTTCCAGGTCGAGAGCGATACGTCCGACGTAGCTCTGGCGGCCACCCTCACCCAAGTGGGCAGACCCGTGGCCTTCTTCTCCCATACCCTCCATGCTTCCGAAGTCCGCCACTCCTCAGTCGAAAAGGAGGCCCAGGCCATAGTAGAAGCTGTGCGACATTGGAGGCATTACCTGGCCGGCAGGAGATTCACTCTCCTCACTGACCAACGGTCGGTGGCTTTCATGTTTGATAATGCACAGCGGGGCAAGATCAAAAACGACAAGATCTTGCAGTGGAGGATCGAACTCTCCACCTACAACTACGAGATCTTGTATCGTCCCGGGAAGCTAAATGAGCCTCCTGACACCTTGTCCCGCGGCACATGTGCCACCGCACAAGTGGACCGCCTCCGAGCCCTCCACGTGGACCTCTGCCACTCGGGGGTCACTCGATTTTTCCACTTCATCAAGACCCGCAACCTGCCCCACTCCATCGAGGAGGTCAGGACAGCCACCAGGGACTGCGAAATCTGCACAGAGTGCAAACCGCACCTCTACCGGCCAGAGAGGGCGCACCTGATAAAGGCTTCCCGTCCCTTTGAACGCCTCAGCATGGACTTCAAAGGCCCCCTCACATCCACCGACCGCAACACGTACTTCCTGAACGTGATTGACGAGTACTCCCGGTTCCCATTCGCCATCCCCTGCCCCGACATGACCGCAGCCACCGTCATCAAGGCCCTCCATAGCATCTTTGCACTGTTCGGGTTCCCCGCTTACATGCACAGTGATAGGGGGTCCTCCTTTATGAGCGACGAACTGCGTCAATTCCTACTCAGCAAGGGCATCGCCTTGAGCAGGACAACCAGTTACAACCCCCGGGGTAACGGACAGGTAGAGAGGGAGAACGGAATGGTCTGGAAGATCGTCCTACTGGCCCTACGGTCCAGGAACCTCCCAGTCTCCCGCTGGCAATAAATCCTCCCAGATGCCCTCCACTCCATCCGGTCACTATTTTGTACGACCACCAATCAGACACCTCACGAACGTCTCCTTGTCTTCCCTAGGAAGTCCTCCTCGGGGATCTCGCTCCCGACCTGGCTGGCAGCACCCGGACCCATCCTGCTCCGAAAACACGTGCGGGCGCACAAGTCAGACCAGTTGGTCGAGAGGGTCCATCTGCTCCATGCTAACCCCCAGTACGCGTGGCGTACCCCGACGGCCGACAAGATACGGTCTCCCTACGGGACCAGACGCCCGCCGGAACCCCACGCACATCCCAGCCACCAGTCCCACCCTCCCCTCCACCGCAGCACCTTACAGGAGGATCGGTCCTTCCGCCGCCCCCGTCTAGGCCCCCCCACCCACCGACGCCCCCCGCAGGCGCTCCCTTCCCAGGTCAGCTATTTTTCCCACCAGCGCCGGTCTAGGGGTGTCGAAGCTGCCATGCAAATCGAAGCCACGCTCTCGGAGTCACAGACGCCCCAGCCTCCACCGGAGTCACCATCGCAGCTCCGACGATCAGAGAGGACGACCAGGGCCCCCGATCGACTGATTGCTTCATTTTAACTGTAATCTGTAAATATAAACCATCAAATGTACATTGCTACCAGACTTGTAAATAGTTACTAAACACTGTACGGAGGTATTACGGTACCTCCATAACTAATTATACCCTGTTGCTATGTTTTGTAGTTTCTGGCCACCACCCCTGCTGGACTCTCTTTTTTAACAGGGGGTGAATGTGGAATTATAGGTATTACGGTACCTGATCGGCTAAAGCACCATTGGTGGAAACTGTATGCTTTCTATTGATTAGAGTGTATGATAGCTCCGCCCTGATAGGCGGGGTATAAGAACCCGTGCCTCCCCAGCAGCCCTCATTCTGTATCTGAGCTGCTGGGGGAAACATCTAGCTTATTAAAGCCTTCAGTTGGACTACAACCTCGCTTTAGTGGTCACTGATCGTGCATCACTCTGCCAATTTGCTTACCCAAGCTTGACTTCACAAAGCTAAAGCAGACCCCTAAAATAAATAAATCAGCTTGTTAACTGCACGACTTCAATGGCAACTCATTCATATCAATTGCTAGTTTCCAACAATGATATAGCGATTTCACTCAGATTTGAGATTGTGGGGCAGCACGGTGCCTCACAGCGCCGAGGTCCCAGGTTCGATCCCGGCTCTGGGTCACTGTCCGCGTGGAGTTTGCATATTCTCCCCGTGTTTGCGTGGGGTTACATGCCATTCGGGATCATCTCAGCATCTGAGATCTTCCATCGCGATGTGGAACAGATGACTGAGGGTATCGAAGATGTTTGTGTTTATGTGGACGACATAATCATTTGGTCATCTACACGAGAAGAACACATCTCAAGATTACAAAAGGTATTTCAAAGAGTGCACAAGTACGGTCTAAAGCTGAATAGAACTAAGTGTCGTTTTGGCATTTCGACTCTGAAATTCCTTGGAGACCAGATATCTGAACATGGTGTACAACCTGACATGGTGTGCGACCTGACATGGTGTGCGACCTGACATGGTGTGCGACCTGACATGGTGTACGACCTGACATGGTGTACGACCTGACATGGTGTGCGACCTGACATGGTGTACGACCTGACATGGTGTGCGACCTGACATGGTGTACGACCTGACATGGTGTACGACCTGACATGGTGTACGACCTGACATGGTGTGCGACCTGACATGGTGTGCGACCTGACATGGTGTGCGACCTGACATGGTGTGCGACCTGACATGGTGTACGACCTGACATGGTGTACGACCTGACATGGTGTACGACCTGACATGGTGTGCGACCTGACATGGTGTGCGACCTGACATGGTGTACGACCTGACATGGTGTACGACCTGACATGGTGTGCGACCTGACATGGTGTACGACCTGACATGGTGTACGACCTGACATGGTGTGCGACCTGACATGGTGTGCGACCTGACATGGTGTACGACCTGGCATGGTGTACGACCTGACATGGTGTGCGACCTGACATGGTGTGCGACCTGACATGGTGTGCGACCTGACATGGTGTACGACCTGACATGGTGTACGACCTGGCATGGTGTACGACCTGACATGGTGTGCGACCTGACATGGTGTGCGACCTGACATGGTGTGCGACCTGACATGGTGTGCGACCTGACATGGTGTGCGACCTGGCATGGTGTGCGACCTGACATGGTGTGCGACCTGACATGGTGTGCGACCTGACATGGTGTGCGACCTGACATGGTGTACGACCTGACATGGTGTACGACCTGACATGGTGTGCGACCTGACATGGTGTGCGACCTGACATGGTGTGCGACCTGGCATGGTGTGCGACCTGACATGGTGTGCGACCTGACATGGTGTGCGACCTGACATGGTGTGCGACCTGACATGGTGTGCGACCTGACATGGTGTACGACCTGACATGGTGTACGACCTGACATGGTGTGCGACCTGACATGGTGTACGACCTGACATGGTGTGCGACCTGACATGGTGTACGACCTGACATGGTGTACGACCTGACATGGTGTACGACCTGACATGGTGTGCGACCTGACATGGTGTGCGACCTGACATGGTGTGCGACCTGACATGGTGTGCGACCTGACATGGTGTGCGACCTGACATGGTGTGCGACCTGACATGGTGTGCGACCTGACATGGTGTGCGACCTGACATGGTGTACGACCTGACATGGTGTACGACCTGACATGGTGTACGACCTGACATGGTGTACGACCTGACATGGTGTGCGACCTGACATGGTGTGCGACCTGACATGGTGTGCGACCTGACATGGTGTGCGACCTGACATGGTGTACGACCTGACATGGTGTGCGACCTGACATGGTGTACGACCTGACATGGTGTACGACCTGACATGGTGTACGACCTGACATGGTGTGCGACCTGACATGGTGTACGACCTGACATGGTGTACGACCTGACATGGTGTACGACCTGACATGGTGTACGACCTGACATGGTGTACGACCTGACATGGTGTACGACCTGACATGGTGTACGACCTGACATGGTGTACGACCTGACATGGTGTGCGACCTGACATGGTGTGCGACCTGACATGGTGTGCGACCTGACATGGTGTACGACCTGACATGGTGTGCGACCTGACATGGTGTGCGACCTGACATGGTGTGCGACCTGACATGGTGTACGACCTGACATGGTGTACGACCTGACATGGTGTGCGACCTGACATGGTGTACGACCTGACATGGTGTACGACCTGACATGGTGTACGACCTGACATGGTGTACGACCTGACATGGTGTACGACCTGACATGGTGTACGACCTGACATGGTGTGCGACCTGACATGGTGTACGACCTGACATGGTGTACGACCTGACATGGTGTACGACCTGACATGGTGTGCGACCTGGCATGGTGTACGACCTGACATGGTGTGCGACCTGACATGGTGTACGACCTGACATGGTGTACGACCTGACATGGTGTACGACCTGACATGGTGTACGACCTGACATGGTGTACGACCTGACATGGTGTACGACCTGACAATGACAAGATTCCTGCCATTCAACGAATGAAAGTTCCAGAGGACAAGAAGGCCGTTCTACGTTCCCCAGGTGTCGTGAATTTTTTTGGGCAAATTCATTCCCGACCTCTCGTCCAGAACCACTGCTCTCAGAAATCTCATCAAGAAGTCCACCACGTTTGTTTGGACCAACAATCATCAAAAGGAATGGCTCGACTTAATCTCAATTAATGACTGCGCATCCTCTTTCATTCTTCCATCCGAATAGAGAGACAAAAATTTCAACTGATGCGAGTCAGGACGGAATAGGAGCAGTTCTGTTGCAAAAGGACGACAAGTCGTCATGGTTACCTGTTGCATACACATCCAGAGCAATGACACCAACAGAACGAGGATATGCACAGATCGAGAAAGAATGTCCTGGTTTACTTACAGGTGTATTAAAGTTCCATGATTACGTCTATAGTATTCGTACCTTTACTGTTGAAACTGACCACAGACCGCTTGTACATATCATACAAAAGGATCTCAATGATATGACTCTGCGACTCCAGAGGATCTTGATGAAGCTTAGAAGATACGACTTCAACCTCATCTATACTCCGGGAAATGACCTGATAGTTGCAAACGCTTTATCACGTTCGATCACTTCAGAAAGTGAACCTTTTGAATTCATTCAGCATGTAGAATCACAAGTTCAGCTGTGTGCTGAAAATCTTCCTGCTTCGGATGTGGAAATCAACCTCCTCCGTGAACAAACAAAGAAGAATGCAATGCTTCAGAGAGTCATCTACCATCTCAACAATGGTTGGCCGAAAGGGCTTTGTTCTAAGTTCAGGAATATTCAAGAAGGTTTAACAGGTGTGGATGGATGGTTACTTCGGCTTGATCGGATAGTTATACCGGTGTCTCTCCAACTCATGATACTCAACCAAACTCATGAAGGTCACCTTGGCATTGAAAAATGCAAGAAAAGGACGAGACAAACTGTGTACTGGCCGGGTATCAATTGGGACATCGCTGATGTCCTGGGATGCAAAACATGCCGGAAAGTGCAACGTGCGCAATGCAAGGAGAATCTACAACAACGTGCTTTGGAAACATCTCCATGGGCAAAAGTTGGCATTGATTTGTTTCACTGCAACGGTGATTATGTTCTGATAATCGACTACTATTCGAATTATCCAGAAGATTATCCAGAAGTCATGAAGTTATCAGATCTGTCATCAAAGCAAGTAAGGAAACTTTTGCCAGACATGGCATTCTAACCACTGTCATGTCTGACAATGGGCCGTGCTTCGACAGTCCTGAATTGGCTGAATTCTCCCGAGAATACATCACGTCGAGTCCGCATTACCCACAGCCGAATGGTAAAGTGGAGACAGGAGTTCAAATCATCAAGCAACTTGTTTAGAACATAGAACATAGAAAATACAGCACAGAACAGGCCCTTCGGCCCACAATGTTGTGCCGAACCTTTGTCCTAGATTAATCATAGATTATCATTGAATTTACAGTGCAGAAGGAGGCCATTCGGCCCTTTGAGTCTGCACCAGCTCTTGGAAAGAGCACCCTACCCAAACTCAACACCTCCACCCAACACCAAGGGCAATTTGGACATTAAGGGCAATTTATCATTGGCCAATTCACCTAACCCGCACATCTTTGGATTGTGGGAGGAAACCGGAGCACCCGGAGGAAACCCACGCAGACACGGGGAGGACGTGCAGACTCCGCACAGACAATGACCCAAGCCGGAATCGAACCTGGGACCATGGATCTGTGAAGCAATTGTGCTATCCACAATGCTACCGTGCTGCCCTTAAGAACAAATAAATCTACACTATATCATTTTCCCGTAATCCATGTACCTATCCAACAGCTGCTTGAAGGTCCCTAATGTTTCCGACTCAACTACTTCCACAGGCAGTGCATTCCATGCCCCCACTACTCTCTGGGTAAAGAACCTACCTCTGATATCCCTCCTATATCTTCCACCTTTCACCTTAAATTTATGTCCCCTTGTAATGGTGTGTTCCACCTGGGGAAAAAGTCTCTGACTGTCTACTCTATCTATTCCCCTGATCATCTTATAAACCTCTATCAAGTCGCCCCTCATCCTTCTCCGCTCTAATGAGAAAAGGCCTAGCACCCTCAACCTTTCCTCGTAAGACCTACTCTCCATTCCAGGCAACATCCTGGTAAATCTTCTTTGCACCTTTTCCAGAGCTTCCACATCCTTCCTAAAATGAGGCGACCAGAACTGTACACAGTACTCCAAATGTGGCCTTACCAAAGTTTTGTACAGCTGCATCATCACCTCACGGCTCTTAAATTCAATCCCTCTGTTAATGAACGCGAGCACACCATAGGCCTTCTTCACAGCTCTATCCACTTGAGTGGCAACTTTCAAAGATGTATGAACATAGACCCCAAGGTCTCTCTGCTCTTCCACAATGCCAAGAACTCTACCGTTAACCCTGTATTCCGCATTCATATTTGTCCTTCCAAAATGGACAACCTCACACTTTTCAGGGTTAAACTCCATCTGCCACTTCTCAGCCCAGCTCTGCATCCTATCTATGTCTCTTTGCAGCCAACAGCAGCCCTCCTTACTATCCACAACTCCACCAATCTTCGTATCGTCTGCAAATTTACTGACCCACCCTTCAACTCCCTCATCCAAGTCATTAATGAAAATCACAAACAGCAGAGGACCCAGAACTGATCCCTGCGGTACACCACTGGTAACGGGGATCCAGGCTGAATATTTGCCATCCACCACCACTCTCTGACTTCTATCGGTTAGCCAGTTCGTTATCCAACTGGCCAAATTTCCCACTATCCCATGCCTCCTTACTTTGTGCAGAAGCCTACCATGGGGAACTTTATCAAATGCCTTACTAAAATCCATGTACACTACATCCACTGCTTTACCTTCATCCACATGCTTGGTCACCTCCTCAAAGAATTCAATAAGATTTGTAAGGCAAGACCTACCCCTCACAAATCCGTGCTGACTATCCCGAATCAAGCAGTGTCTTTCCAGATGCTCAGAAATCCTATCCTTCAGTACCCTTTCCATTACTTTGCCTACCACCGAAGTAAGACTAACTGGCCTGTAATTCCCAGGGTTATCCCTAGTTCCTTTTTTGAACAGGGGCACGACATTCGCCACTCTCCAATCCCCTGGTACCACCCCTGTTGACAGTGAGGACGAAAAGATCATTGCCAACGGCTCTGCAATTTCATCTCTTGCTTCCCATAGAATCCTTGGATATATCCCGTCAGGCCCGGGGGACTTGTCTATCCTCAAGTTTTTCAAAATGCCCAACACATCTTCCTAATAAGTATTTCCTCGAGCTTACCAATCTGTTTCACACTGTCCTCTCCAACAATATCGCCCCTCTCATTTGTAAATACAGAAGAAAAGTACTCATTCAAGACCTCTCCTATCTCTTCAGACTCAATACACAATCTCCCGCTACTATCCTTGATCGGACCTACCCTCGCTCTAGTCATTCTCATATTTCTCACATATGTGTAAAAGGCCTTGGGGTTTTCCTTGATCCTACCCGCCAAAGATTGTTCATGCCCTCTCTTAGCTCTCCTAATCCCTTTCTTCAGTTCCCTCCTGGCTATCTTGTATCCCTCCAATGCCCTGTCTGAACCTTGTTTCTTCAGCCTTACATAAGTCACCTTTTTTCTCTTAACAAGACATTCAACCTCTCTTGTCAACCATGGTTCCCTCACTCGACCCTGCCTGACAGGGACATACATATCAAGGACACGTAGCACCTGTTCCTTGAACAAGTTCCACATTTCACTTGTGTCCTTCCCTGACAGCCTATGTTCCCAACTTATGCACTTCAATTCTTGTCTGACAACATCGTATTTACCCTTCCCCCAATTGTAAACCTTGCCATGTTGCACGTACCTATCCCTCTCCATTACTAAAGTGAAAGTCACAGAATTGTGGTCACTATCTCCAAAATGCTCCCCCACTAACAAATCTATCACTTGCCCTGGCTCATTACCCAGTACTAAATCCAATATTGCCCCTCCTCTGGTCGGACAATCTACATACTGTGTGAGAAAAGCTTCCTGGACACACTGCACAAACACCACCCCATCCAAACTATTTGATCTAAAGAGTTTCCACTCAATATTTGGGAAGTTAAAGTCGCCCATGACTACTACCCTATGACTTCTGCACCTTTCCAAAATCTGTTTCCCAATCTGTTCCTCCACATCTCTGCTACTATTGGGGGGCCTATAGAAAACTCCTAACAAGGTGACTGCTCCTTTCCTATTTCTGACTTCAACCCATACTACCTCAATAGGGTGATACTCCTCGAACTGCCTTTCTGTAGCTGTTATACTATCTCTAATTAATAATGCCACCCCCCCCACCTCTTTTACCACCCTCCCTAATCTTATTGAAACATCTATAACCAGGGACCTCCAACAACCATTTCTGCCCCTCTTCTATCCAAGTTTCCGTGATGGCCACCACATCGTAGTCCCAAGTACCGATCCATGCCTTAAGTTCACCCACCTTATTCCTGATGCTTCTTGCGTTGAAGTATACATACTTCAACCCATCTCCGTGCCTGCAAATACTCTCCTTTGTCAGTGTTCCCTTCCCCACTGCCTCATTACATGCTTTGGCGTCCTGAATATCGGCTACCTTAGTTGCTGGACTACAAATCCGGTTCCCATTCCCCTGCCAAATTAGTTTAAACCCTCCCGAAGAGTACTAGCAAACCTCCCTCCGAGGATATTGGTGCCCCTCTGGTTCAGATGCAACCCGTCCTGCTTGTACAGGTCCCACCTTCCCCAGAATGCGCTCCAATTATCCAAATACCTGAAGCCCTCCCTCCTACACCATTCCTGCAGCCACGTGTTCAACTGCACTCTCTCCCTATTCCTAGCCTCGCTATCACGTGGCACCGGCAACAAACCAGAGATGACAACTCTGTCTGTCCTGGCTTTCAACTTCCAGCCTAACTCCCTAAACTTGTTTATTACCTCCACACCCCTTTTCCTACCTATGTCGTTGGTACCAATGTGCACCACGACTTCTGGCTGCTCCCCCTCCCCCTTAAGGATCCTGAAGACACGATCCGAGACATCCCTGGCCCTGGCACCCGGGAGGCAACATACCTTCCGGGAGTCTCGCTCGCGACCACAGAATCTCCTATCTATTCCCCTAACCATTGAATCTCCTACAACTATTGCTTTTCTATTCTCCCCCCTTCCCTTCTGAGCCCCAGAGCCAGACTCAGTGCCAGAGACCTGGCCGCTAGGGCCTTCCCCCGGTAGGTCATCCCCCCCAACAGCATCCAAAACGGTATACTTGTTTTGAAGGGGAACGGCCACGAGGGATCCCTGCACTGTCTGCCTGTTTGTTTTTTTCCCCCTGACTGTAACCCAGCTATTCTTGTCCTGTACCTTGGGTGTGGTTACCTCCCTGTAACTCTTCTCAATCACCCCTTCTGCCTCCCGGATGATCCGAAGTTCATCCAGCTTCAGCTCCAGTTCCCTAACACGGTCTTTGAGGAGCTGAAGTTGGGTGCACTTCCCGCAGGTATAGTCAGTGGGGACACCGGTGGTATCCCTCACCACCCACATCCTACAGGAGGAGCATGTAACTGGCCTAGCCTCCATCCCCTCTTACCTTACAGAATATAGCTGCTGTGTGGACTAACTAGATCTCCGCCCTCCGACTCTGCTCCCAGTCAGCTACACTTCCTGTAAACTCCTGGCTCTCTTCGCACTCTTTGCGGAAATGTCGGAAACAAAATGAAAGGAGCACCTTACTCCCTCCTCACCTAACTCCCTCGGTCACCAAACTCTCACTATCGCACTCAAAAAGCACCAAATTCAGCACTCCCTCGGTCACCAAACTCTCACTATCACACTCAAAAAGCACCAAATTCAGCACTCCCTCGGTCACCAAACTCTCACTATTGCACTCAAAAAGCACCAAATTCAGCACTCCCTCGGTCACCAAACTCTCACTATCGCACTCAAATGCACCAAATTCCGCACTCAGTGCAAACAAAGTCTGCACTGTAGGGGATCACTTTTATACTGCGAATCTAGCCTCTGAAAAACTGGCCTAATCCAATTAACTAATTAACAAGCTCCAGCTGCAAGTGCCTAGAAGTAGAAGCCTGTTTAAAGCTTATTGAAAATTCACCTTCTTCTAAACCAAACAGCAACTTTTAAGTTAATTAACTAAATAAAAGAAAGACTAAACTTTAGATAAAAATGAAGCCTTATACTCCCTCGGTCACCAAACTCTCACTATCGCACTCAAATGCACCAAATTCAGCACTCAGTGCTCAGTTTACAAAGCTTTAGATTCTTCGTCAGATATTAATCTGGAGTTACTATCATATAGAGCGGCGCCTCGAGTTACTATCATATAGAGCGTCTCCTCAAGTTACTATCTGGAGTTACTATCATATAGAGCGGCTCCTCTTTCAACTGGACTATCACCTGCACAGATGTCAATGAACAGATTTGAGAACAATTCGACCATCAATGTCTCCACCGAATCCAGATCATCTGCCTGTGATACAAAAGATGAAACATCAGCGAGAACGACAGAGAATGTATTATGATCAGCATGCAAACACACTGGACTCTCTGCTTCCAGATGATACCGTCTGGATCAAGGCGCTTGATAGAGGTTGGTCTGCTCCAGCCAGAGTCATCAGACAAACAGCACCATGTTCTTACATAACCAAAGAGAAAAGGCTGGAAAATCTCAGCAGGTCTGGCAGCATCTGTAGGGAGAGGAAGAGGCTAACGTTTCGAGTCCAGGTGACCCTTTCTCAAAGCTGTTCTTACATAGTTCAGACAGCTGAAGGAACAATACTTAGACGAAATCGCCGAGCACTACTAAAACTCAAGCAACATACTAACATATTTCCTGATTTACAATTTCATGAAAGTATTTTTCCAAGATACTTCAGCTAATGCTCAAGTTGGTGATGACTGACAGGGAACTGTAAAAACTTCCACATCACCTCCTCGTGTTTTAAGAAGAGTCGATTTGGGCGTGAGAACAGCTGGTGAGTCAGTTTCAGCGGGAGCATTGCGGAAGGAGGTTGCTGGGAGGTAAGTCAACCTTTAAAAGCACTTGTCTTTGCAGGGGCAGGCCAGTCGATTTCGGCGGGAGAATCAGCTGGTGAGTCAGTTTCAGCGGGAGCATTGCGGAAGTGGCTGCTGGGAGGTAAGTCTGTGCTTTAAAAGCACTTGTCTTTGCAGGGGCAGGCCAGTCGATTTCGGCGGGAGTGGAGCTGGCTGGTTAGTCAATTTCAGCAGGAGCTGAGAATTTTTCTTTTTTTTTAAATTAGTTTTTTAGGCGGGAACAGGAAGTCGACCCGCGGACGTCTGGGAAGACCCTCACCAATAAATTCTGGTGGAGAGGAAACCCGAGACACTACACGTGTAGTGTCTCCCACCCGCCCTCCTCCTGTAACCTAATAATAAAACCCATTGGTCTGAGGTAAGTACCATATTTTATTATATTATTATTATTTTTTATAAAAATTTAATTTAGTTGTTAGCCAGATCTTGGTAGAAAGTTAGAGGAATGGCAGGGAAGGGAGTGCAATGTTCCTCCTGCAGGATGTTTGAGGTGAGGGATGCAGTTAGTGTCCCTGCTGATTTTACCTGCAGGAAGTGCTGCCATCTCCAGCTCCTCCAAGACCGAGTTAGGGAACTGGAGCTGGAGTTGGAAGAACTTCGGATCATTCGGGAGGCAGAAGGGGTCATAGATAGCAGCTTCAGGGAATTAGTTACACCAAAGATTGGAGATAGGTGGGTAACTGTAAGAGGGACTGGGAAAAAGCAGTCAGTGCAGGGATCCCCTGCGGTCGTTCCCCTGAGAAACAAGTATACCGCTTTGGATACTTGTGGGGGGGGGGACTTACCAGGGGTAAGCCATGGGGTACGGGCCTCTGGCACGGAGTCTGTCCCTGTTGCTCAGAAGGGAAGGGGGGAGAGGAGCAGAGCATTAGTAATTGGGGACTCTATAGTCAGGGGCACAGATAGGAGATTTTGTGGGAGCGTGAGAGACTCACGTTTGGTATGTTGCCTCCCAGGTGCAAGGGTACGTGATGTCTCGGATCGTGTTTTCCGGGTCTTTAGGGGGGAGGGGGAGCAGCCCCAAGTCATGGTCCACATTGGCACTAACGACATAGGTAGGAAAGGGGACAAGGATGTCAGGCAGGCTTTCAGGGAGCTAGGATGGAAGCTCAGAACTAGAACAAACAGAGTTGTTATCTCTGGGTTGTTGCCCGTGCCACGTGATAGTGAGATGAGGAATAGGGAGAGAGAGCATTTAAACACGTGGCTACAGGGATGGTGCAGGCGGGAGGGATTCAGATTTTTGGATAACTGGGGCTCTTTCTGGGGAAGGTGAGACCTCTACAGACAGGATGGTCTACACCTGAACCTGAGGGGCACAAATATCCTGGGGGGGAGATTTGTTAGTGCTCTTTGGGGGGGTTTAAACTAATGCAGCAGGGGCATGGGAACCTGGATTGTAGTTTTAGGGTAAGGGAGAATGAGAGTATAGAGGTCAGGAGCACAGATTTGACGTCGCAGGAGGGGGCCAGTGTTCAGGTAGGTGGTTTGAAGTGTGTCTACTTCAATGCCAGGAGTATACGAAACAAGGTAGGGGAACTGGCAGCATGGGTTGGTACCTGGGACTTCGATGTTGTGGCCATTTCGGAGACATGGATAGAGCAGGGACAGGAATGGATGTTGCAGGTTCCGGGGTTTAGGTGTTTTAGTAAGCTCAGAGAAGGAGGCAAAAGAGGGGGAGGTGTGGCGCTGCTAGTCAAGAGCAGTATTACGGTGGCGGAGAGGATGCTAGATGGGGACTCTTCTTCCGAGGTAGTATGGGCTGAAGTTAGAAACAGGAAAGGAGAGGTCACCCTGTTGGGAGTTTTTTATAGGCCTCCTAATAGTTCTAGGGATGTAGAGGAAAGGATGGCGAAGATGATTCTGGATATGAGCGAAAGTAACAGGGTAGTTATTATGGGAGACTTTAACTTTCCAAATATTGACTGGAAAAGATATAGTTCGAGTACAATAGATGGGTCGTTTTTTGTACAGTGTGTGCAGGAGGGTTTCCTGAAACAATATGTTGACAGGCCAACAAGAGGCGAGGCCACGTTGGATTTGGTTTTGGGTAATGAACCAGGCCAGGTGTTGGATTTAGAGGTAGGAGAGCACTTTGGGGACAGTGACCACAATTTGGTGACGTTTACGTTAATGATGGAAAGGGATAAGTATACACCGCAGGGCAAGAGTTATAGCTGGGGGAAGGGCAATTATGATGCCATTAGACGTGACTTGGGGGGGATAAGGTGGAGAAGTAGGCTGCAAGTGTTGGGCACACTGGATAAGTGGGGCTTGTTCAAGGATCAGCTACTGCATGTTCTTGATAAGTATGTACCGGTCAGACAGGGAGGAAGGCGTCGAGCGAGGGAACCATGGTTTACCAAGGAAGTGGAATCTCTTGTTAAGAGGAAGAAGGAGGCCTATGTGAAGATGAAGTGTGAAGTTTCGGTTGGGGCGATGGATAGTTACAAGGTAGCGAGGAAGGATCTAAAGAGAGAGCTAAGACGAGCAAGGAGGGGACATGAGAAGTATTTGGCAGGAAGGATCAAGGAAAACCCAAAAGCTTTCTATAGGTATGTCAGGAATAAGCGAATGACTAGGGAAAGAGTAGGACCAGTCAAGGACAGGGATGGGAAATTGTGTGTGGAGTCTGAAGAGATAGGCGAGATACTAAATGAATATTTTTCGTCAGTATTCACTCAGGAAAAAGATAATGTTGTGGAGGAGAATGCTGAGCCCCAGGCTAATAGAATAGATGGCATTGAGGTACGTAGGGAAGAGGTGTTGGCAATTCTGGACAGGCTGAAAATAGATAAGTCCCCGGGACCTGATGGGATTTATCCTAGGATTCTCTGGGAGGCCAGGGAAGAGATTGCTGGACCTTTGGCTTTGATTTTTATGTCATCATTGGCTACAGGAATAGTGCCAGAGAATTGGAGGACAGCAAATGTGGTCCCTTTGTTCAAAAAGGGGAGCAGAGACAACCCCGGCAACTATAGACCGGTGAGCCTCACGTCTGTAGTGGGTAAAGTCTTGGAGGGGATTATAAGAGACAAGATTTATAATCATCTAGATAGGAATAATATGATCAGGGATAGTCAGCATGGCTTTGCGAAGGGTAGGTCATGCCTCACAAACCTTATTGAGTTCTTTGAGAAGGTGACTGAACAGGTAGACAAGAGTAGAGCAGTTGATGTGGTGTATATGGATTTCAGCAAAGCATTTGATAAGGTTCCCCACGGTAGGCTATTGCAAAAAATACGGAGGCTGGGGATTGAGGGTGATTTAGAGATGTGGATCAGAAATTGGCTAGCTGAAAGAAGACAGAGGGTGGTGGTTGATGGGAAATGTTCAGAATGGAGTTCAGTCACAAGTGGAGTACCACAAGGATCTGTTCTGGGGCCGTTGCTGTTTGTCATTTTTATCAATGACCTAGAGGAAGGCGCAGAAGGGTGGGTGAGTAAATTTGCAGACGATACTAAAGTCGGTGGTGTTGTCGATAGTGTGGAAGGATGTAGCAGGTTACAGAGGGATATAGATAAGCTGCAGAGCTGGGCTGAGAGGTGGCAAATGGAGTTTAATGTAGAGAAGTGTGAGGTGATTCACTTTGGAAGGAATAACAGGAATACGGAATATTTGGCTAATGGTAAAGTTCTTGAAAGTGTGGATGAGCAGAGGGATCTAGGTGTCCATGTACATAGATCCCTGAAAGTTGCCACCCAGGTTGATAGGGTTGTGAAGAAGGCCTATGGAGTGTTGGCCTTTATTGGTAGAGGGATTGAGTTCCGGAGTCGGGAGGTCATGTTGCAGCTGTACAAAACTCTGGTACGGCCGCATTTGGAGTATTGCGTACAGTTCTGGTCACCGCATTATAGGAAGGACGTGGAGGCTTTGGAGCGGGTGCAGAGGAGATTCACCAGGATGTTGCCTGGTATGGAGGGAAAATCTTATGAGGAAAGGCTGATGGACTTGAGGTTGTTTTCGTTGGAGAGAAGAAGGTTAAGAGGAGACTTAATAGAGGCATACAAAATGATCAGGGGGTTGGATAGGGTGGACAGTGAGAGCCTTCTCCCGCGGATGGATATGGCTGGCACGAGGGGACATAACTTTAAACTGAGGGGTAATAGATATAGGACAGAGGTCAGAGGTAGGTTCTTTACGCAAAGAGTAGTGAGGCCGTGGAATGCCCTACCTGCTACAGTAGTGAACTCGCCAACATTGAGGGCATTTAAAAGTTTATTAGATAAACATATGGATGATAATGGCATAGTGTAGGTTAGATGGCTTTTGTTTCGGTGCAACATCGTGGGCCGAAGGGCCTGTACTGCGCTGTATTGGTCTATGTTCTATGTACGAGGAGACCGAACAGACTAAATTTGTAAATAATTTAAAGTCAACTTTGTGATCATTATTCATTTTTCATTACGTTACAAAGTTACATGTCATGTATTGTAATAATATTATACCTTTTTTTCCTTCGTTGTACATAGAAAAGTAATGATATGTATATAGCTATACCAGTGAAGGGTTAATTATTACATCTCAGTGCAATTCAAACACTAGAGGGCACCACCAGTTCCCAGTATAAATATCAGACCTCAGGGAATCTTGGGAAATGTTAGCAGAGGAGAGAGGTGACCACAGCTCAAGAAGTAGTTTAGATTAGAGAGAAGTAGCATGAGGACATCATTAGTTAATACTTGATTATAGATTACTATTTAACAGACTTAATCTTACTTTATTAATAGTTATAGCTCTGTAGAGTGTGCCAACTCTTTAATTTAATCGTTATTCAGTTTTTGCTTCAAGTTAGGGATTGTCCTTGAAACAGTATGTAGATAATCCAACTGGGGAATGGCCCGTACATGACCTGGTATTGGGGAATGAGCCAAGCCAGTGTAATGTCCTTGTCAGATGGCCTGATTTATATTACAAGAACACTTGTAGCTGAAGCTATAAATGATTTATTAACATTAACTGTGAGTTAAATATAACAGTATGATCATGCACAAGCAACTTCTCTCTTCCAGCTCTCCAGTTAGTCTGAGGTCACCTAACTCTAACATTCACTTGTCTACTAATGAGACTCCTAGTGGTCAGTCAGTGAATTACAACACAACCATGATATCATTGCATCCCCTTTTCTTTGAAGGAATAAATTGATACAATGTCATGTGAGAGTACCTTTAAGACATGGATGTTTAAGCAATGTACCTTTAAGAAAACAGTGATGTCAGAGAGTGGGTGGAGCTGAGGTCAGATCAGCCATTTTGCAGTTTAGTTTTGCAGTTTTAAAAACAGCTTGTGTGTATCTGTGTTTGCAGTGAGCTGTGATCTCTGCCATGAAAGACTATCTCTGGATCATTTGGGTGATTTAAACTTATAATAGTGAAGCCTTTAACCTGATGTGATTTTGTTTAAAGGTGTTAAGGCTCTTGGAAGTTTGAAGGAACATTTTAAGGAATTATTTACTGTTGCAATATTTTCTGAGTTATCTTTGAAGTAAGGGGTGTTAAGAGATCCAATGTTTATTTAAGATGTTAAGTTGAGTTCATGGAATAAACAGTGTTTTGTGTTTAAAAACCCACGTGTCCATAATTGTAATCCCACACCTAGGGAACAAGCCGTGTGCTCGGAAAAGCAACAAATCCATTAAAGGGAGAGGTTGGTTGAACTCCATGATACATTTTGGGGTTCTGAAAAGCCTCGCCCATAACAAAAAGAACAAAGAACAATACAGCATAGGAACAAGCCCTTCGGCCCTCCAAACCATTATGATCATAGCTGAACATCCAAACTCAATAGCCTAATCCCACTTTCCCACATCTCCATTGATCCCCTTGGCCCTAAGAACATAAGAACTAGGAGCAGGAGTAGGCCATCTGGCCCCTCGAGCCTGCTCCACCATTCAATGAGATCATGGCTGATCTTTTGTTGACTCAGCTCCACTTTCCAGCCCGAACACCATAACCCTTAATCCCTTTATTCTTCAAAAAATTATCTATCTTTATCTTAAAAACATTTAATGAAGGAGCCTCTACTGCTTCACTGGGCAAGGAATTCCATAGATTCACAACCCTTTGGGTGAAGAAGTTCCTCCTAGTTCAGTCCTAAATCTACTTCCTCTTCTGCTTTCAGGTTGTTTCCACTGGCGGGTGAAAGCAGAACTAGGGGGCATAGCCTCAAAATGTTACATCTGAGTGTTACATCTAACTCCTTGAAAATATTCAATGTTTTGGCCTCAAATTCTTCCTGTGGGAATGAATTCCACAGGTCGACCACCCTCTAGGTGAAGAAATGTCTCCTCATCTCTGTCCTAAATGGTCTCCCCCGTATCCTAAGACTGTGACCCCTGGTTCTGGACACAACCACCATCGGGAACATCCTTCCTGCATCGACCCTGTCCAGTCCTGTTTGAATTTTATAGGTATCTATGAGATCCCCCCTCATTCTTCTGAACTCCAGCGAATACAATCCTAACTGACTCAATCTCTCCTCGTACCTGAGTTCCACCATCCCTGGGATCAGTCTGGTAAACCTTCACTGCTCTCCCCCCAGAGCAAGAACATCCTTCCTCAGAGAAGGAGACCAAAACTGCCCAGGTGTGGCCTCACCAAGGCCCTGTACAATTGCAGCGACACATCCCTGCTTCTATACTCGAAACCTCTCGCAATGAAGGCCAACATACCATTAGCCTTCTTTACCGCCTGCTGCACCTGCATGCTTACCTTCAGTGACTGGTGCACAAGGACACTCAGGTCTCGTTGCACATTTCTCTCTCCTAATTTATGGCCATTCAGATAATAATCTGCCTTCCTGGTTTTGTTGCCAAAGTGAATAACCTCACGTATCCAAATTATACTGCATCTGCCATTCATTTTCCCATTCACTCAACTTGTCCCAATCCCGCTGAAGGATCTCTGCATCCTCCTCACAGCTCACCCTCCCACCCAACTTGGTGTCAGCTGCAAATTTGCAGACATTGGGCGGGATGCTCCATCCCAGCAGCCGGCCAATGGGGTTTCCAATTGTGGCCATCGCACGTTGTCAGGAAACCCGCGGACGTGAGTGTGCTGCTGGCGGCACGGAGAATCCCGCTGACGGAGAATCCCGCTGACACAGAATCCCGCTGACAGAGAATCCCGCTGACAGAGAATCTCACTGACGGAGAATCCCGCTGACGGAGAATCCCGCTGACGGAGAATCCCGCTGACAGAGAATCCCGCTGACAGAGAATCCCGCTGACGGAGAATCCCGCTGACGGAGAATCCCGCTGACAGAGAATCCCGCTGACAGAGAATCCCGCTGACGGAGAATCCCGCTGACGGAGAATCCCGCTGACAGAGAATCCCGCTGACAGAGAATCCCGCTGACAGAGAATCCCGCTGACGGAGAATCCCGCTGACGGAGAATCCCGCTGACAGAGAATCCCGCTGACAGAGAATCCCGCTGACAGAGAATCCCGCTGACGGAGAATCCCGCTGACGGAGAATCCCGCTGACAGGGAATCCCGCTGACGGAGAATCCCGGTGACGGAGAATCCCGCCGATGGAGAATCCCGCTGACGGAGAATCCCGCTGACAGAGAATCCCGCTGACGGAGAATCCCGCTGACAGAGAATCCCGCTGACAGAGAATCCCGCTGACAGAGAATCCCGCCGACAGGGAATCCCACTGACAGAGAATCCCGCTGACGGAGAATCCCGCTGACACAGAATCCCGCTGACGGAGAATCCCGCTGACGGAGAATCCCGCTGACAGAGAATCCCGCTGACGGAGAATCCCGCTGACGGAGAATCCCGCTGACGGAGAATCCCGCTGACGGAGAATCCCGCTGACGGAGAATCCCGCTGACAGAGAATCCCACTGACGGAGAATCCCGCTGACGGAGAATCCCGCTGACGGAGAATCCCGCTGACAGAGAATCCCGCTGACAGAGAATCCCGCTGATGGAGAATCCCGCTGACAGAGAATCCCGCTGACAGAGAATCCCGCTGACAGAGAATCCCGCTGACGGAGAATCCCGCTGACAGAGAATCCCGCTGACGGAGAATCCCGCTGACGGAGAATCCAGCTCATTATGTTTTGTTCCCTCATCCAAATCATTAATATATATTGTGAATAGCTGGGGTTCCAGCACCGATCCCTGTGCTACCCCACTGGTTACTGCTGCCAATTTGAAAAGGACCCATTAATCCCTATTCTTTGTTCCCCGTCTGTCAACCAGTTTTCTATCCAGCTGAATACGTTACCTTATCAATAGGCTGGTCCCTTATTGTTTGTGATATATATATATAAACATTATAGAAGAAAATGTGGGGGGATGATCAGTAAGTTTGCAGACAGTGAGGAAGAAGGTCTTGGAT
Organism: Scyliorhinus torazame; assembly: GCF_047496885.1. NCBI lineage: Eukaryota > Metazoa > Chordata > Chondrichthyes > Carcharhiniformes > Scyliorhinidae > Scyliorhinus > Scyliorhinus torazame. The sequence continues at coordinate 423,981,748 of NC_092707.1, read as the reverse complement.
TGCAGGAGGATATAGACAAATTGGAAAGATGGAGAGAGAAGTGGCAGCTGGAATTTAACCCTGAAAAGCGGGAGGTGATGCTCTTTGGGAGGATTAACACGACAAGAGAGAACTCCATAAATGTCAGGACACTGGGAAGCTCAGGGAACTGGAGATGTTTGAGCACAGATTCCTGAAGGTGGCAGGGCAGGTGGTGAAGGTAGTTAAGGTGGTGAGGGTAGTTAAGGTGGTGAAGGTAGTTAAGGTGGTGAGGGTAGTTAAGGTGGTTAGGGTTGTTAAGGTGGTTAGGGTAGTTAAGGTGGTGAGGGTAGTTAAAGTGGCGAGGGTAGTTAAGGTGGTTAGGGTTGTTAAGGTGGTGAGGGTAGTTAAGGTGGTGAGGGTAGTTAAGGTGGTGAGAGTAGTTAAGGTGGTGAGGGTAGTTAAGGTAGTTAAGGTGGTGAGGGTAGTTAAGGTGGCGAGGGTTGTTAAGGTGGTGAGGGTAGTTAAGGTGGTGAGGTTGTTAAGGTGGTGAGGGTAGTTAAGGTGGCGAGGGTAGTTAAGGTGGTTAGGGTTGTTAAGGTGGTTAGGGTAGTTAAGGTGGCGAGGGTAGTTAAGGTGGTTAGGGTAGTTAAGGTGGCGAGGGTAGTTAAGGTGGTTAGGGTTGTTAAGGTGGTTAGGGTAGTTAAGGTGGTGAGGGTAGTTAAAGTGGTTAGGGTAGTTAAGGTGGTGAGGGTAGTTAAGGTGGTTAGGGTTGTTAAGGTGGTTAGGGTAGTTAAGGTGGTGAGGGTAGTTAAGGTGGTGAGGGTAGTTAAGAGTGTAGGGAGGTTTTGTTGGAGCTGGACAGGACTTTGGTGAGACCACAGCTGGAGTACTGGGTACAGTTCTGGTTACCGCACTATCGGAAGGATGTGATTCTAGACTACCCTTTAAAACCGAGATGAGGAGGAATTTCTCCAGCCAGAGGGTGGTGAATCTGTGGAACTCTTTGCCGCAGAAGGCTGTGGAGGCCAAATCACTGAGTGTCTTTAAGACAGAGATAGATAGGTTCTTGATTAATAAGGGGATCAGGGGTTATGGGGAGAACCAGGAGAATGGGGATGAGAAACATATCAGCCATGATTGAATGGCGCAGCAGACTCGATGGGCCGAGTGGCCTAATTCTGCTCCTGTGTCATGGATTGCACTGGAGGGGGAGCAGAGGGGATTCACCAGGATGTTGCTGGGATGGAACATTTACGTTATGAAGAGAGGTTGGATAGGCTTGGCTTGTTTTCTCTGGAGGAGAGAAGACTGAGGGACGACCTGATCGAGGTGGACAAGATTCCGAGGGGCATGGACAGGGGGGATAGGGAGCAGCTGTTCCCCTGAGTTGAAGAGTCATTGACGAGGGACATAATTTCAAGGTGAGGGGCAGGAGGTTTAGAGGGGATTTGAGGAAAACGTTTTGCACCCCGAGGGTGGTGGGATTTGGACTGCACGCCCTGGGAGGGTAGGACTGCTCGCCCTGGGAGGGTAGGACTGCTCGCCCTGGGAGGGTAGGACTGCTCGCCCTGGGAGGCTAGGACTGCTCGCCCTGGGAGGGTAGGGCTGCTCGCCCTGGGAGGGTAGGACTGCTCGCCCTGGGAGGGTAGGACTGCTCGCCCTGGGAGGGTAGGACTGCTCGTCCTGGGAGGGTAGGACTGCTCGCCCTGGGAGGCTAGGACTGCTCGCCCTGGGAGGCTAGGACTGCTCGTCCTGGGAGGGTAGGACTGCTCGCCCTGGGAGGCTAGGACTGCTCGCCCTGGGAGGCTAGGACTGCACGCCCTGGGAGGCTAGGACTGCTCGCCCTGGGAGGCTAGGACTGCTCGCCCTGGGAGGCTAGGACTGCACGCCCTGGGAGGCTAGGACTGCTCGCCCTGGGAGGCTAGGACTGCTCGCCCTGGGAGGCTAGGACTGCTCGCCCTGGGAGGCTAGGACTGCTCGCCCTGGGAGGGTAGGACTGCTCGCCCTGGGAGGCTAGGACTGCTCGCCCTGGGAGGCTAGGACTGCTCGCACTGGGAGGCTAGGACTGCTCGCCCTGGGAGGGTAGGACTGATCGCCCTGGGAGGGTAGGACTGCTCGCCCTGGGAGGGTAGGACTGCTCGCCCTGGGAGGGTAGGACTGCTCGCCCTGGGAGGGTAGTCGAGGCGGGAAACCTCTCAATCCGTAAAAAGTACTTGGATGAACACTTGAAATGTCAGAACATTCAAGGCTGTGGGCCAAGCGTTGGGATTGGTGTAGATTTGGGGCAGTTTTTCTTTCATCAGTGCATGGGCCGAAGGGGCTTTCTGTGCTGTATGAGTCTGTGAAATCCCAACTATCTCAGATGTGTAGAGGGATCTGGGTGTTCTGGTGCATGAATCAGAAAAGGCTGGTATACAGGTGTCATGTGAGAGTACCTTTAAGAAATGGGTGTTTATTACTGCAGTGATGTCAGAGAGTGGGTGGAGCTGGGCCGTCTGTCAGCTTTTAGTTTCACTTTGAGAAAAGCTTGGGTGTGTCTGTGTTTTTTTTGGTTTTGTTTCAGTGTTGGAGCTGCAGCCAGCCAGAGAATGTGTGATGCTGTTCTCTCTGCCATGTAAAGACTATCTCTGATCATTTGGTGAATTCAGAGTTATAACTGTTCTCAGTAGTGAATTTAAACCTGATGTGCTTCTGTTAAAAGTTTTTTTTAAAAAAAGTCTTATGGATGCTAAAAGGAAAGTAAGGGTTACTTAGTGTTGTATTCTTTGGGGGTTGTATTTGAATTGATGGTTGCTAAGATGTTCACTGTATGTTTTAAAAGGTTAACTTGAGTTCATAGAATAAACAGTGTTTTGCTTTAAAAAATACTTTTCCATTTCTGCTGTCCCACACCTGTAGAGTGGGCCGTGTGCTCCCCATACCGCAATCTATTAACGGTTGTGGGTCAGGTGAACTCCACGATACACTTTGGGGCTCTCTAAACACTGGCCCAGAACAGAGGTACAGTAAATAATTGGGAAAGTTAATAGAATATTATTGTTTATTGTGAGGGGGAATTGATTTATAAAAGTGGGGAGGTTATGCTTCAGTTGTACAGGGCGTTGGTGAGGCCACGTCTGGAGTGAGGCCATATCTGGAGTAGTGTGTACGGTGTTGGGCTCCTTATTGAAGGAGAGGTGGGAATGTGTTGGAAAGAGTTCAGAGAAGGTTTACCAGACTCATTGCAGCAATGGACGGGTTGTCTTATGAGGAAAGGTTGGAGAGGGTGGGTTTGTGTCCACTGGAGGATCCTGGGGGGTATTGACAGGGTGGATGTGGAGAGGATCGAGAACTCGGGGTCACTGTTTAAAAATACGGGGTCACACATTTAACCAGATGAGGAGAATTTTTTCTCTCAGAGGGTCATGGGTCTTTGGGCAGCACGGTAGCACAGTGGTTAGCACTGTGGCTCCACACTGCCAGGGTCCCAGGTTCGATTCCGGCTTGGGTCACTGTCTGTGTGGAGTCTGCACGTTCCCCCCGTGTGTGCGTGGGTTTCCTCCGGGTGCTCCGGTTTCCTCCCACAGTCCAAAGATGTGCAGGTTAGGTGGATTGGCCGTGATAAATTGCCCTCAGTGTCCAAATTTGCCCTTAGTGTCCAAAAATAAAGGTTAGGTGGAGTTACTGGGTTATGGGGATAGGGTGGAGGTGTGGGCCTGGGTAGGGTGCTCTTTCCAAGAGCCGGTGCAGACTCGATGGGCCGAATGGCCTCCTGCTGCACTGTAAATTCTATGATGATCGGGAACTCTCCTCCTCAAAGGGCAGTGGAAGCAGAATCTTCGAATATTTTCAAGGCGGATCATATTGATCGGCAGAACAGATTTGAGGGGCCGAGCGGCCGACTCCTGTTTTTCATTCATCTGTGTGTCTGTGGAAATCCCCTTTCATCTAATCTTTTATTATTGTCACAAGTAGGCTTACATTAACACTGCAATGAAGTTACTGTGAAAAGCCCCTAGTCGTCACATTCCGGCGCCTGTTCGGGTACACAGAGGGAGAATTCAGAATGGCCAATTCACCTAACAACACGTCTTTCAGGGACTTGTGGGAGGAAACTGGAGCACCCGGAGGAAACCCACGCAGACACGGGGAGAACGTGCAGACTCCGCACAGACAGTGACTGAAGCCGGGAATCGAACCTGGGACCATGGAGCTGTGAAGCAACAGTGCTAACCACTGTGCCACCGTGCTGCCCTATTAGGTCCCTAATCCTAATCGACCCGACTACTTTTACAATTATATGACACCTAAAGTGCTTTCTGAGAATTTTCAACCTGCCTGTTTTTCACCCAATAAGTGAAATTCCCAATGTTTAAAATAAGGATTTCAGCAGGATTAGGATTAAGCTGCAGTCTTAGCCTGTGCAATGCACCTAAAATCCATGTATGCACTGTACAATTTGACCCAATGTACTTTGGGGATTTATTCTTGGTAATTACAGCTCAGTTATTTCTCAAAATCATTTGAAGCAAAGAACAAAGAACAATAGACAGAAACAGGCCCTTCGGCCCTCCCAGCCTGTACTGGTCGTCATAAGAACTAGGAGCAGGAGTAGGCCATCTGGCCCCTCGAGCCTGCTCCGCCATTTAATGAGATCATGGCTGATCTTTGTGGACTCAGCTCCACTTTCCGGCCCGAACACCATATCCCCGAATCCCTTTATTCTTTAGAAAGGCATCTATCTTTTTCTTTAAAACGTTTAAAGAAGGAGCCTCAACTGCTTCACTGGGCAAGGAATTCCAGAGATTCACAACCCTTTGGGTGAAGAAGTTCCTCCTGCACTCCGTCCTAAATCTACTTCCCCTTATTTTGAGGCTATGCCCCCTAGTTCTGCTTTCCCTGACCAGTGGAAACAACCTGCCCGCATCTATCCTATCTATTCCCTTCATAATTTTATATGTTTCAATAAGATCCCCCCGCATCCTTCTAAACTCCAATGAGTACAGTCCCAGTCTACTCAACCTCTCATCATAATCTAATCCCCTCAACTCTGGGATCAACCTAGTGAATCTCCTCTGCACTCCCTCCAGTGCCAGTACGTCCTTTCTCAGGTAAGGAGACCAAAACTGAACACAATACTCCAGATGCGGCCTCACCAACACCCTGTACAATTGCAGCATAACCTCACTAGTCTTGAACTCCATCCCTCTAGCAACGAAAGACAAAACTCGATTAGTCTTCTTAATCACCTGTTGCACCTGCACACCAACTTTTTGCGACTCGTGCACCAGCACACCCAGGTCCCTCTGCACAGCAGCATGTTTTAACATCTTACCGTTTAAATAATAATCCATTCTGCTGTTATTCCTCCCAAAATCGATAGCCTCACACTTGGCAACATTGAATTCCATCTGCCAGACCCTAACCCATTCACCTAACCTATCCAAATCCTTCTGCAGACTTCCAGTATCCTCTGCCCTTTTTGCTTTACCACTCACCTTAGTGTCGTCTGCAAACTTTGACACATTGCACTTGGTCCCCAACTCCAAATCGTCTATGTAAATTGTGAACAACTGCGTCCCAACACTGATCCTTGAGGGACCCCACTAGTTCCAGGTTGCCAACCAGAGAAACACCCATTTATCCCCACTCTCTGCTTTCTGATAGTTAACCAATCCTCTACCCATGCTACCACTTTACCCTCAATGCCATGCATCTTTAGTTTATGCAGCAACCTTTTGTGTGGCACCTTGTCAAAAGCTTTCTGGAAATCCAGATATACCACATCCATTGGCTCCCCGTTATCTACTGCACTGGTAACGTCCTCAAAAAATTCTACCAAATTAGTCAGACACGACCTACCCTTTGTGAACCCATGCTGCGTCTGCCCAATGGGACAATTTCCCTCCAGGTGCCCCGCTATTTCCTCCTTAATGATAGATTCCAGCATTTTCCCTACAACTGAAGTTAAGCTCACTGGCCTATAATTACCCGCTTTCTGCCGACCTCCTTTTTTAAACAGTGGTGTCACGTTTGCTACTTTCCAATCCTCTGGGACCACCCCAGAGTCTAGTGAATTTTGATAAATTATCACTAGTGCGTTTACAATTTCCCTAGCCACCTCTTTTAACACTCTGGGATGCATCCCATCAGGGCCAGGAGACTTGTCTACCTTTAGCCCCATTAGCTTGCCCAATACTGCCTCCTTAGTGATTACAATCATCTCAAGGTCATTTCCATCAGTCACTGGCATGTTATTTGTGTCCTCCACTGTGAAGACTGACCCAAAAAACCTGTTCAGCTCCTCAGCCATTTCCCCGTCTCCTATTATTAAATCTCCCTTCTCATCTTCCAAAGGACCAATATTTACCTTAGCCACTCTTTTTTGTCTTATATATTTGTAGAAGCTTTTACTATCTGCTTTTATGTTCTGAGCCAGTTTACTTTCATAGTCTACCTTACTCTTCTTTATAGCTTTTTTAGTAGCTTTCTGTTGTCCCCTAAAGACTTCCCAGTCCTCTAGTCTCCCACTAATTTTTTGCCACTTTGTATGTTTTTTCCTTCAATTTGATACTCTCCCTCACCTTAGATATCCACGGTCGATTTTTCCCCTTTCTACCCTCTTTCTTTTTTGTCGGTACAAACCTTTTATGAACACTGATACCACCCTTGTCCAAAACCCTCAGTACTTCCTTGTGCCGTATCCCTCTATACCCGTCCTATCCATGTGTTTGTCAAGATGCCTTTTGAACACCGTTAATGTATCTGCTTCCACAACCTCCCCTGACAACGCGTTCCAGGCTCTCTCCACCCTCTGTGTAAAAAACCTGCCTCACACATCTCCTCTAAACTTTGCCCCACAGACATTAAACCTCTGCCCCCTGGTAACTGACCCCTCCATCAGGGAAAGAGTGCCTGCCCATCCACTCTATCCATACCACTTCAATGGTATGTGGACCAGCTATAGTGAGCAGAAGAGCTATTTTACTGCATCGGTAGCATTATTCAAATCGGAAGCCTCTAAACAAATTTGAAATTTTTGCTTGAACATCCGCCAGTTTACATCAAGTTTACCAGAGATCCGGATTTAGAACATAAAAACATAAGAACTAGGAGCAGGAGTAGGCCATCTGGCCCCTCGAGCCTGCTCCACCATTCAATGAGATCATGGCTGATCTTTTGTGGACTCAGCTCCACTTTCCGGCCCGAACACCATAACCCTTAATCCCTTTATTCTTCAAAAAACTATCTATCTTTATCTTAAAAACATTTAATGAAGGAGCCTCTACTGCTTCACTGGGCAAGGAATTCCATAGATTCACAACCCTTTGGGTGAAGAAGTTCCTCCTAAACTCAGTCCTAAATCTACTTCCCCTTATTTTGAGACTATGCCCCCTGGAGCTTGAGCTTTGTCCATCAATCCTGGATTCCTCGAAGTTCTGCAGTCACAGGTTGGTGCTTTGCAAGTCGAATAGCTTCTTAGTTTTTTCTACTAGATTCTTACTAAACTATACTAGGTAAGAAGTCTTACAACACCAGGTTAAAGTCCAACAGGTTTGTTTCGATGTCACGAGCTTTCGGAGCGCTGCTCCTTCCTCAGGTGAGCTACAGTAGACATCTCTGGTACCATGTTATATTACACTTTGTGGTAATATGGCATTACGCCTTGATTTATTGAATAACGATTAATTGATTTATTGAATAACGATTAAATCCCTCTGTATGGGTTCTGCCATACTGTAAACGGCTCTGTGTAAAAACCTGCCTCGCACATCCGCTCTAAACTTTGCCCCACGGACCTTAAAACCTCTGCCCCCTGGTGACTGACCCCTCCACCCTGGGAAAGAGTGCCTGCCCATCCACTCTATCCATGCCCCTCTTGTAAGCTGTAAGAAACTTCAGAAACTTTATTTGGATAAAATTTATTTTGAGTCTGTTTAAAGTATGTGTTAGTGTGCATTTCAGCTAAGAGAGACAATGGATGAAAGAAAGAAAATGATAAGCGAGAGCGAGTGTCGCAGCTCAGATCCAGTTCCCGTGTATTTAAGGCAGCTTCTTCAAGTCAGGTTGATCCACATGATTGTAAATTGGTGATTTTGTGCTCCAAAGCTCTGAAATCGGAGGCGTGTACACCTGGGTTAGTTAGGCATCTGTGAACTGTGTTGAGCTTTCCATTTAAGTCCAGTGCCACACTCTGACTCCCACCCCCCCAGGGGGGGGCGGTGCAGACTCAAAGGGCCGAATGGCCTCCTTCTGCACTGTAAATTCAATGATAATCTATGATTAATCTAGGACAAAGGTTCGGCACAACATCGTGGGCCGAAGGGCCTGTTCTGTGCTGTATTTTCTATGTTCTGGTAAACGCCAGTGATGCTCGGGGCTCCCACAATGGTGTGTGTGTGTGCAGAACATCGCACTAGTAGTTGGAATGGCTGATGTCGTGCGGGGTTCCAGCCACAATCTCCGATTCGATTCCGCACTCATTGCTGCCTCGCAAGATCTTGAAGAAACCTGAGAAGCACAAACACCAAATGAAGCGTATTGGCAGGGGGCTGGGAGTCGGGGGGGGGGGGGGGAGTCGGGGGGGGTGGGAGTCGGGGGGGGTGGGAGTCGGGGGGGGTGGGAGTCGGGGGGGGGTGGGAGTCGGGGGGGGGGGGGTGGGAGTCGGGGGGGTGGGAGTCGGGGGGGGTGGGAGTCGGGGGGGTGGGAGTCGGGGGGGTGGGAGTCGGGGGGGTGGGAGTCGGGGGGGGGGGGGGGAGTCGGGGGGTGGAAGGAAATCGGGACAGTAAGCCAGCAAGTGTAGAGACGGGATGAGCAGGGTACCAGGGCCAGGCTGACTCAGAGGCAGGGCAGGCTGGGGTAGGTCGAACTCAGTGGGCCTGGGGTGTATTTGCTTCAATGCACGGAGTATAACAGGTCAGGCAGATGAACTTAAAGCCTTGATTCACGTGCGGAACCTGGACGTGGAGCTGTAATGGAGACTTGCTTAAAAAAGGGACAGGACTGGCAGCTAAATAATCCAGGATATCGGTGTTTTAGGCGAGACAGGGAGGAAGGTAAAAGAGGTGGGGAGTTGCAAAACTGGTTAGGGAACATATTACAACTGCACAGAGGGAGGATACCAGGGAAGAATCAAGTAACGAGGCACTGTGGGTAAAGCTCAGAAACGGGCAGGGGGCAGTCACTGTGATGGGGGTGGACTACAGGCCTCCCAACAGCCCACGGGACGTTGAGGAACAGTTATGTACGCAGAGTCTGGATAGATGCAGAAATAACAGGGTTGTTGGGGTGGGAGACTTCAATTTTCCTCATAGTGACTGGAAATCTCTTCGGGCTGGGGATCTGGATGGTGAGGAATTTGTTAAGTGTGTCCAAGAAGGTTTTTTGGAACAATATGTGGATAGTCCGACTACCTAGTACTCGGGAACGAGCCCGGACAGGTCATCAGCGTTGCAGTGGGGGAACATCTGGCGAACGGTGACCACAATTCCGTAAGCTTTCGGATACTCATGGAAAAGGACGAGTGTGGTCCCCGGGTTAAGGTGCTAAATTGGGGGAAGGCTAACTACAACCAGATGAGGCCGAATTTGGAGGCTGGTGTTTGGGAGAGGCTGTTTGAGGGTAAATCCACATTTGGTATGTGGGAGTCTTTTAAGGAGCAGTTGATGGGAGTGCAGGACAGACATGTGCAGGTAAAAAGGAAGGCCAGGAAAGGCAGGATCCGGGAACCGTGGATGATCTGGGAAATTGAGAATCTTGCCAAAAAGAAAAAAGATGCATATGTGAGGTACAGGCAACTAAAAACAGTGAACCACTTGAGGAATACAAGGAAAGTAGAAAAGAGCTCAAGCAGAGAGTTAGGAGGGCAAAAAGGGGTCACGAAATGTCCTTGGCAGACAGGATCAAGGAGAATCCCAAGGCATTTTATACGTATATTAGGAACAAGAGGGTAGCGAGAGAAAGAGTTGGTCCACTCTGTCATGATATCCACATCAGCATATCACGGTGCAATCACACACACACTGATGGACAGGCAGTTGGACCAACCAACACACACATAACATCGCAGCCAATCACCAGTGAGAGCACACGCCCTATAAAACAGGGAACACCACAGTTCCTGCTCATTCTACCAGGAGATAGCTCAGAGCACAGAGCTCACAGCGTGCCACTCAGACATACACCATGTGCTGAGTGCCTCACTAAGATAGTGATGGGGCTGGGTCCACAGGTTAGCTGGTGAAGCACGTACCCAAGCCAGTAGTTACCGTTGATTAGACAATAAAACAGAGTTGTACCATCTACAGCCGTGTTGGATCATTTGTGCATCAGAAAACCCAACACGACACACTCAAGGACAAAAGAGGGAAATTATGTGCAGAACCAGAGGAAATAGGTGAGATCCTTAATGAGCACTTTGCATCGGTATTCACAAAGGAGAGGGACAGGTTGATTGGTGAAGTATCAGAGGGATGTGTGAACACTTTAGAACAGGTGGTTATTACGAGGAAGGAAGTGTTAGGTGTGTTAAAAAGCATTAAGGTAGACAAATCCCCAGGGCCAGATGGCATCTATCCCAGATTTCTGAGGGAGGCAAGAGATGAAATCACTGGGAATCTGACAGAAATCTTTGTGTCCTCATTGGCCACAGGTGAGATCCCAGAGGATTGGAGGATAGCCAATGTTGTCCCGTTATTTAAGAAGGGTTGCAAGGATAATCCGGGAATTATAGGCCAGTGAGCTTGGCGTCAGTGACAGCGAAATTGTTGGAAAAGATTCTCAGAGATAGGATCTGTGCATATTTGGAAGTGAATGGTCTTATTAGCGACAGACAGTACGGTTTTGTACGAGGAGGTCATGTCTCACTAATTTGATTGAATTTTTTGAGGAGGTGACAAAAATGATTGATGAGGGAAGGGCTGTGGAGGTTGTCTACATGGATTTTAGTAAAGCATTTGATAAGGTCCCTCATGACAGGCTGGTGCAAAAGATTAGATCACTTGGGGTCAGGGGTGAACTAGCTGGATGGATCCAGAACGGGCTTGGCCTAGAAGACAGAGGGTAGCAGTGGAAGGGTGTTTTTCCGAATGGAGGTCTGTAACTAGCGGTGTTCCGCAGGGATCAGTTCTGGGACCTCTGCTCTTTGTAATATATATAAATGACTTGGAAGAAAACGTAGCAGGTCTGATTAGCAAGTTTGCGGATGATACGAAGATTGCAGGAGTTGCGGAGTGATGAAGATTGTCAGAGAATACAGCAGGATATAGATAGGCTGCAAAATTGGGCAAAGAAATGGCAGATGGAGTTTAACCCGGACAAATGCGAGGTGGTGCATTTTGGGAGATCCAATTCAGGTGGGAGCTATAAAATAAATGGCAGAACCATCAGGAGCAGAGACACAGAGAGATCTGGGTGTGCAGGTCCACAGATCCTTAAAAGTGGCAGCACAGGTGGAAATGGTGGTAAAGAAAGCATACGGCATGCTTGCCTTCATAGGACGGGGTATCGAGTATAAAAGCTCAAAAATTATGTTACAGTTATACAGAACGTTGGTTCGGCGATATTTGGAATACTGTGTCCAATTCTGATCACCGCACTACCAGAAGGACGTGGAGGCCTTGGAGAGAGTACAGAAAAGGTTTAGAACATAGAACATAATAGCGCAGTACAGGCCCTTCGGCCCTCGATATTGCGCCGACCTGTGAAACCACTCTAAAGCCCATCGACACTATTCCCTTATTGTCCATATGTCTATCCAATGACCATTTGAATGCCCTTAGTGTTGGCAAGTCCACTACTGTTGCAGGCAGGGCATTCCACGCCCTCACTACTCTCTGAGTAAAGAACCTACCTCTGACATCTGTCTTATATCTATCTCCCCTCAATTTAAAGCTATGTCCCCTCGTGCTAGACATCACCATCTGAGGAAAAAGGCTCTCACTGTCCACCCTATCCAATCCTCTGATCATCTTGTATGCCTCAATTAAGTCACCTCTTAACCTTCTTCTCTCTAACGAAAACAGCCTCAAGTCCCTCAGCCTTTCCTCATAAGATCTTCCCTCCATACCAGGCAACATTCTGGTAAATCTCCTCTGCACCCTTTCCAATGCTTCCACATCCTTCCTATAATGCGGCGACCAGAATTGCACGCAATACTCCAAATGCGGCCGCACCAGAGTGTTGTATAGCTGCAACATGACCTCATGGCTCCGAAACTCAATCCCTCTACCAATAAAAGCTAACACACCGTACGCCTTCTTAACAACCCTCTCAACCTGGGTGGCAACTTTCAGGGATCTATGTACATGGACACCGAGATCTCTCTGCTCATCCACACTGCCAAGAATCTTACCATTAGCCCAGTACTCTGTCTTCCTGTTATTCCTTCCAAAATGAATCACCTCACACTTTTCTGCATTAAACTCCATTTGCCACCTCTCAGCCCAGCGCTGCAGCTTATCTATGTCCCTCTGTAACTTGTAACATCCTTCCGCACTGTCCACAACTCCACCGACTTTAGTGTCATCTGCAAATTTACTCACCCATCCTTCTATGCCCTCCTCCAGGTCATTTATAAAAATGACAAACAGCAGTGGCCCCAAAACAGATCCTTGTGGTACACCACTAGTAACTGGACACCAGTCTGAACATTTCCCATCAACCTCCACCCTTTGTCTTCTTCCAGCTAGCCAATTTCTGATCCAAACTGCTAAATTTGCTGTTTAGCACAGGGCTGTTTAGCACAGGGCTAAATCACTGGCTTTGAAAGCAGACCAAGGCAAGCCAGCAGCACGGTTCAATTCCCGTAACAGCCTCCCCGAACAGGCGCCGGAATGTGGCGACTAGGGGCTTTTCACAGTAACTTCATTTGAAGCCTACTTGTGACAATAAGCGATTTTCATTTTCATAAATCACCCTGAATCCCATGCCTCTGTATTTTCTGCAGCAGCCTACCATGGGGAACCTTATCAAACGCTTTACTGAAATCCATATACACCACATCAACTGCTTTACCCTCATCCACCTGTTTGGTCACCTTCTCAAAGAACTCAATAAGGTTTGTGAGGCACGACCTACCCTTCACAAAACCATGTTGACTATCTCTAATCAAATTATTCCTTTCCAGATGATTATACATCCTATCTCTTATAAACCTTTCCAAGATTTTGCCCACAACAGAAGTAAGGCTCACAGGTCTATAGTTATCGGGGTTGTCTCTACTCCCCTTCTTGAACAAGGGGACAACATTTGCTATCCTCCAGTCTTCTGGCACTATTCCTGTAGACAAAGATGACTTAAAGATCAAAGCCAAAGGCTCAGCAATCTCCTCCCTAGCTTCCCAGAGAATCCTAGGATAAATCCCATCCGGCCCAGGGGACTTATCTATTTTCACCCTTTCCAGAATTGCTAACACCTCCTCCTTATGAACCTCAAACCCTTCTAGTCTAGTAACACACCAGGATGTTGCCTGGTATGGAGGGTATTAGCTATGAGGAGAGACTGAATAAACTGGGATTGTTCTCCCTGGAGAGATGGAGGCTGAGGGGCAACCTGATAGAAGTTTATAAAATTATGAGGCGTATAGATCGTGTGAACAGTTGGAGGCTTTTTCCCAGGGTGGAATTGACAATTACAAAGGGGGCACAGGTTCAAGGTGAGGGGGGAAAGGTTCAGTGGAGATGTGCGGGGGAAGTTTTTTTACACAGAGGGTGGTGGTGGCCTGGAATGTGCGGCCCAGTGAGGTGGTTGCGGCAGATACGGTAGCGACCTTTGCGACTTATCTGGATAGGCACATGAACAGACGGGGTATAGAAGGGTACTGCCGTTTGATCTAGATAGGACACGTGATCGGTACAGGCAGGGAGGGCCGAAAGGCCTGTTCCTGTGCTGTATTGTTCTTTGTTCTTTGAGAGTAAACAGGGGCCGATCAGTCAGGTGTACCTCTTGCTGTGCACCCGGCAAATGTTACTCACCATTATCCCCCCAATCTGTGTTCCAGGAATTGGCAACCAACCAATACAGAGTTCCATCCTCCTCACCCCAGCCCAAAATCTTGATGGCGTGACCACCAACCGACTCCCCAGTCTTATGTTGGTAAACACCTAGAAAGGAAGATAAACAAAGCAGTAAACTACAAGTCCAAGGCCATTTGGCCCATCGCAGAGTATCCTATTTAGATCATTCATTGAACTGGAAGTTCGCAGGAAGACCCTGTCAAATATTGGTCACTTGCCTCCTTTGCAGGAAATACGGAAAGGCAGTAACAGACCTGACTTGTAGAGGAGGAAGTCCTTGAAAACCTCGAGGGCAGCTTCCACTGGCCCATTCTTGTAGATCTCCGTCATAATCTCAGTCACATCGGAACCAACGCTGTACGAAGTAATACCTGAAGAAGAGAGTTTGCTTAATTACTCCAGATTAGGGCAGCACGGTAGCACAGTGGTTAGCACAGTTGCTTCACAGCTCCAGGGTCCCAGGTTCGATTCCCGGCTTGGGTCACTGTCTGTGCGGAGTCTGCACGTTCTCCCCGTGTGTGCGTGGGTTTCCTCCGGGTGCTCCGGTTTCCTCCCACAGTCCAAAGATGTGCAGGTTAGGTGGATTGACCATGATAAATTGCCCTTAGTGTCCAAAATTGCCCTTAGTGTTGGGTGGGGTTACAGGGTTATGGGGATAGGGTGGAGGTGTTGACCTTGGATAGGGTGCTCTTTCCAAGAGCCGGTGCAGACTCGATGGGCCGAATGGCCTCCTTCGGCACTGTAAGTTCTATGATAATCTATGATTTGCAGCATTAGCATCTTGCAACAGCAAGGATCATGTAGAGGAAGAGATCTTACACCAGGTTAAAGGCCAAGAGCTCGTGATTCCAAACAAACCTGTTGAACTTTAACCTGGTGTAAGACTTCTTCCTGTGCCCACCCCAGTCCAACGCCGGCATCTCCACATCAAGAATAATGTAGACACTCACAGACAGGTCGACATGCATTCCCCTGTGAAATGAGAGTCACCAATCTCCCAGGTGACCCTTGGCAGCTCTCCCACCGAGAGACAGAGAGAGCTGTCTGCCGGTAATGTTATCTGAGGGTCACCACACCTCAGGCGAGGGACAAGGTTGACAAGGCAGGGTCTCCATGAATCATCCGTATGCGCACACACATGAAAACGCCTGTCATTTGGCAATTGCATGTCCTGCTGTATCTAACCTCTTCCAGCGTGTCCCAGTCTCTATCCCTACTCACCGTAGTGTTTATCTTGGCTGTACGTTGGGGTGTAACCAGCCTCACATCTCCTGGAACATCGGGGCGTCTCGATCTCTCCACTGCACTCTGGCCGAGAGCCATTAACATGGTGCTCACAGGGGGGGATGGAGTAAGGACGACAACCTATCGAGGGGCCAGGAGTCACAGTGAGAGCAACAGTGAAAACTTGTGGATTCAGAAGTTTGCTTTGGCACAGATCCCAGAGCTTAACCCAAGGTCAACCCAATATACTGTCCACCCAGCCACAGATAGTTAACAAGGACTCCGTCCCAGACACTGACCCGCTCTCCGTCCCAGACGCTGACCCGCTCTCCGTCCCAGACGCTGACCCGCTCTCCGTCCCAGACGCTGACCCGCTCTCCGTCCCAGACGCTGACCCGCTCTCCGTCCCAGACGCTGACCCGCTCTCCGTCCCAGACGCTGACCCGCTCTCCGTCCCAGACGCTGACCCGCTCTCCGTCCCAGACGCTGACCCGCTCTCCGTCCCAGACGCTGACCCCCTCTCCGACCCAGACGCTGACCCCCTCTCCGTCCCAGACGCTGACCCCCTCTCCGTCCCAGACGCTGACCCCCTCTCCGTCCCAGACGCTGACCCCCTCTCCGTCCCAGACGCTGACCCCCTCTCCGTCCCAGACGCTGACCCGCTCTCCGTCCCAGACGCTGACCCGCTCTCCGTCCCAGACGCTGACCCGCTCTCCGTCCCAGACGCTGACCCGCTCTCCGTCCCAGACGCTGACCCGCTCTCCGTCCCAGACGCTGACCCGCTCTCCGTCCCAGACGCTGACCCGCTCTCCGTCCCAGACGCTGACCCGCTCTCCGTCCCAGACGCTGACCCGCTCTCCGTCCCAGACGCTGACCCGCTCTCCGTCCCAGACGCTGACCCGCTCTCCGTCCCAGACGCTGACCCGCTCTCCGTCCCAGACGCTGACCCGCTCTCCGTCCCAGACGCTGACCCGCTCTCCGTCCCAGACGCTGACCCGCTCTCCGTCCCAGACGCTGACCCGCTCTCCGTCCCAGACGCTGACCCGCTCTCCGTCCCAGACACTGACCCGCTCTCCGTCCCAGACACTGACCCGCTCTCCGTCCCAGACACTGACCCGCTCTCCGTCCCAGACACTGACCCGCTCTCCGTCCCAGACACTGACCCGCTCTCCGTCCCAGACACTGACCCGCTCTCCGTCCCAGACGCTGACCCGCTCTCCGTCCCAGACACTGACCCGCTCTCCGTCCCAGACACTGACCCGCTCTCCGTCCCAGACACTGACCCGCTCTCCGTCCCAGACACTGACCCGCTCTCCGTCCCAGACACTGACCCGCTCTCCGTCCCAGACACTGACCCGCTCTCCGTCCCAGACACTGACCCGCTCTCCGTCCCAGACACTGACCCGCTCTCCGTCCCAGACACTGACCCGCTCTCCGTCCCAGACACTGACCCGCTCTCCGTCCCAGACACTGACCCGCTCTCCGTCCCAGACACTGACCCGCTCTCCGTCCCAGACACTGACCCGCTCTCCGTCCCAGACACTGACCCGCTCTCCGTCCCAGACACTGACCCGCTCTCCGTCCCAGACACTGACCCGCTCTCCGTCCCAGACACTGACCCGCTCTCCGTCCCAGACACTGACCCGCTCTCCGTCCCAGACACTGACCCGCTCTCCGTCCCAGACACTGACCCGCTCTCCGTCCCAGACACTGACCCGCTCTCCGTCCCAGACACTGACCCGCTCTCCGTCCCAGACACTGACCCGCTCTCCGTCCCAGACACTGACCCGCTCTCCGTCCCAGACACTGACCCGCTCCCGGCCCCAGACACTGACCCATGCCCAAATATTGACCCCAGATATTAACCCCAAACATTGACCTTGGTGACCCATATCTATCCACAAACATAGCCATGTCCAAACTCAGATACAGACCTATATGTGAGTGGTAAAGCCCTCCGGATACAAGACCATGGTTAGTCCAGAATTCCCAGGCTCCCGCTGGGTAGCCACCATCACAACTGGTGAAAAACGAAATAAATTTGGAGAACAGAAAACTGAATTTATAAAATGCCTTCTACGTGGTAAAACATTCGACAGTGCATCACAGAAATGTTAAACAAAAACATGGGATATTGGGACTTGTGCCCAATTGGTTAATATTGTGAGGTCAGGAGGTCAGAGTCAGTGTGAATCCGGAGCTGCAGAAATGTAATTAGGAACAAAAATCAAAAGATTAGAACGTCCAGAATTTGAAGAGTTGTAAAATCTGAATTGGAAGAGTTTTTTCAGGATGGAAAGAAGGGAAGAGGATTGGAAAGAGGGAACGGACGTAGGACAGAGTGTTCCAAACCCAGTTGATGCTATAACTGGACAAGATCCCAGAATGAACTTGTACTTTTTAGAAAATAAATCGTGGAAGAAGAGAGTCACAGGATCGCCAATTAATTTTAACAAGAAAGAAACACTGTTGAAAAGTGAAAATTTGGATTATTATACAATACTCCTTCGCTCCCCATAGTTTAACTGATACACAGATTTAAAGATTAACACCGATTACAAAGTATGTCTTAAGCAACAATGGTCTCATTAACACAAAATGTCCCTTTGAATGAAATGAAATGAAAATCGCTTATTGTCACACGTTGGCTTCAAATGAAGTTACTGTGAAAAGCCCCTAGTCGCCACATTCCGGCGCCTGTTCGGGGAGGCTGGTACGGGAATTGAACCGTGCAGCTGGCCTGTCTTGGTCTGCTTTCAAAGCAGCGATTTAGCCCAGTGCTAAACCAGCGCACAGGATGACGTGGTCGAATGCGCACTCTGCTCTGAACCCAAGGTAGTGCCTCTCCCCAAAATTCCCCCAGATAATTGTCAGAGCTTCCAAACTCCACTCCCAAAAAACCCGCTTTAAAATCTTTGTTCACAATAATGCTTTCCATCAGTGGTTTGCATTCCGAAATCCAGTCCAAGTTTTCCAAATGGCATTTTTAAACAAAGCTTTTGTTTAGAAAATATTTTATATATATTTTCACAGTTTACAGTTTAACACTTTAACATTCCTTAAACAACTGCGAGGGCTGACACATATAAAAAACCTAAAACTACGCCCCCCACTTCCCCGGCCTATTTCCTAATTACCCGTGTACTAAGTTCCCTGTCCTTGTCTTACACTACCATGCCTCCCATTCCCCTGCCTCCCCCTCGCTGCGGACGTTCAATTTTCCTTGAAGTCGTCGATGAGCAGCTGCCACCTCCGGGCGAACACCTGAGTTGGACCTCTCCAGGCGAACGTTCCAGCCTGAGAACCCACCACATCCCACACCCCTGACTCCGGGGGCTCCCAGTTCCTCCATCCCAGCAAAATCCGTCTCCGGGCCGCCAGGGAGGAGAAGGCCAGAACATCGGCCTCTCCCCCCCCCCCCCCCCCCCCCCCCCCGGGCCCCTGGATCTACCGATACCCCAAATATTGCCAATTCTGGACTCGGAGTTACCCTCCCATCCAGGACCTCCGACATGACGTCCGCAAATCCCTGCCAGAATCCCCTCAACTTCGGACACGCACAGAGCACATGTACATGGATCGCTGGCTACCCCACACCGCCCACACGCACAGAGCACATGTACATGGATCGCTGGCTACCCCACACTGCCCACACGCACAGAGCACATGTACATGGATCGCTGGCTACCCCACACTGCCCACACGCACAGAACACATGTACATGGATCGCTGGCTACCCCACACCGCCCACACGCACAGAACACATGTACATGGATCGCTGGCTACCCCACACTGCCCACATCTGTCCACCACCTCCTAAATAATCCTACTCATTCTTCCGGTGGCGGCTGTGAGGGAGTAAAGTCGCGCATTTGGGGGCTCTCGCTGCGGTCAGACTTTCAGACCTTGTCCCCCGACTTTTTCGAACTTTTGAGCGCTGGAGGGGAAAACAACAGCACTGTAGATCTGGATCCACACAGAGTTGTGTGGACTTAAGGGGTAGAAGGGAGTGAAAACAGGTGAAGAAGGGGCTGAACAAAGGTGGTGTGGAAGTTCAAGTGGGAGGAAAGATGGCCGATGAATGGACCACGGACCGGACCAAGCATGCTGACGGTCATG
Organism: Scyliorhinus torazame; assembly: GCF_047496885.1. Taxonomy (NCBI): domain Eukaryota; kingdom Metazoa; phylum Chordata; class Chondrichthyes; order Carcharhiniformes; family Scyliorhinidae; genus Scyliorhinus; species Scyliorhinus torazame. The sequence continues at coordinate 423,962,450 of NC_092707.1, read as the reverse complement.
AAGGAGAGCTTTGCAGCACTGAAGCGGGATAATTTGGAACTGCTTCAGAAAGCGGTGGAGCGACTGGACCAAAGGCTGGACGCCCAGGATAAGAAGGTCCAGGTGTTGGAGAAGACAGCGGAGGAGCAGGCGGATTTCCAAACGGTAGCGGACGCGGAAATTAGAAAGTTGAAGGAGCAACAATCCAGGCTGATGGACAGGCTGGAGGACCTGGAAAACCGGTCTCGCCGGCAGAGTCTGCGAATCAGTGGGCTCCCGGAGGGGGCCGGGGAGCGGATCCACGGCGCATGTGGCAGACATGCTGCAGAAGCTGGAGGGGGAGGATTCCTTCCCGCGTCCGTTGGAGCTGGACAGGGCACACAGAGTGCAGGCGACGCAGCCACGAGGGGGTGGGGGGGGGGCCCCCGGGCGGTGGAGCTGGACAGGGCTCACCGAGTGCAGGCGAGGCAGCCGCGAGGGGGGGGCCCCCGGGCGATGGAGCTGGACAGGGCACAGAGAGTGCAGGCGAGGCAGCCGCGAGGGGGGGGGGGGGCGGTGGAGCTGGACAGGGCACAGAGTGCAGGCGAGGCAGCCGCGAGGGGGGGGCCCCCGGGCGATGGAGCTGGACAGGGCACAGAGTGCAGGCGAGGCAGCCGCGGGGGGGGGGGCCCCGGGCGATGGAGCTGGACAGGGCACACAGAGTGCAGGCGAGGCAGCCGCGAGTGGGGGGGGGCCCCTGGGCGATGGAGCTGGACAGGGCAGGGGGGGGGGCCCCCTGGGCGATGGAGCTGGACAGGGCACACAGAGTGCCGGCGAGGCAGCCGCGAGGGGAGGGCCCCCGGATGATGGAGCTGGACAGGGCACAGAGTGCAGGCCGCGAGGGGGGGGGCCCCCGGGCGATGGAGCTGGACAGGGCACACAGAGTGCAGGCGAGGCAGCCGTGATGGGGGGGGGGGGCCCCTGGGCGATGGAGCTGGACAGGGCACAGTGTGCAGGCGAGGCAGCCGCGAGGGGGGGGCCCCCGGGCGATGGAGCTGGACAGGGCACACAGAGTGCAGGCGAGGCAGCCGCGAGGGGGGGGGGCCCCCGGGCGATGGAGCTGGACAGGGCACAGTGTGCAGGCGAGGCAGCCGCGAGGGGGGGGCCCCCGGGCGATGGAGCTGGACAGGGCACAGAGTGCAGGCCGCGAGGGGGGGGCCCCCGGGCGATGGAGCTGGACAGGGCACACAGAGTGCAGGCGAGGCAGCCGCAATGGGGGGGGGGGCCCCCGGGCGATGGAGCTGGACAGGGCACACAGAGTGCAGGCGAGGCAGCCGCGAGGGGGGGGGGCCCCCGGGCGATGGAGCTGGACAGGGCAGAGTGCAGGCGAGGCAGCCGCGAGGGGGGGGGCCCCCGGGCGATGGAGCTGGACAGGGCACCCCGGGCGATGGAGCTGGACAGGGCACACAGAGTGCCGGCGAGGCAGCCGCGGGGGGGGGGGGGGGGGCCGGGCGATGGAGCTGGACAGGGCACACAGAGTGCAGGCGAGGCAGCCGCGAGGGGGGGGGGGGCCCCGGGCGATGGAGCTGGACAGGGCACAGAGTGCCGGCGAGGCAGCCGCGAGGGGGGGGCCCCTGGGCGATGGAGCTGGACAGGGCACAGAGTGCAGGCGAGGCAGCCACGAGGGGGGGGGGCCCGAGCGATGGAGCTGGACAGGGCACACAGAGTGCAGGCGAGGCAGCCGCGAGGGGGGGGCCCCGGGCGATGGAGCTGGACAGGGCACAGAGTGACGGCGAGGCAGCTGCCGGGGGGGGGCCCCCGGGCGATGGAGCTGGACAGGGCACACAGAGTGCAGGCGAGGCAGCCGCGAGGGGGGGGCCCCCGGGCGATGGCGCTGGACAGGGCACACAGAGTGCAGGCGAGGCAGCCGCGAGGGGGGGGGCCCCGGGCGATGGAGCTGGACAGGGCACAGAGTGACGGCGAGGCAGCTGCCGGGGGGGGGCCCCCGGGCGATGGAGCTGGACAGGGCACACAGAGTGCAGGCGAGGCAGCCGCGAGGGGGGGGCCCCCGGGCGATGGAGCTGGACAGGGCACACAGAGTGCAGGCCGCGAGGGGGTGGGGGCCCCCGGGCGATGGAGCTGGACAGGGCACAGAGTGCAGGCGAGGCAGCCGCGAGGGGGGGGCCCCCGGGCGATGGAGCTGGACAGGGCACACAGAGTGCAGGCGAGGCAGCCGCGAGGGGGGGGCCCCCGGGCGATGGAGCTGGACAGGGCACACAGAGTGCAGGCGAGGCAGCCGCGATGGGGGGGGGGGCCCCTGGGCGATGGAGCTGGACAGGGCACACAGAGTGCAGGCGAGGCAGCCGCGAGGGGGGGGGGCCCCCGGGTGATGGAGCTGGACAGGGCACAGTGTGCAGGCGAGGCAGCCGCGAGGGGGGGGCCCCCGGGCGATGGAGCTGGACAGGGCACAGAGTGCAGGCCGCGAGGGGGGGGCCCCCGGGCGATGGAGCTGGACAGGGCACACAGAGTGCAGGCGAGGCAGCCGCAATGGGGGGGGGGGCCCCCGGGCGATGGAGCTGGACAGGGCACACAGAGTGCAGGCGAGGCAGCCGCGATGGGGGGGGGGGCCCCCGGGTGATGGAGCTGGACAGGGCACACAGAGTGCAGGCGAGGCAGCCGCGAGGGGGGGGGGCCCCCGGGCGATGGAGCTGGACAGGGCACACAGAGTGCAGGCGAGGCAGCCGCGAGGGGGGGGCCCCCGGGCGATGGAGCTGGACAGGGCACACAGAGTGCAGGCGAGGCAGCCGCGGGGGGGGGGGGGGGGCGATGGAGCTGGACAGGGCACACAGAGTGCAGGCGAGGCAGCCGCGAGGGGGGGGCCCCCGGGCGATGGAGCTGGACAGGGCACACAGAGTGCAGGCGAGGCAGCCGCGAGGGGGGGGCCCCGGGCGATGGAGCTGGACAGGGCACACAGAGTGCCGGCGAGGCAGCCGCGGGGGGGGGGGGGGGGGCCCGGGCGATGGAGCTGGACAGGGCACACAGAGTGCAGGCGAGGCAGCCGCGAGGGGGGGGCCCCCGGGCGATGGAGCTGGACAGGGCACACAGAGTGCAGGCGAGGCAGCCGCGAGGGGGGGGCCCCGGGCGATGGAGCTGGACAGGCACACAGAGTGCCGGCGAGGCAGCCGCGAGGGGGGGGCCCCGGGCGATGGAGCTGGACAGGGCACACAGAGTGCCGGCGAGGCAGCCGCGAGGGGGGGGGCCCCGGGCGATGGAGCTGGACAGGGCACACAGAGTGCAGGCGAGGCAGCCGCGAGGGGGGGGCCCCCGGGCGATGGAGCTGGACAGGGCACAGAGTGCAGGCCGCGAGGGGGGGGCCCCCGGGCGATGGAGCTGGACAGGGCACACAGAGTGCAGGCGAGGCAGCCGCGAGGGGGGGGCCCCGGGCGATGGAGCTGGACAGGGCACAGAGTGCAGGCGAGGCAGCCGCGAGGGGGGGGGGGGGGCCCTGGGCGATGGAGCTGGACAGGGCACACAGAGTGCAGGCGAGGCAGCCGCGAGGGGGGGCCCCCGGGCGATGGAGCTGGACAGGGCACAGAGAGTGCAGGCGAGGCAGCCGCGAGGGGGGGGGGGGGCGATGGAGCTGGACAGGGCACACAGAGTGCAGGCGAGGCAGCCGCGAGGGGGGGGCCCCCGGGCGATGGAGCTGGACAGGGCACAGAGTGCAGGCGAGGCAGCCGCGAGGAGGGGGGGGGCCCCCAGGCGATGGAGCTGGACAGGGCACACAGAGTGCAGGCCGCGAGGGGGGGGCCCCCGGGCGATGGAGCTGGACAGGGCACAGAGTGCAGGCGAGGGGGGGGGGCCCCCGGGCGATGGAGCTGGACAGGGCACACAGAGTGCAGGCGAGGCAGCCGCGAGGGGGGGGCCCCCGGGCGATGGAGCTGGACAGGGCACACAGAGTGCAGGCGAGGCAGCCGCGAGGGGGGGGCCCTCGGGCGATGGAGCTGGACAGGGCACACAGAGTGCAGGCGAGGCAGCCGCGAGGGGGGGGGCCCCGGGCGATGGAGCTGGACAGGGCACAGAGTGCAGGCGAGGCAGCCGCGAGGGGGGGGGGGGGCCCTGGGCGATGGAGCTGGACAGGGCACACAGAGTGCAGGCGAGGCAGCCGCGAGGGGGGGCCCCCGGGCGATGGAGCTGGACAGGGCACAGAGAGTGCAGGCGAGGCAGCCGCGAGGGGGGGGGGGGGCGATGGAGCTGGACAGGGCACACAGAGTGCAGGCGAGGCAGCCGCGAGGGGGGGGCCCCCGGGCGATGGAGCTGGACAGGGCACAGAGTGCAGGCGAGGCAGCCGCGAGGAGGGGGGGGGCCCCCAGGCGATGGAGCTGGACAGGGCACACAGAGTGCAGGCCGCGAGGGGGGGGCCCCCGGGCGATGGAGCTGGACAGGGCACAGAGTGCAGGCGAGTGGGGGGGGCCCCGGGCGATGGAGCTGGACAGGGCACACAGAGTGCAGGCGAGGCAGCCGCGAGGGGGGGGCCCCCGGGCGATGGAGCTGGACAGGGCACACAGAGTGCAGGCGAGGCAGCCGCGAGGGGGGGGCCCTCGGGCGATGGAGCTGGACAGGGCACACAGAGTGCAGGCGAGGCAGCCGCGAGGGGGGGGGGGGGCCCGGGCGATGGAGCTGGACAGGGCACACAGAGTGCAGGCGAGGCAGCCGCGAGGGGGGGGCCCCCGAGCGATGGAGCTGGACAGGGCACAGAGTGCAGGCGAGGCAGCCGCGAGGGGGGGCCCCCGGGCGATGGAGCTGGACAGGGCACACAGAGTGCAGGCGAGGCAGCCGCGAGGGGGGGGCCCCCGGGCGATGGAGCTGGACAGGGCACACAGAGTGCAGGCGAGGCAGCCGCGAGGGGGGGGCCCCCGGGCGATGGAGCTGGACAGGGCACACAGAGTGCAGGCGAGGCAGCCGCGAGGGGGGGGGGGCCCGGGCGATGGAGCTGGACAGGGCACACAGAGTGCAGGCGAGGCAGCCGCGAGGGGGGGGCCCCCGAGCGATGGAGCTGGACAGGGCACAGAGTGCAGGCGAGGCAGCCGCGAGGGGGGGGGGGGGGGGCGGTGGAGCTGGACAGGGCACACAGAGTGCAGGCGAGGCAGCCGCGAGGGGGGGGCCCCCGAGCGATGGAGCTGGACAGGGCACAGAGTGCAGGCGAGGCAGCCGCGGGGGGGTGGGGGGGGGGGCCCCAGGCGATGGTGGTTCCATAGGTTCGTGGACGAGGAGCGGGTCCTACAGTGGGCCAAGAACACGAAGAGCTGCTTATGGAACAACAGTGTCCGGCGCATCGATCAGGATCTGAGCCAGGAGGGATCTGAGCCAGGAGGTGGCCAGAAGGAGGGCGGCCTACAGACATATTAAAGAGATCCTGTTTAAAAAGGTCAAGTTGGGGCTGCGTTTTCCGGCCCGGCTTTGGGTCACAGACCGGGAACAGCAGCATTATTTTGACGACCCGGAGGAAGCGATGGACTTCGCTAAGGGGCACGGACTGGTGCCGAACTGAGGACCCATGGACTCAAGTTAGAGTTTCAAGGGATGTTTGCCTGTGTTTGTGGATTGCCCTTCGTGTTAGCGATGTCGGTCGGCAAGTTCTTTCACTTAACATTCGGGGTGTCCTTGTGTTTGTTTTTACCGGTTTGAAAGTTTTAAAGTTAAAGCCAAAGTCATAGTTAAAGGTGAAGTTATTGGGCGCTGGGGGGCGGTACGGGTTCTTTTTGCTATTTTTCTGGTAATGTTGGGGGGGGGGGGGGGGGGGGGGGTGGTAGCGCCCACCTCATTACACAGCGTGAATTGCACTATGGTGGGGGCGAGCTTTGTTCTTTGTTTTCTCTCGGTTTTGGTCCCAGAGCGATTGCTCAAACAGGGCTGTTCTGGGGAAGTGGTGTTGAGGGGGGGGATCGCGGGAACAATAGTGGGAGACATGGTGGCGCCGGAGGTGAGAGTCACCAGGCTAGCTGCTTTGAGCTAGTCAATGGGAGCGAGATGGGGGGGGGGGGGTGTATACAGCCAGTATATGGCAGGGGTTAGGTTACAGGGGGTTGTTGCTGGGGGGGGGGAAGATGATCTGCTGACGAGGGAGGGAACTGAACCAGGTAACAGGGAAGAGGTCGGGGGTGGGAGCTGCCAAGAGGCGGACCAGGGGGGCACGGCACATGGGCAGGGGGTGGGCCCAAGAAGGGGGATGGCTGATCGGCGCAGGGGGGGGGGGGGGGGGGGCAGGGTGCCCTCCAACCAGGCTGAACACCTGGAATGTTCGAGGGTTAAACGGGCCGGTCAAGAGGGCACGTGTGTTCGCGCACTTACAGGCTCTGAAGGCGGATGTAATGTTGCTGCAGGAGACACATTTGAGAGTGGCGGACCAGATTAGATTACGGAAGGGCTGGTTAGCCAGGTCTTCCATTCGGGGCTTGACGCTAAGACCAGAGGGGTCGCGATCATGGTTAACAAACGGGTTCAATGGGGGTGGGAGATTTCTCACGGTCCGGGGGAAGCTTGAGGGGGTGAGGGTGGTCCTAGTGAATGTTTACTCGACAAACTGGGATGAAATGAATGAAAAATGAAATGAAAATCGCTTATTGTCGCAAGTTGGCTTCAAATGAAGTTACTGTGAAAAGCCCTAGTCGCCACATTCCGGCACCTGTTCGGGGAGGCTGTTACGGGAATTGAACCGTGCTGCTGGTCTGCCTGGGTTTGCTTTCAAAGCCAGCGATTTAGCCCTGTGCTAAACAGCCCCTTAATGTAGATGATGTAGATTTCAACAAAAGGCTGCTGGGGAAAATCCCCGACCTGGATTCGCACAGGCTGATTATGGGTGGGGACTTCAATACGGTCCTTGATCCCGACCTGGATCGGTCGTGCTCCAGAACGGGCAGGGTCCCGGCAATGGCAAGGGAACTGAGGGGGTTCATGGAACAAATGGGGGGGGGGTAGACCCCTGGAGAATCAGTCGGCCGACGGGGAAGGAGTTCTCGTTCTATTCACATGTTCACAAGGGTTATTCTCGTATTGACTTCTTAATTATTAACAGGGACTTTTTGGAAGGGGTGAGGGATACAGAATACTCGGCGATCACTATTTCGGACCATGCCCCACATTGGGTCAACCTGCAGGTCTGCAAAGAAAGTTACCAGCGCCACAATGGAGGTTAGAGGTGGGATTGTTGGCAGATGAGGGGGGGGTGGTGAGAGAGTGGGGAAATGCATGCAGAACTACCTGCAGGTCAACGATACAGGGGAAGTCTCAGCAGCGGTGCTCTGGAGGCGCTGAAGGTGAGAGGGGAACTGATCTCAGTCCGAGCCCAGAGGGACAGAACGGACAGGGCGGGGATGGACAGACTGGTTCAGGAGATGATACGGACGGACAGGGAATATGCGGAGTCCCCGAGGGCAGAGTTACTTAGGGAACGACGGAGACTGCAGGCGGAGCTGGGGGCGCTATCCACTGGGAAGGCCGGAGAGCAGCTCAGAAAGGCGAGGGGCGCGGTGTATGAGTGTGGGGAGAAAGCCAGATGAATGCTTGCACAGCAACTGAGTGCTGAATTTGGTGCATTTTGAGTGCGATAGTGAGAGTTTGGTGACCGAGGGAGTTAGGTGAGGAGGGAGTAAGGTGCTCCTTTCATTTTGTTTCCTACATTTCCGCAAAGAGTGAGAGGAGAGCCAGGAGTTTACAGAGAGTGCAGCTGACTGGAGCAGGGTCGGAGGGTGGAGATCCAGTTGGTCCACAGGGCAGCTATATTCTGTAAGGTAAGAGGGGATGGAGGCTAGGCCAGTTACATGCTCCTCCTGTAGGATGTGGGTGGTGAGGGATACCACCGGTGTCCCCACTGACTATACCTGCGGGAAGTGCACCAACTCCAGCTCCTCAAAGACCGTGTTAGGGAACTGGAGCTGAAGCTGGATGAACTTCGATCATCCGGGAGGCAGAGGGGGTGATTGAGAAGAGTTACAGGGAGGTAACCACACCCAAGGTACAGGACAAGAATAGCTGGGTTACAGTCAGGGGGAAAAAACAAACAGGTAGACAGTGCAGGGATCCCTCGTGGCCGTTCCCCTTCAAAACAAGTATACCGTTTTGGATGCTGTTGGGGGGGATGACCTACCGGGGAAGGCCCTAGCGGCCAGGTCTCTGGCACTGAGTCTGGCTCTGGGGCTCAGAAGGGAAGGGGGGAGAATAGAAAAGCAATAGTTGTAGGAGATTCAATGGTTAGGGGAATAGATAGGAGATTCTGTGGTCGCGAGCGAGACTCCCGGAAGGTATGTTGCCTCCCGGGTGCCAGGGCCAGGGATGTCTCGGATCGTGTCTTCAGGATCCTTAAGGGGGAGGGGGAGCAGCCAGAAGTCGTGGTGCACATTGGTACCAACGACATAGGTAGGAAAAGGGGTGTGGAGGTAATAAACGAGTTTGGGGAGTTAGGCTGGAAGTTAAAAGCCAGGACAGACAGAGTTGTCATCTCTGGTTTGTTGCCGGTGCCACGTGATAGCGAGGCTAGGAATAGGGAGAGAGTGCAGCTGAACACGTGGCTGCAGGAATGGTGTAGGAGGGAGGGCTTCAGGTATTTGGATAATTGGAGCGCATTCTGGGGAAGGTGGGACCTGTACAAGCAGGACGGGTTGCATCTGAACCAGAGGGGCACCAATATCCTGGGAGGGAGGTTTGCTAGTACTCTTCGGGAGGGTTTAAACTAATTTGGCAGGGGAATGGGAACCGGATTTGTAGTCCAGCAACTAAGGTAGCCGATATCAGGACACCAAAGCGTGTAATGAGGCAGTGGGGAAGGGAAAACTGACAAAGGAGAGTACATGCAGGTACGGAGATGGGTTGAAGTGTGTATACTTCAACGCAAGAAGCATCAGGAATAAGGTGGGTGAACTTAAGGCATGGATCGGTACTTGGGACTACGATGTGGTGGCCATCACGGAAACTTGGATAGAAGAGGGGCAGAAATGGTTGTTGGAGGTCCCTGGTTACAGATGTTTCAATAAGATTAGGGAGGGTGGTAAAAGAGGTGGGGGGGGGGGGGGTGGCATTGTTAATTAGAGATAGTATAACAGCTGCAGAAAGGCAGTTCGAGGAGTATCAGCCTACTGAGGTAGTATGGGTTGAAGTCAGAAATAGGAAAGGAGCAGTCACCTTGTTAGGAGTTTTCTATAGGCCCCCCAATAGTAGCAGAGATGTGGAGGAACAGATTGGGAAACAGATTTTGGAAAGGTGCAGAAGTCATAGGGTAGTAGTCATGGGCGACTTTAACTTCCCAAATATTGAGTGGAAACTCTTTCGATCAAATAGTTTGGATGGGGTGGTGTTTGTGCAGTGTGTCCAGGAAGCTTTTCTAACACAGTATGTAGATTGTCCGACCAGAGGAGGGGCAATATTGGATTTAGTACTTGGTAATGAACCAGGGCAAGTGATAGATTTGTTAGTGGGGGAGCATTTTGGAGATAGTGACCACAATTCTGTGCCTTTCACTTTAGTAATGGAGAGGGATAGGTGCGTGCAACAGGGCAAGGTTTACAATTGGGGGAAGGGTAAATACGATGTTGTCAGACAAGAATTGAAGTGCATAAGTTGGGAACATAGGCTGTCAGGGATGGACACAAGTGAAATGTGGAACTTGTTCAAGGAACAGGTACTACGTGTCTTTGATATGCATGTCCCTGTCAGGCAGGGAAGAGATAGTCGAGTGAGGGAACCATGGTTGACAAGAGAGGTTGAATGTCTTGTTAAGAGGAAAAAGGAGACTTATGTAAGGCTGAGGAAACAAGGTTCAGACAGGGCATTGGAGGGATACAAGATAGCCAGGAGGGAACTGAAGAAAGGGATTAGGAGAGCTAAGAGAGGGCATGAACAATCTTTGGCGGGTAGGATCAAGGAAAACCCCAAGGCCTTTTACACATATGTGAGAAATATGAGAATGACTAGAGCGAGGGTAGGTCCGATCAAGGACAGTAGCGGGAGATTGTGTATTGAGTCTGAAGAGATAGGAGAGGTCTTGAACGAGTACTTTTCTTCTGTATTTACAAATGAGAGGGGCCATATTGTTGGAGAGGACAGTGTGAAACAGACTGGTAAGCTCGAGGAAATACTTGTTAGGAAGGAAGATGTGTTGGGCATTTTGAAAAACTTGAGTATAGACAAGTCCCCCGGGCCTGACGGGATATATCCAAGGATTCTATGGGAAGCAAGAGATGAAATTGCAGAGTCGTTAGTAATGATCTTTTCGTCCTCACTGTCAACAGGGGTGGTACCAGGGATTGGAGAGTGGCGAATGTTGTGCCCCTGTTCAAAAAAGGGACTAGGGATAACCCTCGGAATTACAGGCCAGTTAGTCTTACTTCGGTGGTAGGCAAGGTAATGGAAAGGGTACTGAAGGATAGGATTTCTGAGCATTTGAAAGACACTGCTTGATTAGGGATAGTCAGCACGGATTTGTGAGGGGTAGGTCTTGCCTTACAAGTCTTATTGAATTCTTTGAGGAGGTGACCAAGCATGTGGATGAAGGTAAAGCAGTGGATGTAGTGTACATGGATTTTAGTAAGGCATTTGATAAGGTTCCCATGGTAGACTTCTGCAGAAAGTAAGGAGGCATGGGATAGTGGGAAATTTGGCCAGTTGGATAACGAACTGGCGAACCGATAGAGGTCAGAGAGTGGTGGTGGATGGCAAATATTCAGCCTGAATCCAGTTACCAGTGGCGTACCGCAGGGATCAGTTCTGGGTCCTCTGCTGTTTGTGATTTTCATTAATGACTTGGATGAGGGAGTTGAAGGGTGGGTCAGTAAATTTGCAGATGATACGAAGATTGGTGGAGTTGTGGATAGTGAGGAGGGCTGTTGTCAGCTGCAAAGAGACATAGATAGGATGCAGAGCTGGGCTGAGAAGTGGCAGATGGAGTTTAACCCTGAAAAGTGTGAGGTTGTCCATTTTGAAGGACAAATATGAATGCGGAATACAGGGTTAACGGTCGAGTTCTTGGCAATGTGGAGGAGCAGAGACATCTTGGGGTCTATGTTCATACATCTTTGAAAGTTGCCGCTCAAGTGGATAGAGCTGTGAAGAAGGCCTATGGTGTGCTCGCGTTCATTAACAGAGGAATTGAATTTAAGAGCCGTGAGGTGATGATGCAGCTGTACAAAACTTTGGTAAGGCCACATTTGGAGTACTGTGTACAGCTCTGGTCGCCTCATTTTAGGAAGGATGTGGAAGCTTTGGAAAAGGTGCAAAGGTGATTCACCAGGATGCTGCCTGGAATGGAGAGTAGGTCTTACGAGGAAAGGTTGAGGGTGCTAGGCCTTTTCTCATTAGAACGGAGAAGGATGAGGGGCGACTTGATAGAGGTTTATAAGATGATCAGGGGAATAGATAGAGTAGACAGTCAGAGACTTTTTCCCCGGGTGGAACAAACCATTACAAGGGGACATAAATTTAAGGTGAAAGGTGGAAGATATAGGGGGGATGTCAGAGGTAGGTTCTTTACCCAGAGAGTAGTGGGGGCATGGAATGCACTGCCTGTGGAAGTAGTTGAGTCGGAAACATTAGGGACCTTCAAGCAGCTGTTGGATAGGTACATGGATTACGGTTAAATGATACAGTGTAAATTTATTTGTTCTTAAGGGCAGCACGGTAGCACAGTGGTTAGCACTGTTGCTTCACAGTTCCAGGGTCCCAGGTTCGATTCCGGCTTGGATCACTGTCTGTGCGGAGTCTGCACATCCTCCCCGTGTCTGCGTGGGTTTCCTCCGGGTGCTCCGGTTTCCTCCCACAGTCCAAAGATGTGCGGGTTAGGTGGATTGGCCATGATAAATTGCCCTTAGTGTCCAAAATTGCCCTTAGTGTTGGGTGGAGGTGTTCACTTTGGGTAGGGTGCTCTTTCCAAGAGCCGGTGCAGACTCAATGGGCCGAATGGCCTCCTTCTGCACTGTAAATTCAAGATAATCTATGATTAATCTAGGGCCTGTTGTTTGCTGTATTTTTCTACGTTCTAACTTAGGAAGAGGGAGGCGGCCAGGGAAATAGGGACGGTAGTGGACGGGGCAGGGAACCGGGTTGGAGGCCCGGCAGGATTGAACAGGGTATTCAGAGACTTTTACAGCAAGCTGTATACCTCAGAACCCCCCACGGGGCCGGAGGGGATGAGGCGCTTCTTAGATGGGCTGATCTTCCCAAAGGTGGGCAGGGGGATGGTAGAGGGGCTGGGGGCCCTGATTAGGGCTGAAGAAGTAATAGAACATCGAACATTACCGCGCAGTACAGGCCCTTCGGCCCTCGATGTTGCGCCGACCTGTGAAACCACTCTAAAGCCCATCTACACTATTCCCTTATCGTCCATATGTCTATCCAATGACCATTTGAATGTCCTTATAGAATGGGGGGGCCTGAAGACCGTGCAGTCGGGTAAAGCCCCGGGGCCGGACGGGTATCCAGTGGAGTTCTACAAAAAGTTCTCGAGGATAGTGGGGCCGGTGCTGGTTAGGGTGTTTAACGAGCCGAGGGACAATGGGGTGTTACCCCCGACAATGTCGCAAGCCACCACCTCGCTGATATTAAAACGGGATAAAGATCCGGATGCCTGTGGGTCCTATCGGCCAATCTCCTTGATTAATGTTGACGCTAAACTACTGGCCAAGATCCTGGCGCCCAGAATCGAAGACTGTACCGGACGTGATTGTGGAGGACCAGACGGGGTTTGTAAAGGGCAGGCAGCTGGTAGCCAACCTAAGACTGCTACTCAATGTGATTATGATGCCCCCGGAGGGCAGAGAGGTGGAGGTAGTGGTGGCAATGGATGCCGAAAAGGCTTTTGACCGGGTGGAGTGGGACTATTTATGGGAGGTGCTGGGACGGTTTGGGGAGGGCTTTGTGGACTGGGTTAGACTGCTATATCAGGCCCCGGAGGCTAGTGTAAGGACGAACCGGACGACATCTGAGTATTTTCGACTATACCGTGGGACAAGACAGGGGTGCCCCCTCTCTCCATTGCTGTTTGCGTTGGCCATAGAACCGCTGGCGATTGCTGAGAGTGGCACGGGGATGGAAGGGAATGGTCGGGGGGGTGGGGGGTAGAACACAGGGTCTCGCTCTACGCGGATGACCTGCTTTTGTACGTGTCGGATCCAGTGGCAGGGATGGACGGGATTATGGAAATCCGAGGGGAATTTGGCCGGTTTTCTGGGTACAAGTTGAACATGGCAAAGAGCGAGATGTTTGTGGTGCAGGTGAGGGGTCAGGAGAATAGGCTGAGGGAGCTGCCGTTTAGGCTGGTTGGGGAAAGTTTTAGGTATTTAGGGATACAAGTGGTGCGGGACTGGGGCAGGATGCATAAGTTGAACTTGTCTAGGCTGGTGGAGCAAATGAGGAGTGAGTTCCGGAGATGGGATGCGCTCCCGCTGGCGCTAGCGGGGAGAGTACAGACGGTGAAGTTGACGATCCTCCCGAGATTCCTGTTTATTTTTCAGTGTCTCCCTATTTTCATTCCGCGGTGCTTCTTTAAAAGGATCAATAAAATCATCCTGGGATTTGTTTGGGGGGGAGAAGTCCCCGCGGATAAAGACGGGGATGCTGGAGTGGAACCGTAGCGAGGGGGGACTGGTGTTGCCGAACCTCAGCAACTACTACTGGGCGGCTAACATAGCCATGATAAGGAAATGGATGGTGGGTGCGGGGTCGGTTTGGGAGCGGGTGGAGGCTGCTTTGTGCAGGGGCACCAGCTTGGCAGCCCTGGTCACGGCTCCTCTGCTGCTCCCGCCGGCCAGGTACTCCACCAGCCCTATAGTGGCGGCTCTGCGGATTTGGGGCCAATGGAGGAAGCACGCGGGGGAAGTGGGAGCGTCGGTCTGGTCCCCAATATGCGACAACCACCGATTTGTCCCGGGGAAGATGGACGGCGGGTTTGAGCGTGGCGGAGGGCGGGGGGGGGGGGTGTGACTTGTTCCTGGAAGGGAGCTTCGCGAGCATGAGGGCGCTGGAGGAGAAGTTCGGGCTGGCAAGGGGAAATGACTTTCCGGGATTTCGTACGTAGACAGGTCCCGTCCTTTCCACGCCTTCCACCAAGGGGGGTCCAGGACAGGGTAGTTTCCAGGGGAGAGGTAGGAGAAGGGAGAGTCTCGGATATTTATAAGGAGCTTATGGGAGCGGAGGACGCAGGGGACCGAGGAACTGAAACTCAAGTGGGGGGAGGAGCTTGGTGGGGAGTTGGAGGGAGGCGTGTGGGCAGACGCTCGGAGGAGGGTAAATGCAACCGCAACATGTGCCAGGCTCGGCCTGATCCAGTTGAAGGTAGTTCACCGGGCCCACATGACGGTGGCCCGGATGAGTAAATTCTTTGGGCTGGAGGACAAGTGTGCTAGGTGTGCGGGAGGACCAGCGAACCGTGTCCACATGTTCTGGGCATGTCCTAAGCTTAAGGGGTACTGGCAGGGATTTGCGGACGTCATGTCCCGGGTACTGAAAACAAGGGTGGCGATGAGTCCAGAGGTGGCGATTTTTGGGGTGTCAGAGGACCCGGGAGTCCAGGAGGGGATAGAGGCCGACGTTGTGGCCTTTGCTTCCCTGGTAGCCCGGCGACGAATACTGTTGGCCTGGAGGGACTCCGAGCCCCGGAAGTCGGAGTATGGCTGTCGGACATGGCGAGCTTTCTCGGTTTGGAAAAAATCAAGCTCGCCTTCCGAGGGTCACTATTGGGGTATCGGGGTTCGCCCGGAGGTGGCAACCATTCATCGACTTCTTCGCGGGGAACTAATCGTCAGCAGGGGGGGGGGCTGCGGGTGGGAGGGGGGTAGAGTAGGGGGGGAAGAATAGGCGGGGCTACTTGCGAGAGAGGAACTGTTATTTGCACTGTGTTTTGGAATTGATACACTAATGTATATTGTTACTGTTTACAATGCCAAAAATACCTCAATAAAATTGTTTGTTAAAAAACGTGGACCCTATGACCCACCCTGAACTGGATCAGGCTAAGCCTGGCACAAGACGAGGGTGAATTAACTCTCTTCAAAGCCTTTTCCCATAGTTCGATTTCCAACTCTCCTCCCAGCTCGTCTTCCCACTTCCTCTTCACCTCCCCGCTAGGGACTCCTTCCCACTCCATCCACTCCTTATATATCTCCGAGACCCTCCTCTCCCCAACCACTGTATTTGACATCACCTTCCCCTGTCGTCCCCTCGGGGAGGCAAGGAAAGCTGGGGAGCTGCCTCCAGACAAAGTCCTGTAGATACCGAAACCCGTTCCCAGCCGGCAAGTCAAACTCCTCCTCTAATCTCTCCAGGCTCGGGAAACCCTCCTCAATGGAGATCCCCCCAAAACCTCTCAATCCCTGCCCGCGGCCACCTCCCGTCCAGCCCCCCCCCCCCCTCCTGCCACCTCCCTTCCAGCCCCCCCGTTACCACCTCCTAAAACCCCGTCCAGCCCCCCCCCCGCTGCCAACTCCCGTCCAGCCCCCCCCCCGCAGCCACCACCTAAACCCCTCCCAGCCCCCCCCCCCACTGCCACCTCCTAAACCCCCGTCCAGCCCCCCCCCCCCGCTGCCACCTCCCGTCCAGCCCCCCCGCTGCCACCTCCTCGGGCCCCCATCCAGCCCCCCCACTGCCCCCTCCTAAACCCCCGTCCAGCCCCCCCCCCCCGCTGCCACCTCCCGTCCAGCCCCCCCCGCTGCCACCTCCTCGAGCCCCCATCCAGCCCCCCCACTGCCCCCTCCTAAACCCCCGTCCAGCCCCCCCCGCTGCCACCCCCCGTCCAGCCCCCCCCGCTGCCAGCTCCCGCCAACCCCCCCCGCTGCCACCTCCCGTCCTGCCCCCCCGCTGCCACCTCCTAAACCCCCGTCCAGTCCCCCCCGCTGCCACCTCCCGTCCAGCCCCCCCCGCTGCCAGCTCCTGTCCAGCCCCCCCTGCTGCCACCTCCCGTCCTGCCCCCCCCCGCTGCCACCTCCCGTCCTGCCCCCCCCCCGCTGCCACCTCCCGTCCTGCCCCCCCCGCTGCCACCTCCCGTCCTGCCCCCCCCCGCTGCCACCCCCCGTCCAGCCCCCCCCGCTGCCAGCTCCCGCCACCCCCCCCCGCTGCCACCTCCCGTCCTGCCCCCCCGCTGCCACCTCCTAAACCCCCGTCCAGTCCCCCCCGCTGCCACCTCCCGTCCAGCCCCCCCCCGCTGCCAGCTCCCGTCCAGCCCCCCCTGCTGCCACCTCCCGTCCTGCCCCCCCGCTGCCACCTCCCGTCCTGCCCCCCCCCGCTGCCACCTCCCGTCCTGCCCCCCCCCGCTGCCACCCCCCGTCCAGCCCCCCGCTGCCAGCTCCCGCCAACCCCCCCCGCTGCCACCTCCCGTCCTGCCCCCCCCCGTCCTGCCCCCCCGCTGCCATCTCCTAAACCCCCGTCCAGTCCCCCCCGCTGCCACCTCCCGTCCAGCCCCCCCCGCTGCCACCTCCCGTCCTGCCCCCCCCCCGCTGCCACCTCCCATCCTGCCCCCCCCACTGCCACCTCCTAAACCCCCGTCCAGCCCCCCCGCTGCCCCCTCCTAAACCCCCGTCCAGCCCCCCCCGCTGCCAGCTCCCGTCCAGCCCCCCCCACTGCCACCTCCTAAACCCCCGTCCAGCCCCCCCGCTGCCCCCTCCTAAACCCCCGTCCAGTCCCCCCCCGCTGCCACCTCCCGTCCAGCCCCCCCCCGCTGCCAGCTCCCGTCCAGCCCCCCCTGCTGCCACCTCCTGTCCTGCCCCCCCACTGCCACCTCCTAAACCCCCGTCCAGCCCCTCCGCTGCCCCCTCCTAAACCCCCGTCCAGTCCCCCCCCCGCTGCCAGCTCCCGTCCAGCCCCCCCTGCTGCCACCTCCCGTCCTGCCCCCCCCGCTGCCACCTCCCATCCTGCCCCCCCCACTGCCACCTCCTAAACCCCCGTCCAGCCCCCCCCCCGCTGCCACCTCCCATCCAGCCCCCCCCACTGCCACCTCCTCGAGCCCCCATCCAGCCCCCCTTGAACAAAACAGTGATTGTCTCAGATCGGTGACCACATTGACGTTAAACAAAGCTTTTGCTCCACTTTTAACAGTGAATCTAATCCAGGTTTTACACCAATCCCTTTAGGATATATTTGACTTGACTGCTGCATAAACTGTCCACAATTGTTTTAACCCTCGATTCTCAAACTCTAGTAAAATGGCATCAAATGTTTAATTTCCCTCTGACTGTCACTTCAAATCTGGTTACTGTGGTGTTGGGTGCTCTGGTGCACAGATGAGCCAACACAGTTGTATGTGGTACAACTCTATTTTATTTTAACTCTTATAATACAGTTCGTTCTGGATACTCTGCACGTGCTGTCTCCCTGAGTGTGTTTGGTAGCAGATGTGTCCTGGTCCTCCTCTGCAGCTAATACTGACCACCGGGGGTCGTGTCTGTGCTTTTATATCTTTCTGTCATTGGTTGTGGTGTTGTGTGTTCTGATTTGTCTGTTGGTGTGTCTATCATGATGTGTGTGTTTGAATATCATGACATCCCCCCTTTTTACAAAGATATGTGCCTACGTGGTTATAAATATAATTGTGTCGTGAGTGCATCTAAGAGTGTGCGTTTGTGTTGTGTACAGCGTGTGTATATGACGTAACTATTTACATGGGGCGATGTCGGGTGCGTCACACTAACAAGGTTGTACCATAACAAAACTTGGATGCGAGAGAAAAAAAAAAACTTGAACATTGGTCCGGTCAGACGATATCTGGAACAATAAACAACAACAGGTTATAATACAGAAGTGTTTGACTTTTTGAACGTATTAACAGCGTTATAAGTCCAGACTAATGGGTGACCGCCTCAAGAATGGGCTGGTCCTCAAGCCGGTTCAGCTGTGGAGATTTGGGGTCACACTGGTTCACCTTGGACTGTTGGAGGTGATGCTGTTGCCGAAGTCTCTACTTTACCATTTGTTGTACTTCGTGCAGTGCTTGGTTTTTTCATTCGTGCAAATATAACATTCAACATCTTTGTTAGTGGTGCCTTGGCTGTGGTTTGGTTCTGGTGGCGATGGAAGGGGCATGATCCGTGGCATCTCCACGAAGTCATCCTTGGGAACCAGTGGAGGATCCGGCGTGTGCGTACGGTTCAGTTGCGAGCGTGGAAGGCGGCGCAAAGCTCGCTGATTGCGCCTACGCACCAATCCATCCGCCCTGCATGCCAGGAACAAGGTGGAGTCTTTTTTCTTTTTATGTTTGTGGTGGAAGGCATTTGGTAGCCGATGGGTCGTTGCCATCGAAGTAGCACCATCACTAATATCATGCAAGGCGATGACTGTGCCAGATGTGGAAGTTGGCCGAGACCGTGCACGCTGGTTCCGGCCACCTGCTGTGCCGGAAGGGCGACTCCGCAGAGAAACGTCGAAGCATGTCGCCTTGGAGAGAGAATTGTTGCTCGCATCAACGTCTGGCGATGGCGCGAATTGGTGTGTCCATCTTGGACCGCCGGTGCTGGTTGCCACTGCCGACCCAGTGGGACTGCCACGCGATCCATTCCCTGTCGCCGTGGCATCCGCCGTCACCCTGAGCGTGCCATCACCGAGGCCGCGACACCGCCCGTCCGGAGCAAGGTCTGGCGTGCGCAAATCAGAGTCGGCGCTTGGCTGCTCCCCATCTGGAGTCCGGTCTGCCTTCCGTCGATGCCCCCCGTCCGGAGTCCCAACAGGTTCACTGGAGGCAGCCGAGATTCCCTGAAGCTGCACTTCTGGAGTCGGAACATGCAGGAATGCACCAACCAGTGGAGAGGCTCGAGCCATCGAGGGTGGAAGCGGTGCGCCGCCACCGCAGTCGTCAGTGGTCCCACCGTGATCGTCGAGTGCCTCGGTACGCACTAGGCGAGGTCTGTCACCTTGCACCTTTTGCATGGGAAGTGGGATGCTGTCGTCACTCGTCTCACATCCCGTGGATAGATCCTCATTAGCAGCTTGCTGTTCACTAGGGTTGGATAAATTGTCAGAGTTTTCATCTGGTGGTGCACACCATGTCGGTGGACTGTCATTGTCTTGCCGTTGTCCTTCATTTGGGCTTTTCTTCTTTGGAATTTTAAATCTTCCCCCAGACATTGCAGAACCTTGTTTATTACCCCCAAATTCTCCCATATGTATGGTCTCGAATATAGGATCCAATGTTTCTATCGACATTGTACTATTTTCCAAAGAACATTCCGTTTCACTTTTCTTCTCAGGTACCTCATATGTATCTTTGTCTAATGTACATGCCTTCATGGTCTCTGGGTCTGATTTTGCTGGGACTGGCATGGTCACAGTCTCTCTTTTACTGTTCTCAATTGCCCACATTATACTCCCCATACATAACTGCTTAATCACTGGGGTTAGTGTGGTACAATGGATAATCGGGTCGACCTTATCTGCATCTTCACCATTAGTGGAAAGCACACTTGGTTCACTTGAAACTGCTGTGGGTTTTAAATTCGTTATCTGGCTACTCGATGTCGGTGTCCTCAGGATTCTTGCTCCAATGTTCTGCTCATTTATCAGTAGAGTGTGTATAGGTTCAATGCAATTAATGTTCCCCTCAAGGTTTGAAGAGTCATTACTGACTAACTGCTGGTCTCCGAAGTTGGGATTTTGCGGCGTTGTGTTGAAGGGAGACATTTGTCCCTGCTGTAGATATGATTCAGGTTGTGTTATTTCCATTACCTGAGGATCAATGTCTTGTCCATTTTTTCGATCCGTACTAAAACACTGGTAATTCTCAGTCTGCTCCTTGCAGGTTAAACATTCAATTAATTTCTTTAGCAAATCCTCAGCATCCTTCTGTGGCCGTGCAGCATTATTAATCTCTGTTCGGCTATAATGATCCTGAAGGTCAGCGCATAAACCTTTTTTCTTCGGGCTTGGACGAGGCGATTCCTTTGGCTTGTCTTCAGTTGGGCTTGAACAGTCATCAGCGCTGTGCCCTTCATTGTAGCATGAGAGACCTTCATGGTCATGCTGCTGTGTAGTGGAGCATGGTAGGCTGTTATAGCCTTCTTGCTGTTCACGTGAGCATGGCAGACTTGCATCGTCTGCCGCTGGTTGGTCAGGAGAGGTTGCTAGACCCTCATGGTCTTGTTCCTGCAAGGACTGCACATTGGAGTCTTGCGTTGCTTCTATCGTGGAGGCTGTCCACGAGCTCTCTGTGGAGGCTTGTGACACTGGAGTCACTTCTTGTTCGTGCAAGGACTGCGCTCTGGAGTCTTGCGTTGCTTCTATCATGGAGGCTGTCCACGAGCTCTCTGTGGAGGCTTGTGACACTGGAGTCACTTCTTGTTCGTGCAAGGACTGCGCTCTGGAGTCTTGCGTTGCTTCTATCGTGGAGTCTGTCCACGAGCTTGCTGTGGAAGCTTGTGACACTGGAGTCACTTCTGGTTCATGCGAGGACTGCACTCTGGAGTCTTGCATGTCTTCTTTTATAGAGTCGGGAACGTTGAGCGGGACGTGGACCACGCTCTGTGTGGCAGCAGGGCACTCTCCGTGTGCTTGCACCGCTCCCTGTCTGTTAATGTCAGGCTGCAGCATCATCCGGTACTGATAAGTTGGAACGTCATATCTGCTGGATTGAAGATCCTCAAATCCGAAAAATGAATCCGCATCTGCGTCGGATTCAATGTGGGGGCCGCCAATGTGC
The DNA here is from genome assembly GCF_047496885.1 of Scyliorhinus torazame. Taxonomy (NCBI): domain Eukaryota; kingdom Metazoa; phylum Chordata; class Chondrichthyes; order Carcharhiniformes; family Scyliorhinidae; genus Scyliorhinus; species Scyliorhinus torazame. The sequence continues at coordinate 423,941,833 of NC_092707.1, read as the reverse complement.
AACACGAAAGGTTCGTCCGAGTCATAGTCGTATAGGACCACGGAGCTATCATTGGGCTCGCGAGGTCCGGAAACACTGTAAAGATCGTCATCGAAGTATTCAAGGTCGGAATCATCGGCTTGTGCGTAGGTAACTGCTTGTCGGAGGGTTCTTCGGAGGTCAAATTCATCTCCTGGGTCAATTTGCGGCACTGTGCTGTCATTCCAGGTGAGGGAAGGTTGTTTTACAGCTTTAACAGATTTTTGTTTTTTTTGATTTGGGACGTTTCCCTTTTAAATTGGATTTGGGACGTTTCCCCTTTAAATTGGTGCAGTCTGGGGCCTCTGACATCCTGACGCTCGGTATGTAGCACGTAGGAAGCGACTGCGCATGCTCAAATCGCTGTTCCTTTACCGATGGCCGTTTTCTTGACTGCGCATGCGCAGCATTTCGCGCATGCGCAAACGAAACTTCCGGTTCTGCGCACTGCTCGCGCAACTGTGCTAGCGTGATACCTTTAGCAAGATGGCCGCCAACCTCGACCCAGCCCTCTCTCAGGCCCGGGATTTTGGCCTCTGGGAATTCGGGCTCCGGGATCCCAGCCACGAGGTGAGTACTGCAGCTTTTCTTACCTTTACTTGCCGATTGGATTGCGTTTTCTTCACAGTACTTGGTGAATTTGTCCAGGACTGCCTGGTAATCGTACCTTTGCTGCCTCCTGAAGAACCTGAACCTTGTGAATATTTCTCTTGCCCTTGCACCGGCGATGGTGAGGAGAAATTCAATTTTTGCGCTATCATCCAGGTCTTGGAGTTCAGCTGCCACCAGGAACAATTCGAACCATTACCGGAATCGCCGCCAGTTTTCGCGGAGATCGCCGTGGCACTGGAGCGGCTGCGGAACCGGGAGCTCTATCATTTTGCCTGGGCACTGCTGGTTGTCTCTGTACACTGAGGTATGCCGGCAGGTATCGATCCACTCCTGTACCATGTGGTGTTGGGTGCTCTGGTGCACAGATGAGCCAACACAGTTGTATGTGGTACAACTCTATTTTATTTTAACTCTTATAATACAGTTCGTTCTGGATACTCTGCACGTGCTGTCTCCCTGAGTGTGTTTGGTAGCAGATGTGTCCTGGTCCTCCTCTGCAGCTAATACTGACCACCGGGGGTCGTGTCTGTGCTTTTATATCTTTCTGTCATTGGTTGTGGTGTTGTGTGTTCTGATTTGTCTGTTGATGTGTCTATCATGATGTGTGTGTCTGAATATCATGACAGTTACTGCAATTATCTTTTTAACTCAGAACACTTTGTTTTACTCCTCCTTCAACTCTTCTGAACAATACCCTGGTCTCTTCTCTTAACTTCAGTCAGCTTAGATATTCTTTCTGTCCCAATTCCTGGTTACTTGCCCTGGAAGACGCTCCTTCGGAAACCTGCATCTTTCCAATTCCCTTGTCCTGTCCAGCCTCTCCTGGCAGAGTTGAGATATTCATCCCCAGTCTCTAACTGCAACATACCTAGTAAAACTAAAAAGCTTTTTCCCTTAAAGGGGCCTCCAGTTGCTAAGCGATGTCCACATGTTTATGCCTCTTATTTATTCTTCACGCCACATCACTGTTGGAATTGAAACCAAGCCCCACATATTTGTCGAGCATGAATATAACTATCGGTTTGACCCCTTTGGACACTGAAACATTAAACACATTTAAAACTATATTTCTGAAGTTCAGCAAAACAATTGTAAATCCTTCAAATGACCGTTGTGGAGAAGTGTGAGGTTCTGCACTTTGGAAGGAGGAATTTAGGCACAGACTATTTTCTAAATGGGGAAATGCTTCGGAAAGGAGAAGCACAAAGGGACTTGGGAGTCCTTGTTCATGATTCTCTTAAGGTTAACGTGCAGGTTCAGTCGGCAGTTCGGAAGGCAAATGCAATGTTAGCATTCATGTCAAGAAGGCTAGAATACAAGACCAGGGATGTACTTCTGAGGTTGTATAAGGTTCTGGTCAGACCCCATTTGGAGTATTGTGAGCAGTTTTGGGCCCCGTATCGAAGGAAGGATGTGCTGGCCTTGGAAAGGGTGCAGAGGAGGTTCACAAGAATGATCCCTGGAATGAAGAGCTTGTCCTATGAGGAATGGTTGAAGACTCTGGAGTTTAGAAGGATGAGGGGGGATCTTATTTAAACTTACAGGATACTGCGAGGCCTGGATAGAGTGGACGTGGAGAGGATGTTTCCACTTGTAGGAAAAACTAGAACCATCTCAGACTAAAGGGACGATCCTTTAAAACAGAGATGAGGAGGAATTTCTTCAGCCAGAGGGTGGTGAATCTGTGGAACTCTTTGCCGCAGAAGGCTGTGGAGGCCAAATCACTGAGTGTCTTTAAGACAGAGATAGATAGGTTCCTGATTAATAAGGGGATCGGGGTTATGGGGAGAAGGCAGGAGAATGGGGATGAGAAAATATCAGCCATGATTGAATGGCGGAGCAGACTCGATGGGCCGAGTGGCCTAATTCTGCTCGTATGTCTTACGGTTTAATGGTTGTTTTCCTCACAGAGGGACATAGGGAACTGGTCAGAGATGGTGTCTTATTGGTGATTGGCTTGGCAGAAGCAGCAAGACAAAGGTGACACCATGCTAATGAATTGTGGAATTGAGATGGAATGAGAGATTTAGGGAGGACAAGAGGGAAATGAACTCCGAGGAGAGAAAAGACGATGAGTAGAGCTGGAGGCTGGAATCAACAAAGCTGAAAATGTGCTGCGGGCAGAATCTGGGGGATGAAAGCAATGAAGCGGCAGTGAGAACGTGGGGCGCGGGGCGGAGAATCCCGCCCGTGGGGCGAGGGGCGGAGAATCCCGCCCGTGGGGCGCGGGGCGGAGAATCCCGCCCGTGGGGACGGTACGCCCACAAAGGGGAGAGATCGCCTCCCACATATTTCCACACAACCAGCTGCTGTGTTTTGTGCGTTGGGAAGAATTAGGGGACTGCAGAGATCTCGGCAACAGGGGATGTGAACTTGGTCCATGAGCAGGCCCATTCCCAACCGAGCTTCAAATCAGACTGGACTGATGGCTTAGTCCTAACCCTCAGTCTCTCCCTCCTTCTCTCAGTCTATTGGGCTGTAGCGCTCTGATATCAACTACCAAAATATTACCCCAATCCCAAGTGCTTTGATTTTACACGCCAACCTCTTCAGCACTTTATCAAAAGCTTTCTGAAAATCTAAATACACCACATCCACTGGTTCACCCTCATCTATTCTGCTCGTTATGTCCTCAAAAACATCCAGTAAATTTATCAAACAGGATTTCCCTTTCAGAAATCCATGTTTCCATTTCCATGGCCACCTTCTTCAGTACCCTGACATGTCGATTATCAGGATCTGGGGCGTTCAATTGGCTCTCAGTCCCCTTAGTTTCTCCAGCACTTTTTTTCTGTGATAATGTCTTCAGATTCTCCTCCTGACTAGACCCCTGGTTCCAGAGCATTTCTGGGAAGTTATTTGCGGTCTTTAAAAATGGTGCCCCTGGGCAGCACGGTGACGCAGTGGTTAGCACTGCTGCCTCACAGAGCCGAGGTCCCAGGTTCGATCGCGGCTCTGGGTCACTGTCTGTGCGGAGTCTGCACGTTCTCCCCGTGTGTGCGTGGGTTTCCTCCGGGTGCTCCGGTTTCCTCCCACAGACCAAAGATGTGCAGGTTAGGTGGATTGGCCGTGATAAATTGCCCCTTAATTGGAAAAGGTTAATTGGGTACTCTAAATTTAACAAGTAATGGTGTCCCTGCCCCGTCGGTTTGAGGCTGTGAGACTCACCCTGTCAAGTTGTTTAAACCAAGTTCCAGGCAATACAGCTGCCATTGGCATCATTGCTACATCTGCATAAAATAGGGAACATTTTCCCCATGTTTCTCGGTGGTCCTGATGAGTCCGGATTCTGGTTTATTCACTAGTGGACGGTCAATGTGACTGAGCTATGAATCAATCTCACTCTCTGCATCGTTCAATGGTCCACCTGTAATGTTTGCCAGCCGAAAGTGTGTCACACACCCACCAATATTCGGAGATCACAGTTGCTGCTGGCAGCGGCAGTGTTAGGTCGTGTCTGCGTTTGCTCAAGAACTCGAGAAATAGAAGCAGGAATGGGCCAGCAGACCTGCCTCGGTGGTCCAGACGGCCATAACGCCCGTGAGGAGCGGGGAGACACCATTGTCAATCTCCCCGTGCGGCCTGGGGAGTACGGGCTTCAGGGTAGGGGCGGAGAACACCCAGCTGGAACTCGTTCAAGACTGCACAGAAAATCCGGCCCAAAGCAGGGCCCGTAGTTGTTCGTTTTCCCAATAAGGAGTGGACTGGGAGAGAGTTATTCCTGTGAGCAGAGTGAAATCTTGTTCCGCTGCCGCTGGGTCCAAGTTACTAACCTGGCGACGAGAACAAAGGAAACTCGCTTTGAGAACTGCCGAGCCGCCCCGGACGATTTCTATCCCGAAAGGTCAGGACAAAAAAGTTCAAGATGACTTCTTCGGGAAGACATGGGTACCTGGCACTGTGAGACAGCAGTGTTAACCCGGGTCCCTGGCACTGTGAGGCAGCAGTGTTAACCCGGGTACCTGGCACTGTGAGACAGCAGTGTTAACCCGGGTCGCTGGCACTGTGAGACAGCAGTGTTAACCCGGGTCCCTGGCACTGTGAGACAGCAGTGTTAACCCGGGTACCTGGCACTGTGAGACAGCAGTGTTAACCCGGGTCCCTTGCACTGTGAGGCAGCAGTGTTAACCCGGGTCCCTGGCACTGTGAGACAGCAGTGTTAACCCGAGTCCCTGGCACTGTGAGACTGCAGTGTTAACCCGGGTCCCTGGCACTGTGAGACAGCAGTGTTAACCTGGGACCCTGGCACTGTGAGGCAGCAGTGTTAACCCGGGTCCCTGGCACTGTGAGACAGCAGTGTTAACCCGGGTCCCTTGCACTGTGAGGCAGCAGTGTTAACCCGGTGCCTGGCACTGTGAGTCAGCAGTGTTAACCCGGGTCCCTGGCACTGTGAGTCAGCAGTGTTAACCCGAGTCCCTGGCACTGTGAGACTGCAGTGTTAACCCGGGTCCCTGGCACTGTGAGACAGCAGTGTTAACCCGGGTCCCTGGCACTGTGAGGCAGCAGTGTTAACCCGGGTCCCTGGCACTGTGAGACAGCAGTGTTAACCCGGGTCCCTGGCACTGTGAGACAGCAGCGTTAACCCGGGTCCCTGGCACTGTGAGTCAGCAGTGTTAACCCGAGTCCCTGGCACTGTGAGACTGCAGTGTTAACCCGGGTCCCTGGCACTGTGAGACAGCAGTGTTAACCCGGGTCCCTTGCACTGTGAGGCAGCAGTGTTAACCCGGTGCCTGGCACTGTGAGTCAGCAGTGTTAACCCGGGTCCCTGGCACTGTGAGACTGCAGTGTTAACCCGGGTCCCTGGCACTGTGAGACAGCAGTGTTAACCCGGGTCCCTTGCACTGTGAGGCAGCAGTGTTAACCCGGGTCCCTGGCACTGTGAGACAGCAGTGTTAACCCGGGTCCCTGGCACTGTGAGGCAGCGTTAACCCGGGTCCCTGGCAATGTGAGACAGCAGTGCTAACCCGGGTCCCTGGCAATGTGAGACAGCAGTGCTAACCCGGGTCCCTGGCACTGTGAGGCAGCAGTGCTAACCCGGGTCCCTGGCACTGTGAGGCAGCAGTGTTAACCTGGGTCCCTGGCACTGTGAGACAGCAGTGTTAACCCGGGTACCCGGCGCTGTGAGACAGCAGTGCTAACCCGGGTCCCCGGCACTGTGAGGCAGCAGTGTTAACCCGGGTCCCTGGCACTGTGAGACAGCAGCGTTAACCCGGGTCACTGGCGCTGTGAGGCAGCAGTGTTAACCCGGGTCCCTGACACTGTGAGACAGCAGTGTTAACCCGGGTACCTGGCACTGTGAGACAGCAGTGTTAACCCGGGTACCCGGCGCTGTGAGACAGCAGTGTTTACCCGGGTCCCCGGCACTGTGAGACAGCAGTGTTAACCCGGGTCACTGGCGCTGTGAGGCAGCAGTGTTAACCCGGGTCCCTGACACTGTGAGACAGCAGTGTTAACCCGGGTACCTGGCACTGTGAGACAGCAGTGTTAACCCGGGTACCCGGCGCTGTGAGACAGCAGTGTTAACCCGTGTCCCTGGCACTGTGAGGCAGCAGTGTTAACCCGGGTCCCCGGCACTGTGAGACAGCAGTGTTAACCCGGGTCCCTGGCACTGTGAGACAGCAGTGTTAACCCGGGTCCCTGGCACAGTGAGACAGCAGTGTTAACCCGGGTACCCGGCACTGAGACAGCAGTGTTAACCCGGGTCCCTGGCGCTGTGAGACAGCAGTGTTAACCCGGGTTCCTGGCACTGTGAAACAGCAGTGTTAATCCGGGTCCCTGGCACTGTGAGACAGCAGTGTTAACCCGGGTCCCTGGCACTGTGAGACACCAGTGTTAACCCGGGTTCCTGGCACTGTGAGACACCAGTGTTAACCCGGGTCCCTGGCACTGTGAGACAGCTGTGCTAACCCGGGTCCCTGGCACTGTGAGGCAGCAGTGTTAACCCGGGTCCCTGGCACTGTGAGGCAGCAGTGTTAACCCGGGTCCCTGGCACTGTGAGACACCAGTGTTAACCCGGGTCCCTGGCACTGTGAGGCAGCAGTGTTAACCCGGGTCACCGGCACTGTGAGACAGCAGTGCTAACCCGGGTCCCTGGCACTGTGAGACAGCAGTGTTAACCCGTGTCCCTGGCACTGTGAGGCAGCAGTGTTAACCCGGGTTCCTGGCACTGTGAAACAGCAGTGTTAACCCGGGTCCCTGGCACTGTGAGACAGCAGTGTTAACCCGGTCCCTGGCACTGAGAGACAGCAGTGTTAACCCGGGTTCCTGGCACTGTGAGGCAGCAGTGTTAACCCGGGTCCCTGGCACTGTGAGACACCAGTGTTAACCCGGGTTCCTGGCACTGTGAGACAGCAGTGTTAACCCGGGTCCCTGGCACTGTGAGGCAGCAGTGTTAACCCGGGTCCAACAAACAAAGAACAAAGAAATGTACAGCACAGGAACAGGCCCTTCGGCCCTCCAAGCCCGTGCCGACCATACTGCCCGACTAAACTACAATCTTCTACACTTCCTGGGTCCGTATCCTTCTATTCCCATCCTATTCATATATTTGTCAAGATGCCCCTTAAATGTCCCTATCGTCCCTGCTTCCACTACCTCCTCCGGTAGTGAGTTCCAGGCACCCACTACCCTCTGCGTAAAAAACTTGCCTCGTACATCTACTCTAAACTTTGCCCCTCCCTCCTTAAACCTATGCCCCCTAGTAATTGACCCTCTACCCTGGGGAAAAGCCTCTGACTATCCACTCTGTCTATGCCCCTCATAATTTTGTATACCTCTATCAGGTCGCCCCTCAACCTCCTTCGTTCCAGTGAGAACAAACCGAGTTTATTCAATCGCTCCTCATAGCTTATGCCCTCCATACCAGGCAACATTCTGGTAAATCTCTTCTGCACCCTCTCTAAAGCCTCCACATCCTTCTGGTAGTGTGGCGACCAGAATTGAACACTATACTCCAAGTGTGGCCTAACTAAGGTTCTATACAGCTGCAACATGACTTGCCAATTCTTATACTCAATGCCCCGGCCAATGAAGGCAAGCATGCCGTATGCCTTCTTGACTACCTTCTCCACCTGTGTTGCCCCTTTCAATGACCTGTGGACCTGTACTCCTAGATCTCTTTGACTTTCAATACTCTTGAGGGTTCTACCATTCACTGTATATTCCCTACCTGCATTAAACCTTCCAAAATGCATTACCTCACATTTGTCCGGATTAAACTCCATCTGCCATCTCTCCGCCCAAGTCTCCAAACAATCTAAATCCTGCTGTATCCTCCGACAGTCCTCATCGCTATCCGCAATTCCACCAACCTTTGTGTCGTCTGCAAACTTACTAATCAGACCAGTTACATTTTCCTCCAAATCATTTATATATATTACAAAGAGCAAAGGTCCCAGCACTGATCCCTGTGGAACACCACTGGTCACAGCCCTCCAATGAGAAAAGCATCCCTCCATTGCTACCCTCTGCGTTCTATGGCCTAGCCAGTTCTGTATCCACCTTGCCAGTTCACCCCTTTGCATTGCGGAAGGAGGGTGCTGGGAGGTAAGTCAACCTTTAAAAGCACTTCTCTTTGCAGGGGCAGGCCAGTCGATTTCGGCGGGAGAGCAGCTGGTTCGTCAGTTTCAGCGGGAGCATTGCGGAAGGAGGTTGCTGGGAGGTAAGTCAACCTTTAAAAGCACTTCTCTTTGCAGGGGCAGGCCAGTCGATTTCGGCGGGAGAGCAGCTGGTTCGTCAGTTTCAGCGGGAGCATTGCGGAAGGAGGTTGCTGGGAGGTAAGTCAACCTTTAAAAGCACTTCTCTTTGCAGGGGCAGGCCAGTCGATTTCGGCGGCGTGAGAGCAGCTGGTGAGTCAGTTTCAGCAGGAGCTGAGACTTTTTCTCTTTTCTTTAAATTAGTTTTTTAGGCGGGAACAGGAAGTCGACCCGCGGACGTCTGGGAAGACCCTCACCAATAAATTCAGGTGGAGAGGAAACCCGAGACACTACACGTGTAGTGTCTCCCACCCGCCCTCCTCCTCTAACCTAATAATAAAACCCATTGGTCTGAGGTAAGTACCATATTTTTATTATATTATTATTATTTTTTATAAAATTTTAATTTAGTTGTTAGCCAGATCTTGGTAGAAAGTTAGAGGAATGGCAGGGAAGGGAGTACAATGTTCCTCCTGCAGGATGTTTGAGGTGAGGGATGCAGTTAGTGTCCCTGCTGATTTTACCTGCAGGAAGTGCTGCCATCTCCAGCTCCTCCAAGACCGAGTTAGGGAACTGGAGCTGGAGTTGGAAGAACTTCGGATCATTCGGGAGGCAGAAGGGGTCATAGATAGCAGCTTCAGGGAATTAGTTACACCAAAGATTGGAGATAGGTGGGTAACTGTAAGAGGGACTGGGAAAAAACAGTCAGTGCAGGGATCCCCTGCGGTCGTTCCCCTGAGAAACAAGTATACCGCTTTGGATACTTGTGGGGGGGACGACTTACCAGGGGTAAGCCATGGGGTACGGGCCTCTGGCACGGAGTCTGTCCCTGTTGCTCAGAAGGGAAGGGGGGAGAGGAGCAGAGCATTAGTAATTGGGGACTCTATAGTCAGGGGCACAGATAGGAGATTTTGTGGGAGCGTGAGAGACTCACGTTTGGTATGTTGCCTCCCAGGTGCAAGGGTACGTGATGTCTCGGATCGTGTTTTCCGGGTCCTTAGGGGGGAGGGGGAGCAGCCCCAAGTCGTGGTCCACATTGGCACCAACGACATAGGTAGGAAAGGGGACAAGGATGTCAGGCAGGCTTTCAGGGAGCTAGGATGGAAGCTCAGAACTAGAACAAACAGAGTTGTTATCTCTGGGTTGTTGCCCGTGCCACGTGATAGTGAGATGAGGAATAGGGAGAGAGAGCATTTAAACACGTGGCTACAGGGATGGTGCAGGCGGGAGGGTTTCAGATTTTTGGATAACTGGGGCTCTTTCTGGGGAAGGTGGGACCTCTACAGACAGGATGGTCTACATCTGAACCTGAGGGGCACAAATATCCTGGGGGGGAGATTTGTTAGTGCTCTTTGGGGGGGTTTAAACTAATGCAGCAGGGGCATGGGAACCTGGATTGTAGTTTTAGGGTAAGGGAGAATGAGAGTATAGAGGTCAGGAGCACAGATTTGACGTCGCAGGAGGGGGCCAGCGTTCAGGTAGGTGGTTTGAAGTGTGTCTACTTCAATGCCAGGAGTATACGAAACAAGGTAGGGGAACTGGCAGCGTGGGTTGGTACCTGGGACTTCGATGTTGTGGCCATTTCGGAGACATGGATAGAGCAGGGACAGGAATGGATGTTGCAGGTTCCGGGGTTTAGGTGTTTTAGTAAGCTCAGAGAAGGAGGCAAAAGAGGGGGAGGTGTGGCGCTGCTAGTCAAGAGCAGTATTACGGTGGCGGAGAGGATGCTAGATGGGGACTCTTCTTCCGAGGTAGTATTGGCTGAAGTTAGAAACAGGAAAGGAGAGGTCACCCTGTTGGGAGTTTTTTATAGGCCTCCTAATAGTTCTAGGGATGTAGAGGAAAGGATGGCGAAGATGATTCTGGATATGAGCGAAAGTAACAGGGTAGTTATTATGGGAGACTTTAACTTTCCAAATATTGACTGGAAAAGATATAGTTCGAGTACAATAGATGGGTCGTTTTTTGTACAGTGTGTGCAGGAGGGTTTCCTGAAACAATATGTTGACAGGCCAACAAGAGGCGAGGCCACGTTGGATTTGGTTTTGGGTAATGAACCAGGCCAGGTGTTGGATTTGGAGGTAGGAGAGCACTTTGGGGACAGTGACCACAATTCGGTGACGTTTACGTTAATGATGGAAAGGGATAAGTATACACCGCAGGGCAAGAGTTATAGCTGGGGGAAGGGCAATTATGATGCCATTAGACGTGACTTGGGGGGGATAAGGTGGAGAAGTAGGCTGCAAGTGTTGGGCACACTGGATAAGTGGGGCTTGTTCAAGGATCAGCTACTGCGTGTTCTTGATAAGTATGTACCGGTCAGACAGGGAGGAAGGCGTCGAGCGAGGGAACCGTGGTTTACCAGGGAAGTGGAATCTCTTGTTAAGAGGAAGAAGGAGGCCTATGTGAAGATGAAGTGTGAAGTTTCGGTTGGGGCGATGGATAGTTACAAGGTAGCGAGGAAGGATCTAAAGAGAGAGCTAAGACGAGCAAGGAGGGGACATGAGAAGTATTTGGCAGGAAGGATCAAGGAAAACCCAAAAGCTTTCTATAGGTATGTCAGGAATAAGCGAATGACTAGGGAAAGAGTAGGACCAGTCAAGGACAGGGATGGGAAATTGTGTGTGGAGTCTGAAGAGATAGGCGAGATACTAAATGAATATTTTTCGTCAGTATTCACTCAGGAAAAAGATAATGTTGTGGAGGAGAATGCTGAGCCCCAGGCTAATAGAATAGATGGCATTGAGGTACGTAGGGAAGAGGTGTTGGCAATTCTGGACAGGCTGAAAATAGATAAGTCCCCGGGACCTGATGGGATTTATCCTAGGATTCTATGGGAGGCCAGGGAAGAGATTGCTGGACCTTTGGCTTTGATTTTTATGTCATCATTGGCTACAGGAATAGTGCCAGAGGACTGGAGGACAGCAAATGTGGTCCCTTTGTTCAAAAAGGGGAGCAGAGACAACCCCGGCAACTATAGACCGGTGAGCCTCACGTCTGTAGTGGGTAAAGTCTTGGAGGGGATTATAAGGGACAAGATTTATAATCATCTAGATAGGAATGATATGATCAGGGATAGTCAGCATGGCTTTGTGAAGGGTAGGTCATGCCTCACAAACCTTATTGAGTTCTTTGAGAAGGTGACTGAACAGGTAGACGAGGGTAGAGCAGTTGATGTGGTGTATATGGATTTCAGCAAAGCGTTTGATAAGGTTCCCCACGGTAGGCTATTGCAAAAAATACGGAGGCTGGGGATTGAGGGTGATTTAGAGATGTGGATCAGAAATTGGCTAGCTGAAAGAAGACAGAGGGTGGTGGTTGATGGGAAATGTTCAGAATGGAGTTCAGTTACAAGTGGAGTACCACAAGGATCTGTTCTGGGGCCGTTGCTGTTTGTCATTTTTATCAATGACCTAGAGGAAGGCACAGAAGGGTGGGTGAGTAAATTTGCAGATGATACTAAAGTCGGTGGTGTTGTCGATAGTGTGGAAGGATGTAGCAGGTTACAGAGGGATATAGATAAGCTGCAGAGCTGGGCTGAGAGGTGGCAAATGGAGTTTAATGTAGAGAAGTGTGAGGTGATTCACTTTGGAAGGAATAACAGGAATGCGGAATATTTGGCTAATGGTAAAGTTCTTGAAAGTGTGGATGAGCAGAGGGATCTAGGTGTCCATGTACATAGATCCCTGAAAGTTGCCACCCAGGTTGATAGGGTTGTGAAGAAGGCCTATGGAGTGTTGGCCTTTATTGGTAGAGGGATTGAGTTCCGGAGTCGGGAGGTCATGTTGCAGCTGTACAGAACTCTGGTCCGGCCGCATTTGGAGTATTGCGTACAGTTCTGGTCACCGCATTATAGGAAGGACGTGGAGGCTTTGGAGCGGGTGCAGAGGAGATTTACCAGGATGTTGCCTGGTATGGAGGGAAAATCTTATGAGGAAAGGCTGACGGACTTGAGGTTGTTTTCGTTGGAGAGAAGAAGGTTAAGAGGAGACTTAATAGAGGCATACAAAATGATCAGGGGGTTGGATAGGGTGGACAGTGAGAGCCTTCTCCCGCGGATGGATATGGCTGGCACGAGGGGACATAACTTTAAACTGAGGGGTAATAGATATAGGACAGAGGTCAGAGGTAGGTTCTTTACGCAAAGAGTAGTGAGGCCGTGGAATGCCCTACCTGCTACAGTAGTGAACTCGCCAACATTGAGGGCATTTAAAAGTTTATTGGATAAACATATGGATGATAATGGCATAGTGTAGGTTAGATGGCTTTTGTTTCGGTGCAACATCGTGGGCCGAAGGGCCTGTACTGCGCTGTATTGTTCTATGTTCTATGTTCTATGATCCCGTGTGACTTCACCTTTTGTACTAGTCTACCATGAGGGACCTTGTCAAAGGCCTTACTGAAGTCCATATAGACAACATCTACTGCCCTACCTGCATCAATCATCTTAGTGACCTCCTCGAAAAACTCTATCAAGTTAGTGAGACACGACCTTCCCTTCACAAAACCGTGCTGCCTCTCACTAATACGTCCATTTGCTTCCAAATGAGAGTAGATCCTGTCTCGAAGAATTCTCTCCAGTAATTTCCCTACCACTGAAGTAAGGCTCACCGGCCTGTAGTTCCCGGGATTATCCTTGCTACCCTTCTTAAACAGAGGAACAACATTGGCTATTCTCCAGTCCTCCGGGACATCCCCTGAAGACAGCGAGGATCCAAAGATTTCTGTCAAGGCCTCAGCAATTTCCTCTCCAGCCTCCTTCAGTATTCTGGGGTAGATCCCATCCGGCCCTGGGGACTTATCTACCTTAATATTTTTTAAGACACCCAACACCTCGTCTTTTTGGATCACAATGTGACCCAGGCTATCTACACCCCCTTCTCCAGACTCAACATCTACCAATTCCTTCTCTTTGGTGAATACTGATGCAAAGTATTCATTTAGTACCTCGCCCATTTCCTCTGGCTCCGCACATAGATTCCCTTGCCTATCCTTCAGTGGGCCAACCCTTTCCCTGGCTACCCTCTTGCTTTTTATGTACGTGTAAAAAGCCTTGGGATTTTCCTTAACCCTATTTGCCAATGACTTTTCATGACCCCTTCTAGCCCTCCTGACTCCTTTCTTAAGTTCCTTCCTACTTTCCTTATATGCCACACAGGCTTTGTCTGTTCCCAGCCTTTTAGCCCTGACAAATGCCTCCTTTTTCTTTTTGACGAGGCCTACAATATCACTCGTCATCCAAGGTTCCCGAAAATTGCCGTATTTATCTTTCTTCCTCACAGGAACATGCCTGTCCTGTATTCCTTTCAACTGACACTTGAAAGCCTCCCACATGTCAGATGTTGATTTGCCCTCAAACATCCGCCCCCAAACTATGTTCTTCAGTTCTCGCCTAATCTTGTTATAATTAGCCTTCCCCCAATTTAGCACATTCATCCTCGGACCACTCTTATCCTTGTCCACCAGTACTTTAAAACTTACTGAATTGTGGTCACTGTTACCGAAATGCTCCCCTACTGAAACATCTACCACCTGGCACTGTGAGACAGCAGTGTTAACCCGGGTCCCTGGCACTGTGAGACAGCAGTGTTAACCCGGGTCCCTGGCACTGTGAGACAGCAGTGTTAACCCGGGTCCCTGGCACTGTGAGACAGCAGTGTTAACCCGGGTCCCTGGCACTGTGAGACAGCAGTGTTAACCCGGGTCCCTGGCACTGTGAGACAGCAGTGTTAACCCGGGTCCCTGGCACTGTGAGGTAGCAGTGTTGATCACTGTGCTGCCCTGAGCCACTCTTATTTACCCCTCGATAGTTCTTGGGGTGTACCCGCCTCCTGTTTGGGTCTCCTCTGCCCTGGCGACTTTCCATGAGTAATGGAGAGCATCGTGAAGGGTCAGTCGAAGGTGCCGTCTGTCTGGATGACGGAACCATTCAGGAGATTTTCCCAAGTGGCTGCCCAGCTAAGGAGGAGCAGGGGTGTGTTCCGGGCTAGAGTGATGGCCTGCCTCCGACACAGGGTGGACAGAGATGGTCTACACACAGTGGAGGGCAAGGTCTGGGTTATATGGGGGGCTGGAGCCCGAAGATCACCACTGAACTCCCGGCGTTCCGAGGCTCGTTAAATTGTTGTGGAAAGTTCATCGCCAACTGAATCCTTATTGGCTCCACTCCACATAATGCCTCGTGAGACAAAGCATCCGCTGGGTGAATAACCGTCTGTCATCCACACTGCTCCTCGCTCACTATGATCCAGCTTGATCGCTAGTCCTGACATGCGATGCCTTTCCCTACGGCATTGGGACGGAGCTGGCCACGGATGGGATGACACCACGGAACACCCCATCGCTTTCACCTCGAGGACTCGGACGCTGCTTAACAGGGTAGATGGCGAGATGTTTTCAGGGACACAGCTACACACGTCCTCCAATTCCATCCGCTTTTACTTGATGCACCAGCCTCTTACGTGGCACCTTGCCAAATACCATTTGGAAATCTAAACACACTACATCTACAAGTTCCCCTCTGTCTACGCTCCCTGTTACATCCTCAAAGAATTCAAACAAATTTGTCAAACATGATTTACCATTGATACAACCACGTTGACTGGCTTTGATTAGATTCAGCTTTCCTAAATGATTAGCTATTTCCTCTTTGATTATTCACTCCAGCACCTTGCCATGAAATTTAGATGTTAAACTAACTGGCCTATAATTCTCTGCCTTCTGCCTTTCTCCCTTTTTGAACAAAGGAGTCACATTGGCTGTTTTCCACTCTTCTGGTACCCACCCGGAATCTAGCAAGATATGGAAAGTTACAAAGAATTACCCTGGTAATAGTCACAACGTTTCCAGCTGAACGATACAGAGCGATGGACACAACTAACACTCAATGCCCAACTGAAATCCCTGCTCCAGGCAAAGGATCAGCTAGATCGAAGGTGTCCAGGTCCTAGAAACTGGAGGATCAAATCGGAGGATAGTGTAGAGGGAGCTTTACTCTGTATCTAACCTCGTGCAGTACCTGTCCTGGGAGTGTTTGATGGGGACAGTGTAGAGGGAGCTTTACTCTGTATCTATCCCTGTTCTGTACCTGTCCTGGGAGTGTTTGATGGGGACAGTGTAGAGGGAGCTTTACTCTGTATCTAACCCCGTGCTGTACCTGTCCTGGGAGTGTTTGATGGGGATAGTGTAGAGGGAGCTTTACTCTGTATCTAACCCCGTGCTGTACCTGTACTGGGAGTGTTTGATGGGGACAGTGTAGAGGGAGCTTTACTCTGTATCTAACCCTGTGCTGTACCTGTCCCGGGAGTGTTTGATGGGGACAGTGTAGATGGAGCTTTACTCTGTATCTAACCCCGTGCTGTACCTGTCCTGGGAGTGTTTGATGGGGACAGTGTAGAGGGAGCTTTACTCTGTGTCTAACCCCGTGCTGTACCTGTCCTGGGAGTGTTTGATGGGGACAGTGTAGACGGAGCTTTAATCTGCATCTAACCCCGTGCTGTACCTGTCCTGGGAGTGTTTTTTATGGGGACAGTTTAGAAGGAGGTGTATTGTTCACACATGCTGTACCTTATGTGTGAATATATTGTAGCCAATCTCAAAGTGTCCAATCACCAGGCGAATATACAATTTTGTCGCAGCGTTATCCAGGACTAGAAAGATCTTCATTCCAACTCCAACTTTTACTCAGTAGAACACCAGCTCCAAACTCTGCTGTTGCCATCGAGCTGCCCTTGTGCTTGATTTCACAAACACCATCACTCTGGTTGTACAGATTCACTTACCCATTCCCACAATCCGCTTTACAACAGGACAAGAGATCCTCAGCTGAAATCTCCACGTTGACCTTTCCTTGGGATTGGATGCAGATCCGATCGGACATCGCTTCCACTGCCCCAAAGGCCTGAGGAAAGGAGGCAGAATCTCGTAAACAACTGACTCGGACAAGATTCACCATCCCAGCATGCATCTGAACTCCTCTCCCCGGGCCTACCTGCGGAGTTTTGTAACGGCTGAGCAGAAATGTCCTCAAGTTAAACATTGGCAAGAACACAGCAATTATCTTTGGTCCTGGCCCCTGGATTCTTCCCCCTAACCATTGTCTCCTCGACTCTGCAATTCTCGGGGTTCAGTCACACTATTCACCACCTCAGTGTCAGACTTTACCACTTGTATCCGTCACCCATAACAACGCCTCTGTCACATCGCCCCGCTCTGCCCCAAACAGTTCATCCTCAACCCTCTCACCCCTCACCCTCGTCAACATCAACACAGCCCTCGCCCACTCTGTAAACCTGAGTATCTGAATCTCAGCTGCCTTTGTCCAAACTCACACCCAATCTCCTTCACCTCCACTCCCTGGGGGCGATTCTCCCTTTTGGGGACTAAGTCCGCACGCCGGCGGGGGAACTGGCGCCAACCACTCCGGCGTCAACAGCCCCCCCAAAGGTGAGGAAACCGCCAAACTTTCAGGGGTGAGGTGGATGCTGGGGGGGGTTGGCATCACTCCAACCGGCGCCGAAGGGACGGCGTGCGTTCACACATGCCCGGGCGGCCAGCGTGTTTCCGCGCATGCGTGGGGGCTCTCTGCTCCGCGCCAGCCCCCGGGCAATATGGCGGAGCCCTCCAGGGGCCCGACACAGAGGGGGTCAGAGAAACCCGCCCGGTCACCATTTTGAATTTGCATTCTGGTCAGTGTTTATTCCAGGTGACAGGGGCCTTTGTGCTGCATCACTCTCTGTGGGGACGGCCCAACTAATAGGCGCCAATCAGGCACTTAACTGGCCAGAGCAGGACTTTTCCTGGGATCAAGGATCCGGGGCAGAACCCAGCCTCTTCCCAAGAGCTGCTGGTCCATCAGAGGCTGGAAACTGTCCACTGGAGGCGGGAGAGGCCCAGGATTAGTGAGGGTCCCAGGCCACAGGCGAGGGCAAGATGGGGGTCATGGTGGGGGTGATGGGAGCAGCAGGTGAGTTGGTAGCAAGGGCACGATGGTCGCTCTCAGAGGGTCCCACCTTTCTCCCTCCCCCTCCCCAATGATGCTTTCCTCAGTCAGGCACTCAGTGGTTTGACGAGCTCTGTTTTCAGTGTCACTGATTGGCGGCTGCCCTGCCTTCCACTAGTCAAATACCAGAAGCAGTAGGATGAGGCTTTGAACGGTGATGGAGTCAGGCGGCCGTCCACAAGCCTTCCAGCCCTGGCTGAATTGGGACAGAGGCAGGAAGGAGAGAGGGCCTCCATTCTCCCGCTGGTTAAATGCCACCCAGCTTCCAAACATACCTCGGGGAGGGAACTAAATATCGGCTCTCGTTTTTAAAACTCTCCACAGCTTCAGCCCTCCCAAAACTGTGGAGTTCTCCTACTCGAATTCTCCCTCTTTCCTCCTTTTTAACACTTGTCACGTTGACCTGACCTTCGTCGTTTATTTAAAGTTCAAGCTCATAATTTGGTTTGTGATGCCCCATGAAGCGGATTTGGGATGATTTATTACATTAAGGGTGCTATATAAATGTAATGTTTTGTTGTTTGCTTGTCTAATGAAAATATATGGACCTCGGGTTCAAAATGATAAATTAAACTGTTACCACGTTTTACAAAGAACAAAGAAATGTACAGCACAGGAACAGGCCCTTCGGCCCTCCAAGCCCGTGCCGACCATGCTGCCCGTCTAAACTACAATCTTCTACACTTCCTGGGTCCGTATCCTTCTATTCCCATCCTATTCATATATTTGTCAAGATGCCCCTTAAATGTCACTATCGTCCCTGCTTCCACTACCTCCTCCGGTAGCGAGTTCCAGGCACCCACTACCCTCTGCGTAAAAAACTTGCCTCGTACATCTACTCTAAACCTTGCCCCTCTCACCTTAAACTTATGCCCCCTAGTAATTGACCCCTCTACCCTGGGGAAAAGCCTCTGACTATCCACTCTGTCTATGCCCCTCATAATTTTGTATACCTCTATCAGGTCGCCCCTCAACCTCCTTCGTTCCAGTGAGAACAAACCGAGTTTATTCAACCGCTCCTCGTCGCTAATGCCCTCCATACCAGGCAACATTCTGGTAAATCTCTTCTGCACCCTCTCTAAAGCCTCCACATCCTTCTGGTAGTGTGGCGACCAGAATTGAACACTATACTCCAAGTGTGGCCTAACTAAGGTTCTATACCTTTTGTGAGAGAGTTTGACATTTCACCCACGCTGTGTTAATGTTTGCTAACTTCGCTCCTGAGTAGCCTGCCTCTGAACTTGAGGTGTGTCCCCCTTCTCCTAGACACCCCCAGCAATGGAAAATGTACCCACCCTGTGCATTCGGGATCCTTAAGGGGGAGGGGGAGCAGCCCCAAGTCGTGGTCCACATAGGTACCAACGACAGAGGTAGGAAAAGGGACAGGGATGTAAGGCAGGAATTCAGGGAGCTAGGGTGGAAACTTAGATCCAGGACAAACAGAGTTATTATCTCTGGGTTGTTGCCCGTGCCACGTGATAGCGAGATGAGCAATAGGGAGAGAGGGGAGTAGAACACGTGGCTACAGGGATGGTGCAGGAGGGAGGGTTTCAGATTTCTGGATAATTGGGGCTCATTCTGGGGTCGGTGGGACCTCTACAAACGGGATGGTCTACACCTGGACCAGAGGGGTACCAATATTCTGGGGGAGAAATTTGCTAATGCTCTTCGGGAGGGTTTAAACTAGTTCAGCAGGGGCTTGGGAACCTGAATTGTAGCTCCAGTATACAGGAGGTTAAGAGTAGTGAGGTCATGAGTAAGGTTTCAAAGTTGCAGGAGTGTACCGGCAGGCAGGAAGGTGGTTTAAAGTGTGTCTTCTTCAATGCCAGGAGCATCCGGAATATGGTGGGTGAACTTGCGGCATGGGTTGGTACCTGGGACTTCGATGTTGTGGCCATTTCGGAGACATGGATAGAGCAGGGACAGGAATGGTTCTTGCAGGTGCCGGGGTTTAGATATTTCAGTAAGCTCAGGGAAGGTGGTAAAAGAGGGGGAGGGGTGGCATTGTTAGTCAAGGACAGTATTACGGTGGCAGAAAGGACGATTGATGAGGACTCGTCTACTGAGGTAGTATGGGCTGAGGTTAGAAACAGGAAAGGAGTGGTTACCTTGTTAGGGGTTTTCTATAGGCCTCCGAAAAGTTCCAGAGATGTAGAGGAAAGGATTGCAAAGATGATTCTGCATAGGAGCGAAAGCAACAGGGTAGTTGTTATGGGGGACTTTAACTTTCCAAATATTGACTGGAAACGCTAGAGTTCGAGTACTTTATATGGGTCCATTTTTGTCCAATGTGTGCAGGAGGGTTTCCTGACACAGTATGTGGATAGGCCAACGAGAGGCGAGGCCATATTGGATTTGGTACTGGGTAATGAACCAGGACAGGTGTTAGATTTGGAGGTAGGTGAGCACTTTGGTGATAGTGACCACAATTCGATTACGTTTACTTTAGTGATGGAAAGGGATAGGTATATACCGCAGGGCAAGAGTTATAGCTGGGGGAAAGGCAATTATGGTGCGATGAGGCAAGACTTAGGATGCATCGGATGGAGAGGAAAACTGCAGGGGATGGGCACAATGGAAATGTGGAGCTTGTTCAAGGAACAGCTACTGCGTGTCATTGATAAGTATGTACCTGTCAGGCAGGGAGGAAGTGGTCGAGCAAGGGAACCGTGGTTTACTAAAGCAGTCGAACACGTGTCAAGAGGAAGAAGAAGGCTTATATAAAGATGAGACATGAAGGTTCAGTTAGGGCGCTCGAGAGTTACAAGTTAGGAAGGACCTAAAGAGAGAGCTAAGAAGAGCCAGGAGGGGACATGAGAAGTCTTTGGCAGGTAGGATCAAGGATAACCCTAAAACATTCTA
Source organism: Scyliorhinus torazame (assembly GCF_047496885.1). Lineage (NCBI taxonomy): Eukaryota > Metazoa > Chordata > Chondrichthyes > Carcharhiniformes > Scyliorhinidae > Scyliorhinus > Scyliorhinus torazame. The sequence goes on along the minus strand of NC_092707.1, from coordinate 423,921,646 downwards.
TAGATATGTCAGGAATAAAATAATGACTAGGGTAAGAGTAGGGCCAGTCAAGGACAGTAGTGGGAAGTTGTGCGTGGAGTCCGAGGAGATAGGAGAGGTGCTAAATGAATATTTTTCGTCAGTATTCACACAGGAAAAAGACAATGTTGTCGAGGAGAATACTGAGATTCAGGCTACTAGACTAGAAGGGCTTGAGGTTCATAAGGGGAGGAGGTGTTAACAATTCTGGAAAGTGTGAAAATAGATTCGTCCCCTGGGCCGGATGGGATTTATCCTAGGATTCGCTGGGAAGCTAGGGAGGAGATTGCTGAGCCTTTGGCTTTGATCTTTAAGTCATCTTTGTCTACAGGAATAGTGCCAGATGACTGGAGGATAGCCAATGTTGTCCCCTTGTTCAAGAAGGGGAGTAGAGACAACCCAGGTAACTATAGACCAGTGAGCCTTACTTCTGTTGTGGGCAAAATCTTGGAAAGCTTTATAAGAGATAGGATGTATAATCATCTGGAAAGGAATAATTTGATTAGAGATAGTCAACATGGTTTTGTGAAGGGTAGGTCATGCCTCACAAACCTTATTGAGTTCTTTGAGAAGATGACCAAACAGGTGGATGAGGGTAAAGCAGTTGATGTGGTGTATATGGATTTCAGTAAAGCGTTTGATAAGGTTCCCCACGGTAGGCTACTGCAGGAAATACGGAGGCATGGGATTCAGGGTGATTTAGAAGTTTGGATCAGAAATTGGCTAGCTGGAAGAAGACAAAGGGTGGTGGTTGATGGGAAATGTTCAGACTGGAGTCCAGTTACTAGTGGTGTACCACAAGGATCTGTTTTGGGGCCACTGCTGTTTGTCATTTTTATAAATGACCTGGAGGAGGGCGTAGAAGGATGGGTGAGTAAATTTGCAGATGACACTAAAGTCGGTGGAGTTGTGGACAGTGCGGAAGGATGTTACAAGTTACAGAGGGACATAGATAAGCTGCAGTGCTGGGCTGAGAGGTGGCAAATGGAGTTTAATGCAGAAAAGTGTGAGGTGATTCATTTTGGAAGGAATAACAGGAAGACAGAGTACTGGGCTAATGGTAAGATTCTTGGTAGTGTGGATGAGCAGAGAGATCTCGGCGTCCATGTACATAGATCGCTGAAAGTTGCCACCCAGGTTGAGAGGGTTGTTAAGAAGGCGTACGGTGTTTTAACTTTTATTGGTAGAGGGATTGAGTTTCGGAGCCATGAGGTCATGTTGCAGCTATACAAAACTCTGGTGCGGCCGCATTTGGAGTATTGCGCGCAATTCTGGTCGCCGCATTATAGGAAGGATGTGGAAGCATTGGAAAGGGTGCAGAGGAGATTTACCAGAATGTTGCCTGGTATGGAGGGAAAATCTTATGAGGAAAGGCTGAGGGACTTGAGGCTGTTTTCGTTAGAGAGAAGAAGGTTAAGAGGTGATTTAATTGAGGCATACGAGATGATCAGAGGATTGGATAGGGTGGACAGTGAGATCCTTTTTCCTCGGATGGTGATGTCTAGCACGAGGGGACATTGCTTTAAATTGAGGGGTGATAGATATAAGACAGATGTCAGAGGTAGGTTCTTTACTCAGAGTAGTAAGGGCGTGGAATGCCCTGCCTGCAACAGTAGTGGACTCGCCAACATTAAGGGCATTTAAATGGTCATTGGATAGACATATGGACAATAAGGGAATAGTGTAGATGGGCTTTAGAGTGGTTTCACAGGTCGGCGCAACATCGAGGGCCGAAGGGCCTGTACTGCGCTGTAATGTTCTATGTTCTATGTTCTATTCCTTTCAAAATCATAAAAACCTAAAACAAATCACCACTTAACCTTCCTAATCCTCGGCAAGTGAAATCTACTTCATGGAATCTTCTCCACTATTTACGCAATCCTAATCTACTCAACCTCTCTTCATAACTAGCGCCCTCCATACCAGGCAACATCCTGGTGAACCTCCTCTGCACCCTCTCCAAAGCATCCACATCCTTCTGGTAATGTGGCGACCAGAACTGCACGCAGTATCCCAAATGTGGCCTAACCAAAGTCCTATACAACTGTAACATGACCTGACGACTCTTGTACTCAATACCCCGTCCGATGAAGGCAAGCATGCTGTATGCCTTCTTGACCACTCTATCGACCTGCGTTGCCACCTTCAGGGTACAATGGACCTGAACTCCCAGGTCTCTCTGTACATCAATTTTCCCCAGGACTCTTCCATTGACCGTATGGTCCGCTCTTGAATTAGATCTTCCAAAATGCATCACCTCACATTTGCCTGGATTGAACTCCATCTGCCATTTCTCTGCCCAACTCTCCAATCTATCTATATTCTGCTGTATTCTCTGACAGTCCTCCTCGCTATCTGCTACTCCACCAATCTTAGCGTCATCTGCCAACTTGCTAATCAGACCACCTATACCTTCGTCCAGATCATTTATGTATATCACAAAAAACAGTGGTCCGAGCACGGATCCCTGTGGAACACCACTAGTCACCTTTCTCCATTTTGAGACACTCCCTTCCACCACTACTCTCTGTCTCCTGTTGCCCAGCCAGTTCTTTATCCATCTAGCTAGTACAACCTGGACCCCATGAGACTTCACTTTTTCCATCAGCCTACCATGGGGAACCTTATCAAATGCCTTACTGAAGTCCATGTACATGACATCTACAGCCCTTCCCTCATCACTCAACTTTGTCACTTCCTCAAAGAATTCTATTAAGTTGGTAAGACATGATCTTCCCTGCACAAAACCATGTTGCCTATCACCGATAAGCCCATTTTCTTCCAAATGGGAATAGATCCTATCCCTCAGTATCTTCTCCAGCAGCTTCCCTACCACTGACGTCAGGCTCACCGGTCTATAATTACCCGGATTATCCCTGCTACCCTTCTTAAACAAAGGTCATCTCACTCCTGAATGGCTTATCCCTTATCCTTAGGCTGTGGCCCCCTAGTTCTGGACAGCCCCAACATCAGGAACATTCTTCCCGCACCTAGCCTGTCCAGTCCCATCAGGATTTTATGTTTTTCTGCGATCCCCTCGCATTCTTCAAAATTTTTACTTTGCAAAAAAAATCAAAGGTTTTCTTGAACCGCTGCAGTTATCAAGATGTAGGTACACCCAGTGTGCTGTTAGGGAGGCAGTTCCAGGACATTGACCCACTAACAGTGAAGGAACGGCGATATCATTCCAAGTCTGGATGGTGAACAATCCTCACTCTCGAACCATCGAAACCCAGTCTCTCCCCCCCTCCACAACTCCCTTGTTGGGACCTCACAACCAGGACCCCCCCCCAACCCCTGGCCTGATGCCCCAGGATTCTAAGCTGCTCCCTTTAGCCCCTCTCGTTTTGGGGACAGGCTGTGTTCTCAGCAGAGTGGTTGCCACTTCAACCTCAGGGTAGATGTGACAGATATCGGGTTATTAATACAATGAGAACCAGGCTAAATAAAGAAAGTTCAGAGAAGTGAAACAGAACTTAGAGAGGATGAGACATGCTGACAGCAAGCAGAAAGTCTTCTAAAGCACGTCACTGATTAAAGGCCACAGTGAGGGTTTGGTTCGGAACAAAAGGGGGATTTATGCTTGGAGACATCACCCTGGCATGCAACAAGCTGCAGTCAAAGTCATCCTGCAAGAGGAGGGGCCGGAGACACAGGGATGGGTTAAAATGGACAAAGAGGGCTATTAGAAAGAGAAGGCTGTACTTCATTGATGACCGTGATCAGTTGGAATACATCCAAGGATACTCACAGAAATGAGGATGGCAATTGTGGAGACGCTGCCGTAATCTTCCAATCCTCTTTGTATATGGGAGTCGGGGAGAGGTGGGGGTGGTGTCACAGGACTGGAGAATTGCAAATGTACACCCTTGTTGAAAAGTGCCCCGTAGCCACAATATTTGTATGGTTAATCCAGTTTCATTTCAGGTTAGTGATAACCCTCAGGATGTTGATTGTGGAGATTCAGCGATGGTGATGCCATTGAATGCCAAGGGGCGATGGTTAGATCCTCTCTTGTCGGAGATGGTCATTGCCTGGCACTTGTCAGCCCAGCCTGGATATTGCCCGGGTCTTGCTGCATTTGGACACGGACTGCTTCAGTGTCTGAGGAGTCGCGAATGGTGCTGAACATTGTGCAGTCATCCGCAAACATCCCCACTTCTGACCTTATGATGGAAGGGAGGTCATTGATGAAGCAGCTGAAGATGGTTGGGGCTGAGAGCACGACCCTGAGGACCTCCCGCAGGGATGTCCTGGAGCTGAGATGATTGACCTCCAACCACCACAACCATCTTCCTTTGTGCCGGGTACGACTCTCAGAGAGGTTTCTGGACACATATTTCCTCATTTCACTGAAGGACCCAGCTTCAATAATACCGTCAAATCACCCTCTAACTCAATGGGCCGGTCTCCCAGTGGTCGATGTCGGTGGAGGTCACATGTTGGGGGCTCCCGCTAGAGCTCTCGTTTTTTGGCCCTTTTCACCCAGTTTTGGGGGAAATGCGAAATTAACGTCTCCAGTAAGGTTGTGGTAATTGGACTGCATGGTAGCACAGTGGTTAGCACTGTGGCTTCACAGCTCCAGGGTCCCGGGTTCGATTCCCGGCTTGGGTCACTGTCTGTGCGGAGTCTGTACGTTCTCCCCGTGTCTGCGTGGGTTTCCTCCGGGTGCTCCGGTTTCCTCCCACAAGTCCCGAAAGACGTGTTGTTGGGTGAATTGGCCATTCTGAATTCTCCCTCTGTGACCCGAACAGGTGCCGGAGTGTGGCGACTAGGGGCTTTTCACAGTAACTTCATTGCAGTGTTAATGTAAGCCTACTTGTGACAATAAAGATTATTTATTTATTTAGTTATTAATTAGAGGATGTCGAAAAGCTAATGGATGAGTACGGGAGGAACAGGAATGTGCGCTGATCCAGCTGGGAGCTCTGGTTTGGTGCAGAGTGCAGTGAGAGTCAGGGTATCGGGAGTTAGGTCACTGGGCAGCGCTGAGCCCACTACGGTGGACGTGTTGGCCAAAGAGATGGCGATGGAGTTTGAGCGGTATGAGAAGGAGATGATGGGAATGCTCACACAGCTGATGGATGAGCATTTAGGGCAGCACGGTAGCACATTGGTTAGCACTGTTGCTTCACAGCTCCACGGTCCCAGATTAGAATTTACAGTGCAGAACGAGGCCATTCAGCCCATCGAGTCTGCACCAGCCCTTGGAACAAGCACCCTACCCAAGCCCTCACCTCCACCCTATCCCTGTAACCCAGTAACCCCACCTAATCTTTTTGGACACTAAGGGCAATTTATCACGGCCGATCCACCTAACCTGCACATCTTTGGGCTGTGGGAGGAAACCCGAGTCATTCGGTCCTGCCCATTTGGGGCGGGGTTCCGACTACAACGTCTCGCGGGGATAATCCCGAGAAGCACGGAGGCTGTTGGAAAGCTCGCTGCAGGGTTTCCTTGCATTCACCGACCGCATTGCGCTCAAGCGCGAGCTCAACACGGCCGGAGGTTGACGCCCATTGTTGCTGCTGAAATGGTCCCACAGCCGGAGGATTGAGCTGATATCTGGTTGGTGGAGAACATGACTCAGCAATGGAATGTTTGGATGGGAAATGAGAGATCCGACAAAACAAAGGTTGTGTGATAAAGGCAGAGAAATTATATGCGGTCCCACATTTGTGCGGGAAATAATGCGTGTTTTTAAAAAATTATTTCCTGGGATGATACAAAAATAGGAGGGATGGCAAATGGTGAGGATGAGACAGAGAGTCTACAGAGGGATAGAGACAGGTGAGGGCAGTGGGCAATAACTTGGCAGATGGAATATAATGTGGGAAAATGTGAAGTTCAGCACTTTGGTAGGAAGAATAAAGGAGCTGAATATTATTTAAATGGAGAGAGATTGCAGAAAGCTGCAGCACAGAGGGATCTGGGGTTCCTCGTGATTAATCCACAAAAATCCAGCATGCAGGTTCAGGTCATTGGGAAGGGAGATGGAATGTTGGCCTTTATTTCACAGGGAATGGAGACTAAAAATAGGGAGGTCCTGCTGAAACTATACAAGGCACTAGTTAGACCACACCGGGAATACCGGGAACAGTTTTGGTCCCTTATCTGAGGAAAGATAGACTGGCATTGGAGGCAGTCCAGAGAAGGTTCACGAGGTCGATCCCGGGTAGGGAGGGATTTTCTGAGGAGAGGTTGAGTAGGTTGGGCCTGTGCTCATTGGAGTTTAGAAGAATGAGAAGCGATATATTGAGACATCTCGGATTCTCAGGGGGTTTGACAGGGTCGATGCTGAGAGGTTGTTTCCCCTTGTGGGAGAGTCTAGGACCAGAGGGCAGAATCTCAGAGTGAGGGGTCACTCATTTCAGACAGAGATGAGGAGGAATCTCTTCCCTGAGGGGAGTGAATCTGTGGAATTCTTTACCGCAAAGAGCTGTAGAGGCCGAGTCATTCAGTATGTTCAAGGCCGAGAGACAGATTTTTAATCAGGGAGGGAATCGAGGGTTATGGGGTCAAGAGCGAGGGAATCGAGGGTTATGGGGTTAAGAGCGAGGGAATCGAGGGTTATGGGGTTAAGAGCGAGGGAATCGAGGGTTATGGGCTTAAGAGTGAGGGAATCGAGGGTTATGGGGTCAAGAGTGAGGGAATCGAGGGTTATGGGGTCAAGAGTGAGGGAATCGAGGGTTATGGGGTCAAGAGTGAGGGAATCGAGGGTTATGGGGTCAAGATTGAGGGAATCGAGGGTTATGGGGTCAAGATTGAGGGAATCGAGGGTTATGGGGTCAAGAGTGAGGGAATCGAGGGTTATGGGGTCAAGAGTGAGGGAATCGAGGGTTATGGGGTCAAGAGTGAGGGAATCGAGGGTTATGGGGTCAAGAGTGAGGGAATCGAGGGTTATGGGGTCAAGAGTGCGGGAATCGAGGGTTATGGGGTCAAGAGTGAGGGAATCGAGGGTTATGGGGTCAAGAGTGAGGGAATCGAGGGTTATGGGGTCAAGAGTGAGGGAATCGAGGGTTATGGGGTCAAGAGTGAGGGAATCGAGGGTTATGGGGTCAAGAGTGAGGGAATCGAGGGTTATGGGGTCAAGAGTGAGGGAATCGAGGGTTATGGGGTTAAGAGCGAGGGAATCGAGGATTATGGGGTTAAGGGAATCGAGGGCTATGGGGTTAAGAGTGAGGGAATCGAGGGTTTTGGGGTTAAGAGCGAGGGAATCGAGGGTTATGGGGTTAAAAGCGAGGGAATCGAGGGTTATGGGGTTAAGAGCGAGGGAATCGAGGGTTATGGGGTTAAGAGTGAGGGAATCAAGGGTTATGGGGTTAAAAGCGAGGGAATCGAGGGTTATGGGGTTAAAAGCGAGGGAATCGAGGGTTATGGGGTTAAGAGCGAGGGAATCGAGGGTTATGGGGTTAAGAGTGAGGGAATCGAGGGTTATGGGGTCAAGAGTGAGGGAATCGAGGGTTATGGGGTGAAGAGCGAGGGAATCGAGGGTTATGGGGTTAAAAGCGAGGGAATCGAGGGTTATGGGGTTAAGAGCGAGGGAATCGAGGGTTATGGGGTTAAGAGTGAGGGAATCGAGGGTTATGGGGTTACGAGTGAGGGAATCGAGGGGTTATAATGGCATAGCAGACTCGATGGGCCGAGAGGCCGACTTCTGCTCCTCCACCTTATGGTCTCATGGATTTATGGGATGTTGATGTTGCGGACATGGTCAGCATTCGTCGCCCATCCCTAATTGCCCCTTGAACTGAGTCTTGCTCGGCCATTTCAGAGGCAGTTAAGAGTCACCCACGTTGCTGTGGGTCTGGAGTCACGTGTGGGCCAGACCGGGTAAGGACGGCTGATTTCCTTCCCTGAAGGACATTAGTGAGCCAGGTGGGTTTTTACAAATATTTATGATTGTTTCACGGTCACCATTCCCGAGACTACCTTTTATATTTATGACCTTGGGTAGGGGGCTCTTTCCCAGAGCCGGCGCAGACTCGATGGGCCGAATGGCCTCCTTCTGCACTGTAAATTCTATGTAATCTCTGATATTCCAGATGTATTTCTGGAATTGAAATTCCACCCGTTGCCCTCCGTCTCCGGATTATTGATGCAGTCACGGTACCAATAAACCACCAACTCCTCCGTTTGCAACTACGTGACTCACACCTTTGTTGTCCTGACTATTTGTAGCAAAATTTTCCTTTTTATTTGAAATATCCTTCCCCTGATAATTAGTGTTCGAATTATGTTAAGTTTTGAAAAGTGAAATTTTGTTTCGCAATTTTCTCTGTTGACTTGTGGGGATTCTTCCTTTTTAAAAAGCTATCGATGCCTGGCATTGGGTGGGGATTCTGGGTGAGAGCTAGGGTCAGGGATGGGGTTAGGATTTGGGGTGGAGGTTCGGGTGGGGTTGGGGGTTTGGGATGGGGGTAAGGGCTGAGGTTTGGGTTGGGTTTGGGGGTGAGGGTTGTGGGTTTGGGGTGGGGGTTTGGGGGTAAGGGTTGGGGTTTTGGGGTTGGGTTTGGGGTGGGGGTAAGGGCTGAGGTTTGGGTTGGGTTGTAAGGGTTGTGGGTTTGGGTTGGGTTTGGGGGTGAGGGTTGTGGGTTTGGGGTGGGGGTTTGGGGTGGGGGTTTGGGGTGGGGGTTTGGGGTGGGGGTTTGGGGTGGGGGTTTGGGGTGGGGGTTTGGGGTGGGGGTTTGGGGTGGGGGTTTGGGGTGGGGGTTTGGGGTGGGGGTTTGGGGGTAAGGGTTGTGGGTAAGGGGGTTGGGGTTTTGGGGTTGGGTTTGGGGAGGGGGTAAGGGCTGAGGTTTGGGTTGGGTTTGGGGGGGTTTTGGGTGGGGATTTGGAGTTTGGGGTGGGGGTTTGGGGTGGGGGTTGGGTTGGGTTTGGGGTTGGGCTTGGGTTGGGGGTTGGATTTGGGGTGGGGGTTAGGGTTCGAGGTAAGGGCTGAGGTTTGGGTTGGGTTGTAAGGGTTGTGGGTTTGGGGTGGGGGTTTGGGGGTAAGGGTTGTGGGTTTGGGGTTTGGGGGTTGGGGTTTTGGGGTTGGGTAAGGGCTGAGGTTTGGGTTGGGTTTGGGGGGGTTTTGGGTGGGGATTTGGAGTTTGGGGTGGGGGTTTGGGTTTGGGGTTGGATTTGGGGTGGGGGTTAGGGTTCAAGGTAAGGGCTGAGGTTTGGGTTGGGTTTGGGGTCAGGGTTGGGTTTGGGGTCAGGGTTGGCTTTGGGGTCAGGGTTGGCTTTGGGGTCAGGGTTGGCTTTGGGGTCAGGGTTGGCTTTGGGGTCAGGATTGGGTTTGGGGTTTGGTGTGGGGGCATAGTTTGGGTTTGGGGTGGGGGTTTGGGTTTGGGGTGGGGTTTGGGTTTGGTTTGGGTCTGGGTTTAGGTTTGGGGTTTGGTGTGGGGGCATAGTTTGGGTTTGGGGTGGGTGTTTGTGTTGGGTTTGGGGTGGGGGTTTGGGTTGGGTTTGGGGGTAGGGGTTTGTGTTGGGTTTGGGGTTGGGTTTAGGTTTGGGGTGGGGGTTAGGGTTTGGGGAAAGGGCTGAGGTTTGGGTTGGGTGGTTTGGGGTTGAGTTTGGGGGTAAGGGTTGGGGTTTTGGGGTTGGGTTTGGGGTGGTAGGGTTGGGGTTAAGGGTGAGGTTGGAAGTTGGGTTTGGGCTGGAATTTGGGGTGGTGGTCGGGGTTTGGGGTCAGGTTTGGGTTTGGGGTCAGGGTTTGGGGTGAGTGTTGAATTTGGGGCAGGGTTGGGTTGGGTTTGGGTTTGGGGTCAGGGTTGGGTTTGGGGCAGGGTTGGGTTGGGTTTGGGTTTGGGGTCAGGGTTTGGGGTCAGGGTTGGGTTGGGTTTGGGGTCAGGGTTTGGGTTTGGGGTCAGGGTTTGGGGTCAGGGTTGGGTTGGGGGTCAGGGTTTGGGGTCAGTGTTGGGTTTGGGTTTGGGGTCAGGGTTGGGGTCAGGGTTGGATTTGGGGCAGGGTTGAGTTGGGTTTGGGTTTGGGGTCAGGGTTTGGGGTCAGGGTTTGGGGTCAGGGTTGGGTTGGGTTTGGGGTCAGGGTTTGGGGTCAGGTTTGGGGGTCAGGGTTGGATTTGGGGCAGGGTTGGGTTGGGTTTGGGGTCAGGGTTGAGTTGGGTTTGGGGTCAGGGTTGAGTTGGGTTTGGGTTTGGGGTCAGGGTTTGGGGTCAGGGTTGGATTTGGGGCAGGGTTGGGTTGGGTAGGGTTTGGGGTCAGGGTTTGGGGTCAGGGTTTGGGGTCAGGGTTGGATTTGGGGCAGGGTTGGGTTGGGTTGGGTTTGGGGTCAGGGTTGGATTGGGTTTGGGTTTGGGGTCAGGGTTTGGGGTCAGGGTTTGGGGTCAGGTTTGGGTTTGGGGTCAGGGTTTGGGGTCAGGGTTGGATTTGGGGCAGGGTTGGGTTGGGTTTGGGTTTGTGGTCAGGGTTGAGTTGGGTTTGGGGTGGGGGTGGGGCAGTTGGTGTCTACATAACTCTTACTTACCCAGCACGATCCACATGATCCCTGGTCACGGATCTCCTTGATGGTTGCACAATCTGGCCACTGTTCCCGAGAGTCAAAGTTTTTTGGCAGTTTCAAGGTGCTGATCATCTGAGATCTGTTGTAGAAGAAACAATTAATTCCAAATTCTGGGATTTTTGTGCAGTGTATCTTCACAAACCGACACACAGGAGGGAGGGGGGTCAGCTGGGTGGGGGTGGGGATAACAGCCAGGGAGACGGGGTGGGGGGGGGGATCAGAGGGGGCTGTTCAGTTCAGGAATTGTGCAGCCGTCCGGATGGGAGGGGGTTAGAACTGACCGGGCCGGTTAGATAGTGGGAGATGCAGAAACCGGGACCCGCGCCTGGCACTGACAGGTTTACCATATAACCGGCCAGCTGGCGGAATCAGGGTCCCGCTGCACTCTGGTGAGAAACCGAAAATCACCAGTTAAGTCCAAACCCCAGCCCTTTAATGCGAAGGACACCCGAACGTACCGCCTCCCCGGCGATCTACCCGGCGATCTACCCGCCTCCCCGGCGATCTACCCGCCTCCCCGGCGATCTACCCGCCTCCCCGGCGATCTACCCGCCTCCCCGGCGATCTACCCGTCTCCCCGGCGATCTACCCGCCTCCCCGGCGATCTACCCGTCTCCCCGGCGATCTACCCGCCTCCCCGGCGATCTACCCGTCTCCCCGGCGATCTACCCGTCTCCCCGGCGATCTACCCGCCTCCCCGGCGATCTACCCGCCTCCCCGGCGATCTACCCCTCTCCCCGGCGATCTACCCGTCTCCCCGGCGATCTACCCGTCTCCCCGGCGATCTACCCGTCTCCCCGGCGATCTACCCGTCTCCCCGGCGATCTACCCGTCTCCCCGGCGATCTACCCGCCTCCCCGGCGATCTACCCGTCTCCCCGGCGATCTACCCGTCTCCCCGGCGATCTACCCGTCTCCCCGGCGATCGAAACGCCTCCCCGGCGATCTACCCGCCTCCCCGGCGATCTACCCGTCTCCCCGGCGATCTACCCGCCTCCCCGGCGATCTACCCGCCTCCCCGGCGATCTACCCGCCTCCCCGGCGATCTACCCGTCTCCCCGGCGATCTACCCGCCTCCCCGGCGATCTACCCGTCTCCCCGGCGATCTACCCGTCTCCCCGGCGATCTACCCGTCTCCCCGGCGATCGAACCGCCTCCCCGGCGATCTACCCGTCTCCCCGGCGATCTACCCGTCTCCACGGCGATCTACCCGCCTCCCCGGCGATCTACCCGCCTCCCCGGCGATCTAACCGCCTCCCCGGTGATCGAACCGTCTCCCCGGCGATCTACCCGCCTCCCCGGCGATCGAACCGTCGCCCCGGCGATCTACCCGTCTCCCCGGCGATCTACCCGTCTCCCCGGCGATCTACCCGCCTCCCCGGCGATCTACCCGTCTCCCCGGCGATCTACCCCTCTCCCCGGCGATCTACCCGCCTCCCCGGCGATCTACCCGTCTCCCCGGCGATCTACCCGTCTCCCCGGCGATCTACCCGTCTCCCCGGCGATCTACCCGTCTCCCCGGCGATCTACCCGTCTCCCCGGCGATCTACCCGTCTCCCCGGCGATCTACCCGTCTCCCCGGCGATCTACCCGTCTCCCCGGCGATCTACCCGCCTCCCCGGCGATCTACCCGCCTCCCCGGCGATCTACCCGTCTCCCCGGCGATCTACCCGTCTCCCCGGCGATCGAACCGCCTCCCCGGCGATCTACCCGTCTCCCCGGCGATCTACCCGTCTCCCCGGCGATCTACCCGCCTCCCCGGCGATCTACCCGTCTCCCCGGCGATCTACCCGTCTCCCCGGCGATCTACCCGCCTCCCCGGCGATCTACCCGCCTCCCCGGCGATCTACCCGTCTCCCCGGCGATCTACCCGTCTCCCCGGCGATCTACCCGTCTCCCCGGCGATCGAACCGCCTCCCCGGCGATCTACCCGTCTCCCCGGCGATCTACCCGTCTCCCCGGCGATCTACCCGTCTCCCCGGCGATCTACCCGCCTCCCCGGCGATCTACCCGCCTCCCCGGCGATCTAACCGCCTCCCCGGTGATCTAACCGTCTCCCCGGTGATCGAACCGTCTCCCCGGCGATCTACCCGCCTCCCCGGCGATCGAACCGTCGCCCTGGCGATCTAACCGCCACCCCGGCGATCTAACCATCTCCCTGGCGCTCTAACCGCCACCCCGGCGATCTAACCGTCTCCTCGGTGATTGAACCGTCTCCCCGGCGATCTAACCGTCTCCCCGGCGATCTAACCGCCTATCTGGCGATCTAACCACCTCCCCGGCGATCAAACCGCCTCCCCGGCGATCTAACCGCCTCCCCGGCGATCTAACCGTCTCCCCGGCGATCTAACCGTCTCCCCGGCGATCTAACAGTCTCCCTGGCAATCTAACCGCCTCCCCGGTGAACTAACAGCCGCCCCGGCGATCTAACCGCCTCCCCGGCGATCTAACCGCCACCCCGGCGATCTAACCGCCTCCCCGGCGATCTAACCGCATCCCCGGCGATCTAACCGCCTCCACGGCGATCTAACCACCACCCCGGCGAACTAACCGCCTCCACGGCGGTCTAACCATTTCCCTGGTGATCTAACCGCCTCCCCGGTGATCTAACCGCCACCTCGGCGATCTAACCGCCTCCCTGGTGATCTAACCGCCACCCCGGCGATCTAACTGTCTCCCTGGTGATCAAACCGCCTCCCCGGCGATCTAACCGCCACCTCGGCGATCTAACCGCCCCCCTGGCGATCTAACCGTCTCCCTGGCGATCTAACCGCCTCCCCGACGTTCTAACCGTCTCCCTGGTGATCTAACCCCATCCCCGACGGTCTAACCGCCTCCCTGGCGATCTAACCGCCACCCCGGCGATCTAACCGCCACCCCAGCGATCTAACCGCCTCCACTGCGATCTAACCGCCACCCCGGTGATCTAACCGCCTCCCCGGTGATCTAACCGCCACCCTGGTGATCTAACCGCCTCCACGGCGATCTAACCGTCTCCCCGGTGATCTAACCGCATCCCTGGCGATCTAACCGCCTCCCCGGTGATCTAACCGCCTCCCCGGTGATCTAACCGTCTCCCCGGCGATCTAACCGCCTCCCCGGCGATCTAACCGCCTCCCCGGCGATCTAACCGCCTCCCCGGCGATCTAACCGCATCCCCGGCGATCTAACCGCATCCCCGGCGATCTAACCGCCTCCACGGGGATCTAACCGCATCCCCGACGATCTAACCGTCTCCCCGGTGATCTAACCGTCACCCCGGCGATCTAACCGTCTCCCCGGCGATCTAACCGCCTCCACGGCAATCTAACCGCATCCCCGGCAATCTAACCGTCTCCCCGGCGATCTAACCGCATCCCCGGTGATCTAACCATCTCCCTGGCGATCTAACCGCATCCCCGGCGATCTAACTGTCTCCCCGGCGATCTAACCGTCTCCCCGGCGATCTAACCGTCTCCCCGGCGATCTAACCGCCTCCACGGCTTTCTAACCACCTCCACGTCGATCTAACCGCATCCCCGGCGATCTAACCGTCTCCCTGGCGATCTAACCGCATCCCCGGCGATCTAACCGTCTCCCTGGCGATCTAACCATCTCCCCGGTGATCTAACCGCCTCCCCGGCGATCTAACCATCTCCCTGGCGATCTAACCGTCTCCCTGGCGGTCTAACCGCATCCCCGGCGATCTAACCGTCTCCCCGGTGATCTAACCGTCTCCCCGGCGATCTAACCGTCTCCCCGGCGATCTAACCGCCGCCACGGCAATCTAACCATCTCCCTGGCGATCTAACCGCATCCCCGGCGATCTAACCGTCTCCCCGGCGATCTAACCGTCTCCCTGGCGATCTAACCGCCTCCACGGCGTTCTAACCGCCACCCCGGCGATCTAACCGCCTCCCCGGCGATCTAACCGTCTCCCTGGCGATCGAACCGCCTCCATGGCAATCTAACCGCCTCCATGGCAATCTAACCGCCTCCCCGGCGATCTAACCGCCACCCCGGCGATCTAACCGCCTCCCCGGCGATCTAACCGCCTCCCCGGCGATCTAACCGCCTCCCCGGCGATATAACCGTCTCCCTGGCGATCTAACCATCTCCGCAGCGACGGTCACACGAGCGCTGTTCCGGACACTAATTTAAAATGTGAAGCTGGTGTAATGGTTGCCGTGGGTATCCGAGGTGGTGAGTAACCATTTTGGAAATTGGGCAATTAGACTCGGGGCATTGCCCCAGTGCACGGAGGGGGTTGAAGGAGCCTCTGGGGGTGGGCACAGGCTCGGTCAGGGGGCTGCCCCTGGGCTCGGCATGTCCCACATGGTACCTTTGCACAGGGCATGTTGGATGGCACCACGAGGGATGGCAGGGGGTGCGAGGGTGGGGAATCCGGGGTGGAATGCAGATATCACATGTTGGATGATATGGAGTGTCCACGGAAGCTGCCCTCACAGTGTTGGCTCCATTGACTCCATCTACAACTCCCGCTGCCTGGGGAAAGCGGGCAGCATAATCAAAGACCCCTCCCACACAGCTTACTCACTTCGAACTTCTTCCATCGGGCAGGAGATACAGAAGTCTGAGAACTCGCACGAACAGACTCAAAAACATCTTCTTCCCCGCTGTCACCAGACTCCTAAATGACCCTCTTATGGACTGAACTGATCTCTCCACACATCTTCTCTACCGTGTCGTACTACAATCCGTATGCTTCACCCGGTGTCTGTGTGTTGATTGTGTATTGATCGGCAGAAAGCGGGTAATTATAGGCCAGTGAGCTTAACTTCGGTTGTAGGGAAAATGCTGGAATCTATCATTAAGGAGGAAATAGCGGGGCACCTGGAGGGAAATTGTCCCATTGGGCAGACGCAGCATGGGTTCACAAAGGCTAGGTCGTGTCTGACTAATTTGGTACAATTTTTTGAGGACATTAACAGTGCGTTAGATAATGGGGAGCCAATGGATGTGGTATATCTGGATTTCCAGAAAGCTTTTGACAAGGTGCCACACAAAAGGTTGCTGCATAAACTAAAGATGCATGGCATTGAGGGTAAAGTGGTAGCATGGGTAGAGGATTGGTTAACTAACAGAAAGCAGAGCGTGGGGATAAATGGGTGTTTCTCTGGTTGGCAACCTGTAACTAGTGGGGTCCCTCAAGGATCAGTGTTGGGCCCGCAGTTGTTCGCAATTTACATAGACGATTTGGAGTTGAGGACCAAGTGCAATGTGTCAAAGTTTGCAGACGACACTAAGATGAGTGGTAAAGCAAAAAGGGCAGAGGATACCAGAAGTCTGCAGAAGGATTTGGATAGGTTAGGTGAATGGGCTAGGGTCTGGCAGATGGAATTCAATGTTGCCAAGTGTGAGGCTATCGATTTTGGGAGGAATAACAGCAGAATGGATTATCATTTAAACGGTAAGATGTTAAAACATGCTGCTGTGCAGAGGGACCTGGGTGTGCTGGTGCACGAGTCGCAAAAAGTTGGTGTGCAGGTGCAACAGGTGATTAAGAAGACTAATCGAGTTTTGTCTTTCGTTGCTAGAGGGATGGAGTTCAAGACTAGGGAGGTTATGCTGCAATTGTATAGGGTGTTGGTGAGGCCGCATCTGGAGTATTGTGTTCAGTTTTGGTCTCCTTACCTGAGAAAGGACATATTGGCACTGGAGGGTGTGCAGAGGAGATTCACTAGGTTGATCCCAGAGTTGAGGGGATTAGATTATGACGAGAGGTTGAGTAGGCTGGGACTGTACTCATTGGAATTTAGAAGGATGCGGGGGGGGATCTTATAGAAACATATAAAATTATGAAGGAAATAGATAGGATAGATGCGGGCAGGTTGTTTCCACTGGTCGGGGAAAGCAGAACTAGGGGGCATAGCCTCAAAATAAGGGGAAGTAGATTTAGGACTGAGTTTAGGAGGAACTTCTTCACCCAAAGGGTTGTGAATCTCTGGAATTCCTTGCCCAGTGAAGCAGTTGAGGCTCCTTCTTTAAACGTTTTTAAGAAAAAGATAGATGCCTTTCTAAAGAATAAAGGGATTCGGGGATATGGTGTACGGGCCGGAGAGTGGAGCTGAGTCCACAAAGATCAGCCATGATCTCATTAAATGGCGGAGCAGGCTCGAGGGACCAGATGGCCGACTCCTGATCCTAGTTCTTATGTTCTTATGACTGTACGCAGAACAATACTTTTCACTGTACTCGGTACACGTGACAACAAACAAATCCAAATCTGAAGGCGGCCACAGCAGCATCGACAGAGGCTCGAGGCAGTTACCCAGCCCACACCCTGAGGACCCGTCCGCCCATCAGGCCAAGGAGAGACCCAGAGGGGGGCCGGCGACTGCCCAGGCTTCACTGGCCTTTCAAACTGACGTCGGACAACGTGAGCTTGACCCAGCAGAGGCGGAAGAAGAGGATTCTGGGGGAGATCAACTCAGTGACTGTGATATCATGACCAGCATAGAACATAGAACATTCCAGCGCAGTACAGGCCCTTCGGCCCTCGATGTGGCGCCGACCTGTGAAACCTCTCTAAAGCCAATTTACACTATTCCCTTATCGATTGGCTGGTGACTGGCAAGTAGTTTTTAGTTTTTATTTTTATTTTCTGTTTTCTTTTTTCTTATTCTCTCTTGGCATTGTTGTAAAGCCAGTCGATTTCGGCGGCGGCCAGTCGATTTCGGCGGCGTGAGAGCAGCTGGTTAGTCAGTTTCAGCGGGAGCATTGCGGAAGGAGGGTGCTGGGAGGTAAGTCAACCTTTAAAAGCACTTCTCTTTGCAGGGGCAGGCCAGTCGATTTCGGCGGCGTGAGAGCAGCTGGTGAGTCAGTTTCAGCAGGAGCTGAGACTTTTTCTCTTTTCTTTAAATTAGTTTTTTAGGCGGGATCAGGAAGTCGACCCGCGGACGTCTGGGAAGACCCGCACCAATAAATTCTGGTGGAGAGGAAACCCGAGACACTACACGTGTAGTGTCTCCCACCCGCCCTCCTCCTCTAACCTAATAATAAAACCCATTGGTCTGAGGTAAGTACCATATTTTTATTATATTATTATTATTTTTTATAAAAATTTAATTTAGTTGTTAGCTAGATCTTGGTAGAAAGTTAGAGGAATGACAGGGAAGGGAGTACAATGTTCCTCCTGCAGGATGTTTGAGGTGAGGGATGCAGTTAGTGTCCCTGCTGATTTTACCTGCAGGAAGTGCTGCCATCTCCAGCTCCTCCAAGACCGAGTTAGGGAACTGGAGCTGGAGTTGGAAGAACTTCGGATCATTCGGGAGGCAGAAGGGGTCATAGATAGCAGCTTCAGGGAATTAGTTACACCAAAGATTGGAGATAGGTGGGTAACTGTAAGAGGGACTGGGAAAAAACAGTCAGTGCAGGGATCCCCTGCGGTCGTTCCCCTGAGAAACAAGTATACCGCTTTGGATACTTGTGGGGGGGACGACTTACCAGGGGTAAGCCATGGGGTACGGGCCTCTGGCACGGAGTCTGTCCCTGTTGCTCAGAAGGGAAGGGGGGAGAGGAGCAGAGCATTAGTAATTGGGGACTCTATAGTCAGGGGCACAGATAGGAGATTTTGTGGGAGCGTGAGAGACTCACGTTTGGTATGTTGCCTCCCAGGTGCAAGGGTACGTGATGTCTCGGATCGTGTTTTCCGGGTCCTTAGGGGGAGGGGGAGCAGCCCCAAGTCGTGGTCCACATTGGCACCAACGACATAGGTAGGAAAGGGGACAAGGATGTCAGGCAGGCTTTCAGGGAGCTAGGATGGAAGCTCAGAACCAGAACAAACAGAGTTGTTATCTCTGGGTTGTTGCCCGTGCCACGTGATAGTGAGATGAGGAATAGGGAGAGAGAGCATTTAAACACGTGGCTACAGGGATGGTGCAGGCGGGAGGGTTTCAGATTTTTGGATAACTGGGGCTCTTTCTGGGGAAGGTGGGACCTCTACAGACAGGATGGTCTACATCTGAACCTGAGGGGCACAAATATCCTGGGGGGGAGATTTGTTAGTGCTCTTTGGGGGGGTTTAAACTAATGCAGCAGGGGCATGGGAACCTGGATTGTAGTTTTAGGGTACGGGAGAATGAGAGTATAGAGGTCAGGAGCACAGATTTGACGTCGCAGGAGGGGGCTAGCGTTCAGGTAGGTGGTTTGAAGTGTGTCTACTTCAATGCCAGGAGTATACGAAACAAGGTAGGGGAACTGGCAGCGTGGGTTGGTACCTGGGACTTCGATGTTGTGGCCATTTCGGAGACATGGATAGAGCAGGGACAGGAATGGATGTTGCAGGTTCCGGGGTTTAGGTGTTTTAGTAAGCTCAGAGAAGGAGGCAAAAGAGGGGGAGGTGTGGCGCTGCTAGTCAAGAGCAGTATTACGGTGGCGGAGAGGATGCTAGATGGGGACTCTTCTTCCGAGGTAGTATGGGCTGAAGTTAGAAACAGGAAAGGAGAGGTCACCCTGTTGGGAGTTTTTTATAGGCCTCCTAATAGTTCTAGGGATGTAGAGGAAAGGATGGCGAAGATGATTCTGGATATGAGCGAAAGTAACAGGGTAGTTATTATGGGAGACTTTAACTTTCCAAATATTGACTGGAAAAGATATAGTTCGAGTACAATAGATGGGTCGTTTTTTGTACAGTGTGTGCAGGAGGGTTTCCTGAAACAATATGTTGACAGGCCAACAAGAGGCGAGGCCACGTTGGATTTGGTTTTGGGTAATGAACCAGGCCAGGTGTTGGATTTGGAGGTAGGAGAGCACTTTGGGGACAGTGACCACAATTCGGTGACGTTTACGTTAATGATGGAAAGGGATAAGTATACACCGCAGGGCAAGAGTTATAGCTGGGGGAAGGGCAATTATGATGCCATTAGACGTGACTTGGGGGGGATAAGGTGGAGAAGTAGGCTGCAAGTGTTGGGCACACTGGATAAGTGGGGCTTGTTCAAGGATCAGCTACTGCGTGTTCTTGATAAGTATGTACCGGTCAGACAGGGAGGAAGGCGTCGAGTGAGGGAACCGTGGTTTACCAGGGAAGTGGAATCTCTTGTTAAGAGGAAGAAGGAGGCCTATGTGAAGATGAAGTGTGAAGTTTCGGTTGGGGCGATGGATAGTTACAAGGTAGCGAGGAAGGATCTAAAGAGAGAGCTAAGACGAGCAAGGAGGGGACATGAGAAGTATTTGGCAGGAAGGATCAAGGAAAACCCAAAAGCTTTCTATAGGTATGTCAGGAATAAGCGAATGACTAGGGAAAGAGTAGGACCAGTCAAGGACAGGGATGGGAAATTGTGTGTGGAGTCTGAAGAGATAGGCGAGATACTAAATGAATATTTTTCGTCAGTATTCACTCAGGAAAAAGATAATGTTGTGGAGGAGAGGCATAAATATCCTGGCCGCGAGGTTTGCTAGTGTCACACGGGAGGGTTTAAACTAGTATGGCAGGGGGGTGGGCACGGGAGCAATAGGTCAGAAGGTGAGAGCATTGAGGGAGAACTAGGGAATAGGGACAGTGTGGCTCTGAGGCAGCGCAGACGGGGAGAAGTTGCTGAACACAGCGGGTCTGGTGGCCTGAAGTGCATATGTTTTAATGCAAGGAGCATTACGGGTAAGGCAGATGAACTTAGAGCTTGGATTACTACTTGGAACTATGATGTTGTTGCCATTACAGAGACCTGGTTGAGGGAAGGGCAGGATTGGCAGCTAAACGTTCCAGGATTTAGATGTTTCAGGCGGGATAGAGGGGGATGTAAAAGGGGAGGCGGAGTTGCGCTACTTGTTCAGGAGAGTATCACAGCTATACAGCGAGAGGACACCTCAGAGGGCAGTGAGGCTATATGGGTAGAGATCAGGAATAAGAAGGGTGCAGTCACAATGTTGGGGGTATACTACAGGCCTCCCAACAGCCAGCGGGAGATAGAGGAGCAGATAGGTAGACAGATTTTGGAAAAGAGTAAAAACAACAGGGTTGTGGTGATGGGAGACTTCAACTTCCCCAATATTGACTGGGACTCACTTAGTGCCAGGGGCTTAGACGGGGCAGAGTTTGTAAGGAGCATCCAGGAGGGCTTCTTAAAACAATATGTAAACAGTCCAACTAGGGAAGGGGCGGTACTGGACCTGGTATTGGGGAATGAGCCCGGCCAGGTGGTAGATGTTTCAGTAGGGGAGCATTTCGGTAACAGTGACCACAATTCAGTAAGTTTTAAAGTACTGGTGGACAAGGATAAGAGTGGTCCGAGGATGAATGTGCTAAACTGGGGGAAGGCTAATTATAACAATATTAGGCGGGAACTGAAGAACATAGATTGGGGGCGGATGTTTGAGGGCAAATCAACATCTGACATGTGGGAGGCTTTCAAGTGTCAGTTGAAAGGAATACAGGACAGGCATGTTCCTGTGAGGAAGAAAGATAAATACGGCAATTTTCGGGAACCTTGGTTGACGAGTGATATTGTAGGCCTCGTCAAAAAGAAAAAGGAGGCATTTGTCAGGGCTAAA